>NC_079190.1:366397639-366730973 GCF_029499605.1 Hyla sarda | reverse complement strand
TGACCACTGTCACTTTAAACATTAATAACTCTGGAATGCTTTTAGTTATCATTCTGATTCCGAGATTGTTTTTTCGTGACATATTCTACTTTAACTTAGTGGTAAAATTTTATGGTAACTTGCATCCTTTCTTGGTGAAAAATCCCAAAATTTGATGAAAAAAATGAAAATTTTGCATTTTTCTAACTTTGAAGCTCTCTGCTTGTAAGGAAAATGGATATTCAAAATATATTTTTTTGGGGTTCACATATACAATATGTCTACTTTATGTTTGCATCATAAAATTTATGAGTTTTTACTTTTGGAAGACACCAGAGGGCTTCAAAGTTCAGCAGCAATTTTGAAATTTTTCACAAAATTTTCAAACTCGCTATTTTTCATGGACCAGTTCACGTTTGAAGTGGATTTGAAGGGCCTTCATATTAGAAATGCCCCATAAAAGACCCCATTATAAAAACTACACCCCCCAAAGTATTCAAAATGACATTCAGTAAGTGTATTAACCCTTTAGGTGTTTCACAGGAATAGCAGCAAAGTGAAGGAGAAAATTCAAAATCTTCATTTTTTTACACTCGCATGTTCTTGTAGACCCAATTTTTGAATTTTTGCAAGGGATAAAAAGGAAAAATTTTTTACTTGTATTTGAAACCCAATTTCTCTCGAGTAAGCACATACCTCATATGTCTATGTTAATTGTTCGGCGGGCGCAGTAGAGGGCTCAGAAGGGAAGGAGCGACAAATGGTTTTTGGGGGGCATGCCGCATTTAGGAAGCCCCTTTGGTGCCAGGACAGCAAAAAAAAAACACATGGCATACCATTTTGGAAACTAGACCCCTCAGGGAACGTAACAAGGGGTAAAGTGAACCTTAATACCCTACAGGTATTTCACGACTTTTGCATATGTAAAAAAAATATATATTTTTTTTACCTAAAATGCTTGGTTTCCCAAAAATTTTACATTTTTAAAAAGGGTAATAGCAGAAAATACCCCCCAAAATTTGAAGCCCAATTTCTCCCGATACAGAAAACACCTCGCATGGGGGTGAAAAGTGCTCTGCTGGTGCACTACAGGTCTCAGAAGAGAAGGAGTCACATTTGGCTTTTTGAAAGCAAATTTTGCTCTGGGGGCATGCCGCATTTAGGAAGCCCTATGGTGCCAGAACAGCAAAAAAAAAACACATGGCTTACCATTTTGGAAACTAGACCCCTCGGGGAACGTAACAAGGGGTAATGTGAACCTTAATACCCTACAGGTGTTTCACGACTTTTGCATATGTAAAAAAATATATATTTTTTTTACCTAAAATGCTTGGTTTCCCAAAATTTTTACAATTTTAAAAAGGGTAATAGCAGAAAATACCCCCCAAAATTTGAAGCCCAATTTCTCCCGATTCAGAAAACACCCCATATGGGTGTGAAAAGTGCTCTGCTGGTGCACTACAGGTCTCAGAAGAGAAGGAGTCACATTTGGCTTTTTGAAAGTGAATTTTGCTCTGGGGGCATGCCGCATTTAGGAAGCCCCTATGGTGCCAGGACAGCAAAAAAAAAACACATGGCATACCATTTTGGAAACTAGACCCCTCGGGGAACGTAACAAGGGGTAATGTGAACCTTAATACCCTACAGGTGTTTCACGACTTTTGCATATGTAAAAAAATATACTTTTTTTTAACCTAAAATGCTTGGTTTCCCAAAATTTTTACAATTTTAAAAAGGGTAATAGCAGAAAATACCCCCCAAAATTTGAAGCCCAATTTCTCCCGATTCAGAAAACACCCCATATGGGTGTGAAAAGTGCTCTGCTGGCGCACTACAGGTCTCAGAAGAGAAGGAGTCACATTTGGCTTTTTGAAAGCGAATTTTGCTCTGGGGGCATGCCGCATTTAGGAAGCCCCTATGGTGCCAGGACAGCAAAAAAAAAAAACACATGGCATACTATTTTGGAAACTAGACCCCTCGGGGAACGTAACAAGGGGTAATTTGAACCTTAATACCCTACAGGTGTTTCACGACTTTTGCATATGTAAAAAAATATATATTTTTTTTACCTAAAATGCTTGTTTTCCCAAAAATTTTACATTTTTTAAAAGGGTAATAGCAGAAAATACCCCCCAAAATTTGAAGCCCAATTTCTCCCGAGTACGGCGATACCCCATATGTGGCCCTAAACTGTTGCCTTGAAATACGACAGGGCTCCAAAGTGAGAGCGCCATGCACATTTGAGGCCTAAATTAGGGACTTGCATAGGGGTGGACATAGGGGTATTCTACGCCAGTGATTCCCAAACAGGGTGCCTCCAGCTGTTGTAAAACTCCCAGCATGCCTGGACAGTCAACGGCTATCTGGCAATACTGGGAGTAGTTGTTTTGCAACAGCTGGAGGCTCCGTTTTGGAAACAGTGGCGTACCAGACGTTTTTCATTTTTATTGGGGAGGGGGGTTGTATAGGGGTATGTGTATATGTAGTGTTTTTTACTTTTTATTTTATTTTGTGTTAGTGTAGTGTAGTGTTTTTAGGGTACAGTCGCACGGGCGGGGGTTCACAGTAGTTTCTCGCTGGCAGTTTGAGCTACGGCAGAAAATTTGACGCAGCTCAAACTTGCAGCCGGATACTTACTGTAATCCTCCGCCCATGTGAGTGTACCCTGTACGTTCACATTGGGGGGGGGGGGGGAACATCCAGCTGTTGCAAAACTACAACTCCCAGCATGTACGGTCTATCAGTGCATGCTGGGAGTTGTAGTTTTGCAACCGCTGGAGGCTCCGTTTTGGAAACAGTGGCGTACCAGACCTTTTTCATTTTTATTGGGGAGGGGAGGGGTGCTGTGTAGGGGTGTGTGTATATGTAGTGTTTTTTACTTTTTATTTTATTGTGTGTTAGTGTAGTGTAGTGTTTTTAGGGTACAGTCGCACGGGCGGGGGGTTCACAGTAGTTTCTCGCTGGCAGTTTGAGCTGCGGCAGAAATTTTGCCGTACCTCAAACTTGCAGCCGGATACTAACTGTAATCCTCCGCCCATGTGAGTGTACCCTGTACGTTCACATTGGGGGGGGGGGGGAACATCCAGCTGTTGCAAAACTACAACTCCCAGCATGTACGGTCTATCAGTGCATGCTGGGAGTTGTAGTTTTGCAACAGCTGGAGGCACACTGGTTGTGAAACACCGAGTTTGGTAACAAACTCAGTGTTTTGCAACCAGTGTGCCTTCAGCTGTTGCAAAAGCTACAACCCCCAGCATGTACGGACAGCGGAAGGGCATGCTGGGTGTTGTAGTTATGCAACAGCTGTAGGCATACTACTTTGGCTGGGGATGCTGGGGATTGTAGTTATGCAACAGCTGGAGACACACTGGTTTACTACTTAACTCAGTGTGCCTTCAGCTGTTGCAAAACTACAACTCTCAGCAGTCACCGACAGCCAACGGGCATGCTGGGAGTTGTAGTTATGCAACCACCAGATGCACCACTACAACTCCCAGCATGCACTTTAGCTGATTGTGCAAGCTGGGAGTTGTAGTTACACAACAGCTGAAGGTACACTTTTCCATAGAAAGAATGTGCCTCCAGCTGTTGCAAAACTACAAGTCCCAGCATGCCCATAAGGGCATGCTGGGAGTTGTGGTGGTCTGCCTCCTGCTGTTGCATAACTACAGCTCCCAGCATGCCCTTTTTGCATGCTGGGAGCTGTTGCTAAGCAACAGCAGGAGGCTGTCACTCACCTCCAACGATCCTCGCCGCACAGGTCAGTCCCTCGTCGTCTCCGCCGCCGCAGCTGCTCCTGGGGCCCCGATCCCAACAGGGGCGCCGGGGATCGGGGTCCCCAGCACCGGGGGTCGTCTTCCCGCACCCGCTCACGTCCTCCGGAAGAGGGGCGGAGCGGGTTGCGGGAGTGACACCCGCAGCAGGCGCCCTGATTGGTCGGCCGGTAATCCGGCCGACGAATCAGGGCGATCGTGAGGTGGCACCAGTGCCACCTCACCCCTGCTGGCTCTGGCTGATCGGGGCCGTCTCTGACGGCCCCGATCAGCCAATAATTCCGGGTCACCGGGTCACTGGAGACCCGATTGACCCGGAATCCGCCGCAGATCGCTGGACTGAATTGTCCAGCGATCTGCGGCCATCGCCGACATGGGGGGTCATAATGACCCCCCTGGGCGATATGCCCCGATGCCTGCTGAACGATTTCAGCAGGCATCGGGGACCGGCTCCGCTCCAGATGGTTGCGGGGGGCCGGTAAAACACATGACGTTCTCATACGTCATGTGTCCTTAAGGACTCGGAAATGGAGACGTATGAGAACGTCATGTGTCCTTAAGGGGTTAATGGTGCGCCACACACACACACACACACACACACACACACACACACACACACACACACACGACTGCTGTCGTAGACGTAAGAGATGAAGGATGTATGTGGGGCAGGAAACATGCAGACAGTCTGACTTACAGATAGAAAGAGGCCCAATGAATCCACAGGGACACTCCAGTCGTGGGAGCAGCAGGAATGGGGGAGGTGAGCTGGTGGATGAGAAAGCCATGCAGATGCAACCTGGCTATATGGCTTAGGGACCGCGGCCACACCGAGTCCCCCATTTAGAACCCCACCCTAAAGGTGGGATACCAGCTTTCAGCCGTGAGAGCAGCAGGCATGTGGAGAGGGACCTGGTAAAGTAGGGAACCCTGCAAATCAGCATGTGGTGCATTGTATAGGCCCATGGAGCAACATGGGGTGACTCACTCGGAACTACACCTTCGCAGTGCGTTAGCTGAACTTCCGCCACAGTGTGGGAAGTGTATGGTAGTGGACCAGACATAGCAGCAAACCATGCAGACAACTGTCTGGCTGACTGGTATAGGATTCCCGAAAGCACAGCAACACTACTACAAACCCGGGCACAGGAGTGCGGCTGATCTGATGGGTGACCCATTGGTGTAGGAGACCATGCAGACGTAAGACTGGCTGACTGACATCAGTCCCTTGTACCTGTAGGGAAACTCGTACAGATTCATCACACCAACATTGAGGTACTACAGTGAGATGGGAGGCCGACGACAGCAGAAACAGTGCAGACAATGGTCTGGCTGAACGAGTACACCTCCAGGTGCTGGTGATAAAGGGACACAGCCATATAGGCAATAGCTGTGCCCCTATAACGCATGTGGAAGGGCGGGGAGGCCTAGAAGCCACGGTTAGAATCTCTGCCACCCTGAGAGACAGGAGGCGCATTGCATCCCCGTCGCCCTGCATAGGGCACGCCAGGTCACCCCACCGGACACCGTGCACTAGCAGTGAGGTACCAGAACTCTAGCCACAGTTACATCAGCCCTTGTATAAGAGAGAGAGGCGCGGTGGAGAAAACCATGCAGACCACTGTCCGTCTTACTGCTATGTGTCCATAGTAGACAACTGGTCACTCCAGTGAACACCTGGCACTAGAAACGGGGTACGATTATCCAGCCACAGATGCGGCAGTTGTGAGATGAGCGACAGGAGAGTCTACTATCTACTATCTGGCATAATGACAGCAGGTCCAGTCCATGACCACGCAGGGACACTTCCACAGAGACCTCGCACTGGACAAGGGGATCTGGGGCACTGGCCGCAGGTGTGGCAGCCTGAAGAGGAGGGAATATTGTATGACAGACATGTCATGGCGTGGCACTCACCAGGGTTACAGTCAGTGACTGTTCTTCTCTACCACTATCCTTCAAGGGATCGTGAATCCCTTGGCAACGACCTGCCAAGGCGAGTCACATACGCTCCCTGACAGAATGAGAACTTTGCCGAGAGTAGGTATGCCAGTGGCATATCTCAACCGATTCAATGTAAACTGCTATATCAGCCATACAGGGTGGTGGAAACAATAAAGCGGCCCCCATATATAGTCCCAGAAGGAGAGCCCAGCAGATATTAAGCTGAAAAGAACAGAGTGTACAGGGCTTGTGCCTCAATACTCTGACCAAAGGCTAAGCATTCCAATACATGGGATGCACTGAACCAGCGGAAGCTGCCCTATAAGTCAGACGCCTAGGGTGACAGAGAGAGCTTCAAACTCTGCCCCCGTTCCGAAAGATCCAATCAATATATGTTCTCGAATAGAGGAAGTATCGGATAGTAAACTGATACTACACTTGATCTTAGTCAGACTGAAAATCGACAAGTATGACCTAAAGGCATACTAGAAAGGTAGGCAACCTGGGGGAGCCGAAGTGTCCGTGGGATGACCCAGCCAGAGCGTGCGCACCACTCTGGGAACAAGGGGTCACTGACCTCCCTATCAGAGGGGGAAGTGGGCCGAGCTCGCGCCTGAACGTACAGGCCGAAGCCGTGGCCTAAATTTATAGTACCCCCGCACTCCGGCTGCCAGAGCTGAGCGACGGCCGGAAACTAAAAGTAAAAGACGCCAGCCAGCGCTACTCCGCAGCCGGCAGTGGGGGAAGGTGCTGCCCGACAAGGAAAACTGCAGCAGGAGGAAGGGGAGATACAGAAAATTCGGGACCCCTACAGAGGATCGGCGCAGGGAATTCAGCCACGTTAGGTGCCAGCATACCTGAGAGAGCGCAGCACAGAGCGCTGCGCAAGTGGGACCCCGCCTCCCAACAGTAAAATCATGATGGCGGGCATTCATTAACCCCCTAAGCCTCCCCTGTCCTCACATGTTAACCCCTGCAGGACCCTTCAGAGAGGAAGTACAGCTCCACAACAGAGTAAAGAAAAGATCCTTGCCCGATTACTGGAAGGGGAACAAGGGGCATACTCATCTGAAATCGCCAATACTCACCTGCAGATTTCTTTAACCAGCTAGGTGTCACCTGCATCATGCCAGGCTGCATCAGCAAGACAAGCAGGGACTATGGGGGGACCCAGACCCAAGGTACTACCCATGGTGCTGGCCGTAGGTGAGAAGGGGTTAACAGCACACACTATGCCCTGTGCCCCTTCATCACATAAGGGGGAACAGGTAGGGCCATGCTACCGAACACCCACCTGAAAACGGAAAATAAAAGGAATGAAAAAACTAACTAGACATCCCTAACTGTAAAACAAGAAAAAGACCAGGTCTGGAGAACTCCAGACCTGTGTCTGCCTCCTACTGATCCTAAGCTGAAACTGATTACCTCACTTCCAGTGGGTGGGTATATTCTGCCAGGGAGGAGCAGACTTCCCCCCCCCCCCTTAGTGTCAGCACCTCCTAGTGGCAAGAGCATATACCCGTCAGTAACGGTGTCCCCCAATGAAGAGCGACCGAGAAAAATAATAGCTGGGGAGTGATAAATAAAGTAGCAAGAATAGTATAAGAATCACAAGAAAAATACTAATATCATCGTCATCATAATATCATAGTCATCATTATGATAGTCAGTCATCATTATGATATCATAGCCATCGTGCTCTACTAGGTATCCAGATAACTTGGGGTTTAAATTAAATGAAATATTTATTATATAAATGACATCCGTCATATAAGAAGATAAATAAGATTGAAAGTGTGCAACAGGGCCCTTGGGGCTGTTCAAATATAGAAAAATAAATCACTTGATGTTACAATTTTAACAATTAGTTATTTTTAAACCATTGAGGAAGAGTCTGGTGGGAGTCCAAATTTGTGACACTTTTTAGTCCTTAGAAAAAAAAATATATATAAAAAGGCTAGATTGCATCTCCAGTGGACAAAGACGTATATGTGGTACTGAATCCCCTGTTGGGAAAAGCTCATGAGGAAAAAATTCAGACAGCAAGTCCCCTGTAGGCAAAGACTGTCCTGTGCCACATATATTTGTTGAAAGTAATAACGCTGGTAAACAAAGTTTTTTTTTCTTGGACACCGAGTACTTATGTATTTTTCTATGCCAATTTGGAATCAGTCGTCAGAAATAGTCAGGCAGCAGTTTTCCACAATTGCATTTTTCCATTGTTGCGGGTAGAGATGAGCGAAGTTACAGTAATTCGATTCGTCACGAACTTCTCTTCTCGGCAGTTGCTAACTGTAGCCTGCATAAATAAAGTTCAGCTTTTTAGGTGCTCCGGTGGGCTGGTAGACCTTCTCCTAGGACTGTATCCACCTTTTCCAGTCCACCAGAGCACCTGAAAGCTGAACTAATTTATGCAGGCTAAAGTCAGCAACTGCCGAGCCGAGAAGTTTGTGACGAACAAAATCCCTGTAACTTCGCTCATCTCTAGTTGCGGGTTAACCTAACCAGCCATAATACTCTATACAACCGCAACTGCCATTAATAATAGAGTTTAAGCTATTTTAAGTTGTAAGCAAATGCAAAAAAGTTTTTCAAAGTTTTAAATGTGTGTTACTCAACAACTCTACCTGACACACAAATATGGAAAGCAGATTCAGAATCAGTGGGGAAAATACTATAAAGACCCTCTATTTGATCAAAGTAACATGCAATTTGTTCCCTGTGAGGAAGGTTACCATGTTAAAGATGGCCCATTACTGTTGCTTTGCGAAACAAGAAGTATTCCTACCGGGCACCTCTCACCGATCTTGCGTTAGTTTATGCTTAGTGCTGTCCTCCTCTCTGTTCACTCGATCATGCATGGCCAATGGCAAGCTGACCACATTAGTGAGCTATGGGATACCGGTGAGCTAAGGGAGGCCGACTGCTAGAGTGACACTAGCTCACTCGTGCAGCCATTGGACAGTTGCATGTATGTTCGGCTGAGTAGGGGAAAAGGGCAATGCTAAGAACAGCACTAAGTAATCACAGCACAAACTAACACCAGATCGGTGAGAGGTGCCTGGCACCAATACATGTTCCCATCAAGAACAGTAATGGGCAGTGTTTAACATGGTCAACTTCCCCAGATGTTAAATACTTTTATGTGCAATTAGATTATTTAATAGTACATTTTATAGTACTGATCAGTACTATTGGCAATCCTCTTGTACAACTTGACTCTGCAGTCTGTACAAGAAGCTAGGCCATTCGGCGTGGCAGAGGTGGTAAGAGACCCCACCACCCCCATTAGCGGTAAGTCTCCAGCTGCTCATAGCAGCCAGAACTCAGCCGCTATAAAGCAAGTGCAGGTCCTAAGCTTGCTTCAAAGCCATGCTGTAAGTGTACGGCACTGTGCATAATGTACCTTGCCGCAAAGTCATACCATTTATAGTGCATGTCCTTAACCCCTTAAGGACTCAGGGTTTTTCCGTTTTTTCCTCCTTACCTTTTAAAAATCATAACCCTGTAAATTTTCCACCTAAAAATCCATATTATGGCTTATTTTTTGCTTCGCCAATTCTACTTTGCAGTGACATTAGTCATTTTACCCAAAAATGCACGGCGAAACGGAAAAAAAAAAATAATTGTGGGACAAAATCGAAAAAAAAACGCCATTTTGTAACTTTTGGGGGCTTCCGTTTCTACGCAGTGCATATTTCGGTAAAAATTACACCTTATTATTCTGGAGGTCCATACGGTTAAAATGATACCCTACTTATATAGGTTTGATTTTGTCGCACTTCTGGAAAAAATCATAACTACATGCAGGAAAATTTATACGTTTAAAAATGTCATCTTCTGACCCCTATAACTTTTTTTATTTTTCCACGTACAGGGCGGTATGACTAATTTTTTGCGCCGTGATCTGAAGTTTTTATCGGTATGATTTTTGTTTTGATCGGACTTTTTGATCACTTTTTATTCATTTTTTAATGTTATAAAAAGTTACCAAAATACGCTTTTTTGGACTTTGGAATTTTTTTGCGCGTACGCCATTGACTGTACGGCTTAATTATATAATTTTATAGTTCGGACATTTACGCACGCGGCGATACCACATATGTTTATTTTTTTTTTTATTACACTTATTTTTTTTATGGGAAAAGGGGGGTGATTCAAACTTTTATTAGGGAAGGGGTTAAATGACCTTTATTAACACTTTTTTTTACTTTTTTTTTGCAGTGTTATAGGTCCCATAGGGACCTATAACACAGCACACACTGATCTCTCATCCTGATCACAGGCGTATATTAACACGCCTGTGATCAGCATTATCGGCGCTTGACTGCTCCTGCCTGGATCTCAGGCACGGAGCAGTCATTCGCCGATCGGACACCGAGGAGGCAGGTAAGGGCCCTCCCGATGTCCGATCAGCTGTTCGGGACGCCGCGATTTCACCGCGGCGGTCCCGAACAGCCCGACTGAGCAGCCGGGATACTTTCAGTTTCACTTTAGAAGTGGCGGTCAGCTTTGACCGCCGCTTCTAAAGGGTTAATACCGCACATCGCCGCGATCGGCGATGTGTGGTATTAGCCGCGGGTCCTGGCCGTTGATTAGCGCCGGGACTGACGCGATATGATGCGGGATTGCGGCGCGATCCCGCTTCATATCGCGGGAGCCGGCGCAGGACGTAAATATACGTCCTGCGTCGTTAAGGGGTTAAAAGTTTTATTTTGGTAAGGATAATGTATATACGCACCTTAACTTCTGAAGATCCTTTTGTGCAGATTCAATCATATGAACTAGATTTCTAAAACAGAAAAAGAAGTGAGCTTCAATTTGAAACACCATCCGCAGCTTCAATTTTAGTGACTACTTTACTACTACACTGCTTTTCAACTCACTCATTATAGACCCTCCAGGCATTACAGCCATGCTGAGACATGATTTCCAGATTCTCTATACGAACAGCCTGATGCTCTAGCTGAGCCATTGAATTGTTGACACACTCCTGCCATGCAGTGATATCATTCCTCTGGCCAGATGAAGGTGCAGGTAATTCATATCTGGGAAAAAAATAAAAATTATATTTCTAGATAAAAGTAATATTCAATACAAAATAGGATCTAAATGACAAAGGAAAAAGCAAACATTATGCTTCCATACTAACACAAAGTGTCAGGCATTACACAACTGATTGTGGTGCCAAAAACAAATAAAAAAATAAAAAAAACACTGCCGGGTTACTCAGGGAGCTGATCGGGACCACTACAACAAAATCAAAGGGTCCTGATCAGCTAAGAGGACGGGCGGAGGTCTCTTACCCCCTCACATTCCATTGGTGCTCCTTCACTGCAGGCAGCCTAAGCAGCCTTAAGGCATGAAGTAATAGAGCGCAGTTAACCCTGATCAATCCTGTTCTATGGGACAGGATCGTTGAGTGTATGCAGTTGAAAGATTGCATGTAATATTCCCCTGTTAATGTAAATAAGCCCTTTCCGTAATAAAAGTTAAAATCACCCCCCCCCCACCATTTTTCAAATCTAAACAAAAATAAACACGAGGTATCGCTGCATACGGAAATGTCCAAAGTATTAAAATATTACATTAATGAAACTGTACGTCAATAGTATAAATGTACCTAAAATACGAAGAAAAAATAATAATAATAATAATAATAATAATAATAATAATAATAAAACCTTCTCATAGGGGTCTGTAGGTAGAAAATTAAAAAAGAGGGTATAAACAAATAGAACTCACTTTGGGAAAAAAAATAAAAATAAATAAATAAAGCTTTTAACCAGGTTTTTTGAGCCATTAAAACTTTTTTAGCCCGTAAATGGGCAAAAAAAAGTGTGTGTGAACCAGGGGCATAGGAACTTGGGGGGATGGATCCCCCCCCCAGGAATTCCTGCTGGGGGACAGATAATGAAGTTAGCCAAATGCTGCCAGGGCATGCTGGGAGTTGTAGTTTTGCAAAAGCTAGCTACACACTGTTTGGTAGAGATCCATACATAAACACATAGGGGGGCATTTATCATTGGGTTTACACCACTTCAATGTTCAAAATGTCCCTGCCAATTTTGCGCAATAGCATTTTTTTGCACAATTTTCAGTAGAACATCTTTCAAAGTTGTCTACTGTTTGGTGCACCGTACCCCACTTTTAGCAGTGGAGCTGTATTTATTATTTGAGCAAATTAAATTTAGAAGTTTTTTTTTTTGGCGCAAACCTACACCACCCAATAGGACACATACAATAGTGTCAGATGCCAGATCAGAAAGCTTAAACCAATCTCTGCAGTTCACTGATTTCTATAATTGCACAAAATTTATCAAGTCCTGTGCACCCTTTTGGTAGCAACTGAGCAAACAATACACCAAGCAAACAGGGGTAAAATCTTTACTACCTTACACCAACATTGATAAATATCCCCCATACAGTACTCTGAAAACTAAAATACAGAGCGCGCAGGAGGCGGAGGGATGCAATGAATATAGATTAGCTGGGCCGAGAGCTGATGTCACAGTGCCCTAGACCAGTGTTTCCCAACCCAGTCCTCAAGGCACACCAACAGTCCAGGATTTTAATTTTTCCCTGTTCTATTGCAATGGAGTAACTGAAAAAAAAAACGGAATGTTGGTGTGCCTTGAGGACTGGGTTGGGAAACACTGCCGTAGACATTGATCGTAACCCTGCCTGTGCCACTTGCCGCTCATTTGCATATTCTGAAAAATTTAAATAATGGAAGAAAGGTGGGACAGATTCAGGCATGGTGAGCTTCGTTTTAATCAGGGTCACCCCCACTACCAGCTAGTACCACTGGTCAGTGCGGGTGACTCTGCTGACAGTTTTCCTTTAACTACAGTTATAGGGAACCGGTCATCAGTTGTATGCTGCCCAAACCACAGGTAGTATAAAACTGGTGCAGTCATTGCATTCGTGGGACACTATGAATTACACTGAGACACTCAGGTGTTTCAGAGTAATCATAATTTAAAAATGCCACCGTGACCTGGGTCCTTGGGGGTGGGTCCAGGTCCTTGTGCAAAATATAGCTGGGGATAAAAAACCTTTTAACAACCACCTCTCAAAATCTGAAACATTGCGCTGGTTGTTTACAAAAAAAAAAATTTATTTTCTCCCTAACTTCTGTGTTTCTAAAGAAATTTGTTAAAGGAGTACTCCACTACTTTACTTCTTATACCCTATCTCTTCACCCATGGAGTGAGGGTCGACACCCCCTCTTCATTTATCTCTTTGGGAGAGCAGGAGGTACATTAGCACAGCACTCATGTATCACTGGCTCTCCCACAGAGATTAATGCACTAGGAAAGTGCCATGCAAGAAAATGCAGGGGGTGCCAGTGGTCGGACCCCTTGTGATTAGATACTTATCCCCTATCCTGTGGATAGTAATATTGGTCTCAGTATACAGGATTCAGTCAGTAACAGTTTGATGGTAATATGTATGGTGATAATGGGGAAGATTCATCAAAACTTGTGCAGAGGAAAAGTTGACCAGTTGCCCATAGCAACCAGATTACTTTCATTTTTGAAAAGGCCTCTGAAAAATTAATGAAGCAATTTGATTGGTTGCTATGGGCAACTGGTGGACTTTTCCTCTGCACAGGTTTTGATAAATCTCCCCCAATATTCCTCCTTATATACTGTTTTATTTAGTAAGTGCATGACTTAAAAAGGTATACAGTATAATTGTGCATGGAAAATGTACTTTATTACATCAAATGTGTACAGGCAAAGTTTCTCTGGAGAAAAGTCCTGGAGGGAGCTGAAACCTTTCCTGTACACATTGATGTAATATGTATACCTTGTTTCCTGGTTTTACCTGGAGTGCTGCAGTGGACTTGCTTTAGTATCCTTATTGAGACTTGGTCTCTCACAGACTGCCTGACGCTGCTTTTGCTTGGTGGCTTCTACCTTAAAGTGCTGCTGTTATTGTTTGTTTTGTATAATATAATATAACATAATATAATATAAAAAAAAAAAAAATATATATATATATATATATATATATATATATATATATATATATGCGCATGTGTGTGTATCCTAATTACCGTATTATTTAAGGGAATCTGTCATCAGTGTCACCTGTTGGTAGTCGCCAGAATAAGGAAGATAGACGAACTGGACCATGGATCTGGGGCAAGTAATGGCAGGGATGGCACTGACGACAGGTTCCCTTGGAGTCTGTCATGTGGCGCACTTGATACAGCGCCCCTTGACTCAAAGCTTGAGTCAAAAGGGAAAAGCATCAAGCCTGCAACATGAGGAAACAGAAGCCGGGCAAATCAAATGCCAGACTTCATTGTCCCTTCCCTAAGGCTGCCACAATGCTTAGTGGCTGGTATACAAATATTTCCAGGGCTGGTTTTTATCCCAAATCCAGACCTGGTGAAGGAGTCCATGTGGCCTAGCTGCGGGTGGCTGAGCCTCAGACGCTGTTTTTCTGGGGCCTCAGTGTCGATCTCCACTCATGGAGAATGGCTTTGGGGGGGGAAGGGGGTGTATATGCATGATGTGTGTACAGTATGTAATGTATGATGTGGGGGGCGGGTGGATGTATGGTATGTGTATGCATGTATAGATGCTGTGTGTATCTACATAATGTATGTGTAAGGCTTCGTTCACACTGCCGCTGCGCTCTGTCATGAACGTCCGTCAAACTGTCAAAACATGTGAAGAGATCTACTTAATGGGGGTACCTACCTACTCTTTCCCCAATCCCCATATCTACTTTACTGTGCGATAATCCAAGGGTTTAAGCACCTATAGCGCTCCATACGGTAATATTAAAAAGAGTACGGATCCTAAAATGTTTGTCTGGCAGGTTCTGTGGAGACGAACTGTGGATGGAAGAATCGGCATGACGGTCTGTGCCGGATGGAGAAGAAAAAGCAAAAGTGAATGACTCCGATCACAGACGACGTCACCTGGTGTAACTGTATGTAATCACATATGGTCTGTAGAACCAAGGTCACTGTGTACAGTGATTTTATTCAGTATCAGTATGGTAATATTATCCAGTCATATGGTGGTAATGGTAGTGGTCATATTGTGGCGGTATTATTGGCGATACCGGTCTGTGTATAGTGGTTTCATTGGAGATTCTGGTCTGTGTACAGTGGTTAGATTTAGTATCAGTGTGGTGGCATTATCTCATCACTATATGGTGGTAAAGGTAGTGGTCATGGTGTAGTGCAATTATTTGTCCCTTGTAGTGGTGATAATGGTCTCTGTAAAGTTCCTTTTTTCATATTATCCCATCATTATATGGTGGTAATGGTCATAGTGTCCCTTGTATAGTAGTTTAATTGGAGATAGTCTGTGTACGGTCGTAGTAGTGGTCTTAACCCCTTAAGGACGGACCCATTTTTTACCTCTATGACCAGGCTCTTTTTTTATTTGACATGCATCTCTTTAAACGGTAATAACTTTAGATCGCTTTTTCTGAGCAGAGCGATTCCGAGATAGTTTTTTCGTGACATATTGTACTTTATATAACTGGTGCATTTTTTTTGCCACATGAAGCTTTTTTTGTGAAAAACTTCAAAATATTGTGAAAAACGAACACTTCTGGCTTTTTTTTTTATGGTGTACACTGTGCGGTAAAAGTGATGTTATATTTATCCTGTGGGTCAGTACGATTATGGCGATACCCATTTCATATAGCTTTCTATGCTCTTTTTCCTTTTCTGAGCAAAATTCTTTTTCTGCCATTAATCTTCCAACAGCCGTAACTTTTTTATTTTTCGTCCGACATCATTGAGTAAGGGCTTATTTTTGGTGATGAGCTGTACTTTTTATTGGTATCATTGGTACCATTTTTGTGCTACGCAATTTGATCTTTTTAATTCCACTATTTGTACTAAAATTGGCGAATTTTGCACTTTTTTTACGGCGTTCACCGTGCGGGATAATTTACATTTAGTTTTATAGTACACGTCATTACGTACGTGGCAATACCTATTATGCATATGATTTGTGTTTTTGATAATACAGGGCTTTTATTGGGAAAGGGGCATTTTTTTTTTACATTTCATAGTTTTATTGAAGAACTTTTTATTTTTTACAGGTTATACTATGCTGCAATATATTTGTACTGCAGCACAGTATAACCTGATGAGACACACACACAAACACACACTACAGCCTGTGCGATCTAGCCTCTGGCTGGATCTCACAGGCTTCCGTAGCAGGCATACAGGAGGTCATGATCTGACCTCCTGCTGCCATAGCGACCAACAGCGACCCTCGATTGTATCGCGGTGCCGCAGTTGGAGAACAGGGGGAGAGCGCTCCCCCTGTCAACACCATAGATGCTGTGATCAGGATTGTTCACTGCATCTATGGGGTTAATGCTGCCGGGACCGACGCGGTCGCGGCTCTGGCAGCGGTACTCCGGCTGTGATTGACAGCCGGTTCCCATCGCCGATCTCCTGCGCTGCCCGTGGCAGTGCCGGAGATCGCCATGACGTATGCATACGCCCAATTGCGCGAATGTGTCGGATGATTGGATGTATGCATACGTCCTATAGCGGGAAGGGGTTAATGGGGATATTGGTCTAACATCTTATCCCCTATCCTTTGGATAGGGGATAAGATGTGTGCAGGAGTACCCCTTTAAAGAGGCAGGGATTTTTCATTTTTGCACTTTTTTTCAGTTTTTTCCTCCTAGCCTTCTAATGTTTTGAATTTCCCACCTACCCATACGGGGCTTGTTTTTCCCACCGCCAATTGTACTTTGTAATGACGTCACTCGTTTTAGCACAAATTTTTAGTTAAAAAAAAAATTTTATGGAACCAAAAAATAAATAAATACCGTATTTATCGGGGTATACCACGCACCGGCCTATAACACGCACCCTCATTTTACCAAGGATATTTGGGTAAAAAAAGTTTTTTACCCAAATATCCATGATAAAATGAGGGTGCGTGTGTGCGCGTGTATACCCCGATACACCCCCAGGAAAGGCAGGGGGAGAGAGGCCGTCGCTGCCCGCTTCTCTCCCCCTGCCTTTCCTGGGGTCTAGAGCGCTGCTGTCGGCCCTTTTCACCCCCTGGTTATCGGCGCCGCTGGCCGTTCTGCCCCCTGACTATCGGTGCCGGCGCCGATAGCCAGGGGGAGAGAAGCGGCGCCGACAGCCAGGGGGGAGAGAAGGGGCAGCGGCACCCATTGCCGGCGCCGCTGCCCCGTTGCCTCCCCCATCCCCGGTGGCATAATTACCTGAGTCGGGTCCGCGCTGCTCCAGGCCTCCGTCGTGCGTCCCCAGTGTCGTTGCTATGCACGGCGCGGCGCTCTGACGTCATGCGCCGAGCCGTTCAACGCATAGCAATGACGCCGGGGACGCACGACCAGGGGGTGAAAAGGGCCGACATCAGCGCTCTGGACCCCAGGAAAGGCAGGGGGAGAGAAGCGGGCAGCGACGGCCTCTCTCCCCCTGCCTTTCCTGGGGGTGTATCGGCGTATAACATGCACACAGACTTTAGGCTAAAAATTTTAGCCTAAAAAGTGCGTGTTATATGCCGATAAATACGGTAAATAAAATAGAATCTGCCACTTTGTCATTTTTTCTGAAAAGTACACTGGGTAGAAACATAAGCCCCTAAAATTTTCATACCAGTAAAAATGAACATAGACCCCAGACGCCTAAAAGACACACTGCCTTAAAGGGGTACTCTGGAGGAAGATGATTTTTTTCATATCAAATGGCTCCAGAAAGTGAAACACCTCTTTCCATGTCTGTCCAAAGCAGGAGAGATTTGTTATGGGGATTTTCTCCTACTCTGGACAGTTCCTAACATGGACAGAGATGGCAGCAGAGAGCACTGGGGTCAGACTGGAAAGAACTACACAGCTTCCTCTGGAGTATACAGCAGCTGATGAGTTCTGGAAGGATTAAGATTTTTAATTAGAACTCATTTACAAATCTGTTTTACTTTCTGGAACCAGTAGATTTAAAAGAAAAAACGTTTTCCACCGGCGTACCCCTTTAACCCCTTAACGACGCAGGACATATATTTACGTCCTGCGCCGGCTCCCACGATATGAAGCGGGATCGCGCCGCGATCCTGCATCATATTGTGCCGGTCCTGGCGCTCATCAACGGCCGGGACCCGCGTCTAATACCACACATCACCGATCGCGGCGATGTGCGGTATTAACCCTTTAGAAGCGGCGGTCAAAGCTGACCGCCGCTTCTAAAGTGAACCTGAAAGTGACCCGGCTGCTCAGTCGGGCTGTTCGGGACCGCCGCGGTGAAATCGCGGCGTCCCGAACAGCTGACCGGACACCGGGAGGGTCCATACCTGCCTCTTCGGTGTCCGATCGACGAATGACTGCTCCGTGCCTGAGATCCAGGCAGGAGCAGTCAAGCGCCGATAATGCTGATCACAGGCGTGTTAATACACGCCAGTGATCAGCATAGGAGATCAGTGTGTGCAGTGTTATAGGTCCCTATGGGACCTATAACACTGCAAAAAAAAAGTTAAAAAAAAGTGTTAATAAAGGTCATTTAACCCCTTCCCTAATAAAAGTTTGAATCACCCCCCTTTTCCCATAAAAAAAATAAAACAGTGTAAAAAAAAATAAAAAAAAATAAACATGTGTGGTATCGCCGTGTGCGTAAATGTTCGAACTATAAAAATATATCATTGATTAAACCGCACGGTCAATGGCGTACGCGCAAAAAAATTCCAAAGTCCAAAAAAGCGTATTTTGGTCACTTTTTATACCATAAAAAAATGAATAAAAAGTGATCAAAAAGTCAGATCAAAACAAAAATCATGGCGCAAAAAAATGAGTCCTCATACCGCCCTGTATGTGGAAAAATAAAAAAGTTATAGGGGTCAGAAGATGACATTTTTAAACGTATAAATTTTCCTGCATGTAGTTATGATTTTTTCCAGAAGTGCGACAAAATCAAACCTATATAAGTAGGGTATCATTTTAACCGTATGGACCTACAGAATAATGATAAGGTGTAATTTTTACCGAAATATGCACTGCGTAGAAACGGAAGCCCCCAAAAGTTACAAAATGGCGGGGGGGGGGGGGGGGGGTTGGGGGGTTTCGATTTTGTCGCACAATGATTTTTTTCCCCGTTTCGCCGTGCATTTTTGGTTAAAATGACTAATGTCACTGCAAAGTAGAATTGGCGACGCAAAAAATAAGCCATAATATGGATTTTTAGGTGGAAAATTGAAAGGGTTATGATTTTTAAAAGGTAAGGAGGAAAAAACGAAAGTACAAAAACGGAAAACCCGAGTCCTTAAGGGGTTAAGGTGCCTACACAGGCTGTAGAGGAACATCCCCCCCCCCCACCCTGACCTCACACACAGCCTGCCTTACACAATCCTGATAGATACCCGTCTCCTGAATTCACTGCTCTCTGAAGGTACCTGTGCTGATGAGCCTGAAGTTTGATTTTATTAAGACAGGAGGCTCCTAATATATGCAACTTTCTCGTTTATTTGCTCCAGCAGCGAGACAGTTAAATGAATTGAAAGAGAAAAAAAAAAAACACTTAGGAACAACCAAACATGAATGAACACTAGCCAATCATAAAAGGACCTAGTCCATATAATGTGTGCCCAGTCAGTAATCTTCCTTCTTTCTCTCTGCAGGACAAGATACGTATATTCATTATTACCGTGCCAATTACTTGTATATGTTTATTATTTTGCTCTGTTAATTAAATTGATTACAAATTTATTTTATTCCATTGCTTCTGCATTCTATAATTCTCCCGGTTATAGCTCCCCTCTATTTCAACCGGGCTTTGTACTACACATTTCGTGCTTATAATCCCTTCTCAGTCCCTTCTTTCCTTCCTTATCCCTTCCCCCCCCCCCCTTCCCTCCGTTCATATATTATCGGTACCACTACCTTTCTTCTGCTCTCAGCGGCGTTATTCGGCCGCCCGCACTTCCTTATACTCCATAAGCCTGTAATCTCGGGTCTCGCGAGACTTCGGCTTATCTTAGGTTTCGCGCTCTAGCGATTCTCCTCACAGCGTTCGTCAGGAGACTCCTGTCAGACGCGTCTCTTCTCATTGATTCCTTACCTGAGCTTGTTCACCGCTTGTACCACCACCTAATTAGAGCTATACTATTAGTTTTCATTAACCTGTGCTTACCACTTGTACCACCACCTATTAGAATATCTTTTCATTAAATAAGGTATAGTTACTTTCATTTAGTGTTCCTTCAGGAGAATTATTATTCTTTTCTTCAGCCATAAAATGGAGAATAAAAATTCCTCTCAGGATATTAACCCTTCCACCTCCAAAGATACCTCTAGTCAAAATGAGCATTTACAAGCCATGATAGACATTTCTGTTAACAAAGCCATTCTTAATCTTAATGACTATTTCTAATACCATAGCCATGGCCCAAAATAAACTCCCAGGTTTTTCTACTCCCTCTGACCATTTTTGGTCAGCAGAAGAGTCTTCCGTTCAACTTGCCAAAGGGCACAACATTTCTGGTAAAAGGACAAAAAAGCAACGCTTTCGCGTAGACGACCGTAAAGCCCAAAAATATAAGTCATCAAAAGTCAGGGTTGGTCAAGACATTTCTGAATTACCACTTAAACCCAGTGGTTCAGAGATACCTGCATTATCCATGCAGCCCAGACCCTCTGTCCGAGAGGAGCAAAATAGCAGTCGGACTAGACATACCCTTAAAAGGGCAAAAAAAAGATTCATATAATGTATCAGAGTCAGATTCCAATAATTCTGGCGATTATATTTCTATTGATAATGATAATGAGTTTGAGGAAGGAGAGTTACTTGATGTACCTATGGATCAGTCTTCTGACCTAGTTACCACTCCGGCTATACTAGATAGCCTAGGTAATCCCTATTTTGAGCCAGATTCTATTTCCCACCCAGATCTTCAGAGTGGACTCCCCATCCTCAAGTCTGTAAATATATTTCAGCCAAAGCCGAAAAATCCATGGACAATACCTCCTGTAGTAAATTGCGGGCAGAATGCCCTCGACCTAGTCTTCCTGACAAAGCAGCAGTCACTCCTGAATTGGACCCTGTCCTGGTAAAATATATACTTAAAACAGGAAAAAAAATCCTAAAAATAGGTTTAGACAGATCTCTCAAAAGTGTCCAAGATAAAACTATTGGATACTTTAGGTCCACTCACTAAGATGCTGGACATCAATGAAGAGGCTATTTCAACAAATCAGCCCTTAAATACTGAAGTTATGAGAGGATGGTTACAAAGAACTGTTTGTATGTTAGGCAACGCCAACGCAGCTTTGACCGCCGAAAGGCGAAGAACCATTCTGATTAATCTTGACCCCCAACTGGCTAATCTCGCCACTTCAGAATTTGGTTCTGCTACTGAAGGTCTACTCTTTGGTGAAAACTTCCTAAAAGAGATAGGAAAATTTGTGGGAATATTTACTTCCCTAGACAAGGCTCAGACTAATCTGCGCAAAGTCTTCCCCGGTAGGGTCTTTGGCAGGGCCGGAAAAGGACGGAGCCGATTTTCCAGCCGTGCATCCTCCTCAAGAGGAATTTCTAGAGGCTCATTTAACCAAGATAGATCCCAATATAATACCGACTCTTATCACACCACACCATTCTTCCCATCAAGAGCTCGACCATGGAGATCCAGACCATCTTCAGGTAAGTCCCATCCCTCCTTCCTCTAGGCGGAAAACTCCGACATTTTTCTCTAGCATGGGAATCAATAACCTCAGACTCATGGATACTGAATACAATTTCAGGTTACATGATAGAATTCATGTCCCCTCCTATTCAAACCTCCCACCCTCGGCCAATTCTCTTCTCTCACCAAGACGAGAACTTAATAAATCAGGAAATAAAAGATCTCTACTCCAAAAAGGCTATTATTCCAGTCCCTATTCAAAACCCAGGTTTCATCAGCAACATCTTCTTGGTGAAGAAAAAAAAGTCAGAGGTCACAGACCTGTGATCAATCTCCGCGATCTCAACAACTTTATTGTTTACCATCACTTCAAAATGGAGGGCATTCACCTCCTAAGAGATCTGTTAGTCCAAAACGATTGGTTAGTGAAGGTGGATTTAAAAGATGCATATCTTATGATCCCCATTCACCCTTTGCATCAACCATTCCTACAATTTATCTGGAAAAATCAGAAATGGCAATTCACTTGCCTTCCCTTTGGACTATCTTCAGCCCCTTGGTGTTTAACCAAGATCCTGAAACCCGTTGTTGCCCTTCTGAGAACCATCCTCATCATGGCTCAGTCATTAATTCTGATCCGACGCCATCTTCAATGGACATTATCCCTTTTAACCAATCTGGGTTTTACAATAAACATGAAAAAGTCAATACTGACCCCCTCGAGTCAAGTAGAATTCTTAGGCTTCACAATAAATACTCAAACTACTACTCTAAGTCTACCTTTAAAAAAGATACAACTTATTCAGAAGGAAATACGTTCAACTCTGAACAAACAGACTCTCTCTCTAAAATCTATCGCCCGCATTGTGGGACTATTATCGGCCTCAATTCAGGCCATATTTCCAGCCCCATTAAATTACAGGGCCTTACAACGTCTGAAAATACAACACCTCAGAGAAGGTCTATCATATTCAGACAAAGTTCCCCTTTCCACAGACGCCAAGGAAGAACTGTTATGGTGGCTTCACCAGATACAGCTCTGGAATGGCAAGACAATTTTCAATTGCAACCCGGATATCATTATAGAATCCGATGCCAGTCTGATAGGCTGGGGTGCCAGATGAGGCCATCTCTCCACTGGAGGCAAATGGTCAGAGAAGGAAATATCCTTTCACATCAATGCTCTGGAACTATTAGCAGGATTCTTCGCCATCAGGAGCTTTGCAAAGTTCAGATCGCATTGTTGTATCTTACTTCGCATGGACAATATATCAGCTGTCCAGTATATAAACAAATTTGGTGGCACTACCTCAAAAATTTTAGCAGACATCACTTCAGAGATTTAGAATTTCTGTTTATTCAAAAACAGTCGCGAAAGCAGAATACTTACCTGGCCTATCCAACGATGTGGCGGACTGGAACTCCCGTTTCCTAGCAGACCACAGCGACTGGATGTTAGATCCATGAATATTTTCTTCTCTTACCTCTCTCTTTGGGGTCCAATTTACATGGATCTTTTTTACTTCACGCCTGAACAAACAATTACCCCTCTTTTTCAGCTGGCAACCAGATCCAGAAGCCCTATGAGTGGATGCTTTCCTCCAATCTGGCCACAAAAGACTCTCTATGCTTTTCCTCCCTTTGCAATGATCCCAAGAGTTCTTTCACAAACCATCAGCCAACAAGCAACACTGATTCTCATCGTTCCTTGGTGGCCTGCTCAAGTTTGGTTCCCTCATTTGCCATCCCTACTAATAGATTTTCCTCTACTCCTTCCGGTTTCCAATCTAACCCTTCAAGACCCTTTAGGGAATCCTCACCCTCTCATCCTATCGGGAGGCCTACAACTGATAGCATGTCTCATTTCAGGCCATCTCCCTCTGATATCGAGATTTCACAATCTGCTAGAGATATCTTGGCAGAAGCCTGGGCTCCAGGTACCAGGCAAGCTTACAGATCGGCCTGGCGATTATGGGTTCAGTGGTGCTCTCAGAGACACCTGCATCCCATTCAAGCACCTATCCCCCACAGTTAATTATTTATCTGAAGCATTTGAAGCAGGGAAGGCCTACAGAACCATTAATCTCTATAGATCTGCCATATCCTCCGTACACAAAGTCATAGATTCTATTCCCGTGGGAAGACATCCTTTGATTTGTAGGCTTTTAAGAGGTATTCAATTCAAAAGACCTCCATATCCCAAATATAGATCCACTTGGGATATTATATTTCCTATTATCCTTAATCTTTTTTCTACTTGGGAAGATAATTATAGTCTTCCTTTAAAATTATTATCCTACAAACTCACGGTCCTCTTATGTTTAATCTCTATTAAACGTGTTTCTGATGTTAGAGCTCTAGACATCTCATAGATCGTTTACTCCTCAAGGAGTTGTTTTTTCTATCTTTCGTAGAACAAAAACTAATATCCAATCGGTCTTCTACCCAGCTTTTCTGCAACACCCTAAGTTGTGTGTAGTTAGATGCCTCAAAGCCTATGAAGCTAGAACCTCTTCTCTCAGATCCCCACATGCTTCTCAGCTTCTTATCTCCTTCTTTAAACCCCATCTCCCTGTATCTTCTTCTACCCTAGCTAGATGGGTTAAGAATACTATGTCTTTAGCTGGTATAGATGTTGCCCTTTTTTGGTGCACATTCTTTAAGAAGTGCAATAGCCACCAAAACTGTTCAGTCAGGAGGCTCTCTCTCTGATGTCCTTAAAGCAGTTGACTGGTCAGAGTCCACATTTAGATCCTTCTATTTTAGACCTGAATCCCATGTTTCTATGTCGGTTCTTTAAGTTATCTGTATAATTGTATAGCTTTAAACTTGCATATATTAGGAGCCTCCTGTCTTAATAAAATTGGAGATTTTCCAAGTAATTATGACGGAAAGTATGGATTTTATTAAAGACAGGAGGCGAGTAATATCCCACCTCTTACCATACCCTTATTATCACTTATCTCTTCTCTTACAGCGTATTGACACACTGATGCAGACAACAAGACACAGCTCATCGACTGAATTCCATGACTTCATCTTCATCCCTTACAAAGATTCATCTGAAGATATTCAAGCTCTTCATTGTTCTTCAGTTCATAGTTCATGCCCTTTATTCTTCAGGATTTACTCTGTTATACTTCATATTCCGAGAAAGAAGGAAGATTACTGACTGGGCACACATTATATGGACTAGGTCCTATTATGATTGGCTAGTGTTCATTCATGTTTGGTTGTTCCTAAGTTTTTTCTCTTTCAATTCATTTAACTGTCTCACTGCTGGAGCAAATAAATGAGAAAGAGTTCCATATATTACTCGCCTCCTGTCTTTAATAAAATCCATACTTTCCGTCATAATTACTAGGGAAATCTCCAATTTTGTAGCATCATGCAACATTGAATGGTTCCTCCCCTTTTGTGGATCCACCCCCTTTGTGCAAAGCCACACCCAGTTAGAATGCTACCCCCCCCCTACACCATATTTGAGGGTTCCTAAGCCTCTGTTGTGAATCCATCTTAATGTATTCACTCAGTAGAACTGACCACAGCACCAGTGCCCAAATGCACTTAAAGAGTACCTGTCACCAAACTAAAACTTTTAATATATTTTTCCTTACATAATTATAAGACACTTTGCTATTTACTTGCTGTTAAAATTCTCAACTTTTACAGGTTTTTAATGTGATTGATAAAAAATGGCCACTATGTGGCTCTGTTCTGTTCCCTGCACAAGTCAAACATTTTGTTCTCCTCCCGGCCCGGCAGGAGACAAAACTCAGGAAGTGCGTGCGGGGAATGGCGAGGCACAGCTCTCACAGGCTTCAGTGATGTCACGCCTGCTGGGGAATGGCAACTATCTCCTCCCGGGAGCTCACACAATGAAAGCAAGAAGAAAGGTATGATAGAGAGCTTTTTAAAGCTTGGAAAGATTTTTAAAGGTCAGGAGGGGTGTTAGAAATAGTTAGTGAATATAATCTGAGTTTGGAAAATATGGTTTTATGACAGGTACTCTTTAACCCCTTAACGACGCTGGACGTATATTTATGTCTCTTGCCGCCTCCCGTGATATATCGAGTTGGTCCTGGCATTTAACAGTAGCCAGGGCCCGTGGCTAATACTCGACATCAATCGCAGTGGTGTCCGGTATTAACCCTTTAGACGCATCAATCAACTTTGATAGCCACGTCTAAAGTGAAAGTAAAAGTGTTCCCGGCAGTTCAGCCGGGCTGAAAACGCGGTGTCCCGATCAGCTGTACAGACACAAGGAAGGTCCCTAGCTGCCTCCTCGATGTCCGATCACTGAATGACTGCTCCGTGCCCAAGATCCAGGCAGGAGCAGTCGAGCGCCAAAAAACACTGATCAATGCTATGGCATAGCATCGATCAATGTGGGCAATCAGTGTAATGCATGTTATATTCCCCTATGGAGGCTAACATAAAAAAAAAAAAAAAAAAAAAAAAAAAAAAAAAGTTAAAGATGATTTAACCCCTTCCCTAATAAAAGATTGGATCACCCCCCTTTTCCCATAAATAAAATAAAATATAAAAACATATGTAGCATTGCTGCATGCGTAAATGTCCTCAATACACTGCTCAAAAATAAATAAAGAGAACACTGAAACAACACAATGTAACTCCAAGTCAATCACACTTCTGTGAAATCACACTGTCCACTCAGGAAGCAACACTGATTAACAATCAATTTCACATGCTGTTGTGCAAATGGAACAACAGGTGGAAATTACAGGCAATTAGCAAGACAAACCAATAAAGGAGTGGTTCTGCAGGTGGTGACCTCTTCTCAGTTCCTATGCTTCCTGGAATGCTGGCAGTGCTTTCACTCTAGTGATAGCATGAGACGGATTCTACAACCCACACAAGTGACTCATCCGGGATGGCTCATCAATGAGAGCTGTGACAAGAAGGTTTGCTGTGTCTGTCAGCGTAGTGTCCAGAGCAGGGAGGCACTACCAAGAGACAGGCCAGTACATCAGGAGATGTGGAGGAGGGCGAAGGAGGGCAACAACCCAGCAGCAGGACCGCTACCTATGCCTTTGTGCAAGGAGGAGCAGGAAGAGCACTGCCAGAGCCCTGCAAAATGACCTTCAACAGGCCACAAATGTGCATATGTTCACTCAAACAGTCAGAAACAAACTCCATGAGGGCCCGACATCCACAGGTGGGGGTTGTGTTTACAGCCCAACACCGTGCAGAAAGTTTGGCAAATTCGCCACTGGTGACCTGTGCTCTTTACAGATAAAAGCAGGTTCACAATGAGCCCATGTGAAAGATATCACACAGCCCTCCATGTGCTTGTCAGAGGTAGCCTGACTGCCATTGGGTACCGAGATGAGATCCTCAGACCCCTTGTGAGACCATATACTGGTGCGGTTGGCCCTGGGTTCCTCCTAATGCAAGACAATGCTTGACCTCATGTGGCTGGAGTGTGTCAGCAGTTCCTGCAAGAGGAAGGCATTGATGCTATGGACTGGCCCGCCCGTTCCCCAGACCTGAATCCGATTGAGCACATCTGGGACATCATGTCTCGCTCCATCCACCAACAGACTGTCCAGGAGTTGGCAGATGCTTTAGTCCAGGTCTGGGAGGACATCCCTCAAGAGACCATCTGCCATTTCATCAGGAGCATGCCCAGGTGTTGTAGGGAGGTCTTACGGGCACGTGGAGGCCACACACACTACTGAGCCTCTTTTGACTTGTTTTAAGGACATTACATTAAAGTTGGATCAGCCTGTAATGTGGTTTTCCACTTTGATTTTGAGTGCGACTCCACATCCAGACCTCCATGGGTTGATAAATTTGATTTCCATTGATAAATTTGTGTGATTTTGTTAGCACATTCAACTATGTAAGGATGAAAGTATTTCATACGATTAGTTCATTCATTCAGATCTAGGATGTGTAATCTTAGTTCAATGGTGCACACATGAAAAAATTCCAAGTCCAAAATAATGTATTTTGGGTCACTTTTTAACCCGTTAAGGACTCAGGGTTTTTCCATTTTTGCACTTTCGTTTTTTCCTCCTTACCTTTTAAAATTCATAACCCTTTCAATTTTCCACGTAAAAATCCATATTATGGCTTATTTTTTGCGTCACCAATTCTACTTTGCAGTGACATTAGTCATTTTACCCAAACATGCACGGCGAAACGGAAAAAAAAATCATTGTGCGACAAAATTGAAAAAAAACGCCATTTTGTAACTTTTGGGGGCTTCCGTTTCTACGCAGTGCATATTTCGGTAAAAATTACACCTTATCATTATTCTGTAGGTCCATACGGTTAAAATGATACCCTACTTATATAGGTTTGATTTTGTCGCACTTCTGGAAAAAATCATAACTACATGCAGGAAAATGTATACGTTTAAAAATGTCATATTCTGACCCCTATAACTTTTTTATTTTTCCACGTACGGGGCGGTATGAGGACTCATTTTTTGCGCCGTGATCTGAAGTTTTTATCGGTATGATTTTTGTTTTGATCGGACTTTTTGATCACTTTTTATTCATTTTTTAATGGTATAAAAAGTGACCAAAATACGCTTTTTTTGGACTTTGGAATTTTTTGCGCGTACGCCATTGACCGTACGGCTTAATTAATTATATATTTTTATAGTTCGGACATTTATGCACGCGGCGATACCACATGTTTATTTTTTTTACACGGTTTTATTTTTTTATGGGAAAAGGGGGGTGATTCAAACTTTTATTAGGGAAGGGGTTAAATGACCTTTATTAACACTTTTTTTTACATTTTTTTTGCAGTGTTATAGGTCCCATAGGGACCTATAACACTGCACACACTGATCTCTCATCCTGATCACAGGCGTGTATTAACACGCCTGTGATCAGTGTTATCGGCGCTTGACTGCTCCTGCCTGGATCTCAGGCACGGAGCAGTCATTCGCCAATCGGACACCGAGGAGGCAGGTAAGGGCCCTCCCGGTGTCCGGTCAGCTGTTCGGGACGCCGCGATTTCACCGCGGCGGTCCCGAACAGCCCGACTGAGCAGCCGGGTCACTTTCAGTTTCACTTTAGAAGCGGCGGTCAGCTTTGACCGCCGCTTCTAAAGGGTTAATACCGCACATCGCCGTGATCGGCGATGTGTGGTATTAGCCGCGGGTCCCGGCCGTTGATTAGCGTTGGGACAGACGCGATATGATGCGGGATCGCGGCACGATCCCGCTTCATATCGCGGGAGCCGGCGCAGGACGTAAATATACGTCCTGCGTCGTTAAGGGGTTAAAAAAAAAAAAAAAAAAAAGCAATCAAAACAATATGCAGAATTTTTTTTTTATAGGGGGGGGGGGGGGGGGGGACCATTAAAGGGGTACTCCGCCCCTAGACATCTTATCCCCTATCCAAAGGATAGGGGATAAGATGTCAGATCCCCGCTGCGGCACCCCCCGCTATCATTACAGCACAGAGCGAGTTCGCTCTGCACATAATGACGCACAATACAGGGGCCAGAGCATCATTATGTAACGGCTCCGCCCCTCGTGATGTCACTGCCCGCCCCTTTCAATACAAGTCTATGGGAGGGGGCGTGGCGGTTGTCACGCCCCCTGCTATAGACTTGCATTAAGGGGACGGGCTGTGATGTCAAGAGGGGCGGAGCCATGACGTCACTCGCCTCAGTTCCCTGTATCGCCCGTCATTACGCACAGAGCGAACTCGCTCTGTGCTGTAATGATAGCGCAGTGCAGCAGCGGGGATCCCAGGGGTCCCCAGCAGCAGCACCACGGCGATCTAACATCTTATCCCCTATCCTTTGGATAGGGGATAAGATGTCTAGGGGCGGAGTACCCCTTTAAGCGTATTCATTTTTATGCATGTAGTTATGATTTTTTTCTAGAAGACAAAATCAAACCATATAAGTTTAATCGTATGGACCTACAGAAGAGGTGCAATTTTTACCGAAAAGTGCACTGCATAGAAACGGAAGACCCCAAAAGTTACAAAATGGCGTTTTTTTTTTTTTTCCTTTTCAATTTTGACGCACAATGATTTATTTTTGTTTTGCCGTAGATTCTTGGGTAAAATGATGGATGCCATTACAAAGTAGAATTGGTGGTGCAAAAAAACAATAAAACAAGAACAAAAAAAACAAGCCATCATATGAGTCAGTAGGTGCAAAATTGAAATGGTTATGATTTTTAAAAGGGGAGGAGGAAAAAACAAAAGTGCATAAACGGAAAGGCCCTGAGTCATTAAGGGGTTAAACAGCATATGTAGGCTAACTCATTTAGAAGGAGATTTTTTATTCTTTTCGAACATATGGCTTTTATATGACAATTCTTTTTAACTTAGTTTTGCTTACACGCGACCTAGTTATGAAATAGTCACGCGACCTTGATAAATTACATGTAAGCAAAACCCGGGAAACCTGCTTACAAAAGCATTTTTTAAAGCAGAAAAGTTTGCCCTTATGTTAATAGCTGAAGTTCTTTACCCTTTATTACCAGTAGCGTTGCTAGACTGACGGGTGACACCATGACTGGCCTGCCTGGCACTAAATAGCTGCACTCCAACTATCCCGCAACTACCCATCCCTCCTCCTCAGAAATTAAAAACATACTATGCTGCACCATGAATATCTGTAATCTGGAAGCTTTTTTGTTTAATTCTGAGCCTGCATTTTGCGACATTGGTGGGCAGAGTCTAGCGTCGCTGCGCTGAGGCCAGAGTTTACGTCAGGAAGGAAGACAGCGCAGCACCAACAGGCACAAACAATAGTGAAGCCACAAAAAAATAAGAATAAATCTCTGTATGTTATTCACCCCAAAAATGTGCATGAAGCTGTATTACTATGGAGGTTTCTTTTTTCGAAAAAAAATGTAGTGCCACATACAGTCATGGCTGTGAATGTTGGCACCCCTGAAATTTCTCACAGAAAAAGGATTGCAGTAACACTTGTTTTGCTATACACATGTTTATTCCCTTTGTGTGTATTGGAACTAAACCAAAAAAGGGAGGAAAAAAAGCTAATTGGACATAATGTCACACCAAACTCCAGAAATGGGCTGGACAAAATTATTGGCACCCTTAACTTAATATTTTGGTACACACCCTTTGGAAAAAAATAACTGAAATCAGTCGCTTCCTATAACCATCAATAAGCTTCTTACACCTCTCAGCCGTAATGTTGGACCACTCTTCCTTTGCAAACTGCTCCATGTCTCTCTTATTGGAAGGGCACCTTTTCCCAACAGCAATTTTAAGATCTCACCACAGGTGTTCAATGGGATTTAGATCTGGACTCATTGCTGGCCACTAGAGACGTTACAGTGATTCGATTCATCACGAACTTCTCAGTTCGGCAGTTGCTGACTTTTCCTGCATAAATTAGTTCAGCTTTCCGGTGCTCCGGTGGGCTGAAAAAGGTGGATACAGTCCTAGGAGAGAGTCTCCAGCCCACCGGAGCACCTGAAAGCTGAACTAATTTATGCAGGCTAAAGTCAGCAAACGCAGAGCCGAGAAGTCATGACAAATCGAATCACTGTAACTTCGCTCATCTCTAGTCGCAACATATAGGGAAAAGTTGCGCACATGCGTCTTTTTACGCAAAAAAATAAAAATCTACTACGGAGCTTGATAAATCTCTTTAATTATTAAAATATTTTTAAAAAATAAAATAATTTTTTTTAAACCTGATTGAAAACACATACAACTTACCTCTTCATGCTGAGAAGCTCAAGTGGCTGGCGAGCAGCTAATCGTTCAAACTCATTCCTCATTATTTCGGTCTAGAAAGACAAAAGAAATTATAATCCAGATTTTACAAACAATATCAAGATATAGCAGTTTGACCAATAAGAATACACAAAAGTAGCATATTCTACAGATTTTAACTTCCTTAAGGAAGTCAATGGGGAAAATCTGCAGCGTTCTTAACAGTCATCCAATGGATGAGATGCTGAATTTCTGCACGCAAATTTGCAATGAAAAAGGTGTAGCCTATTTCCAGCTTATTCGTCCTGTATAAACAAACCCTAAAAGGGGTATTTCCAACTAGGGTTGCACGATATGGGAAAAAAGAGAGATTGCGATTATGGAGGGAAATATTGCGATATCGTTATGAGATTGTGATATAATAAACAAATTGTGAAATTCCCCCATTTCATGTCCAATCCCTTTATTTTATATATTTTAAGGCCAAAATGGGCTGAGTCCTTAAGGGGTTTAATCATGAGGACAACCAATGTCTATACACTAATGTTATTGCATATAAACCTCAGAGGGCACTGGAAAGCAGATTACACCAAATACAGTTTCAACACTTAGAAAGACCTTATAGACTGAAACGATACAGAATCGGCAATGATCTAGAGCCATACCTCAAATGCACTGTAGTCTGGAGTAGGTAAATAACTCAGGTAATTTTTCGTTGGCCGATATCGTCTGGTTTCTTCTTCCACCAGTGCAGCTGCCTAAATATGGCAAAATTCAGATTAATTTTTTTTATCTAGAATAAAGAAAAAGTTAAGACCAGACTTATATACACATGCATATAAGGGGCAGCATTGTAAAGGCAAGGCAACAGGTCTGTGATAACCACTGTATAATAAAATCTTCTGTTTTTATTTCTCCCCATTTTTTAAAGGTCTGTCTTATGGATGTGAATAGAAATCTTCTTGTTTATCTTCTGAACACTAAGGCCCCTTTCACACAATAAAATACTTCCATTATGAACGCCTGTTATAAAAAGCCTGGAAATCGGCAGGTATACGGCCGGTACAAAATCACTAACAGCCGTTAGAAAATCCCATTATAGTCTATTATAGCCGTTTTAACCCGTTATCATCTGTTATTAATAATGGCCGTTATTTTGTGAAGGGGAATGAACGGGAGAAAAAGTGCATGCACTAATTCTCCTGTTACTATCGCCCGTCACAAAATAACGGCCGTTAATAATGGGCGATTACAGGTTAAAACTGCTATTAGAAAAATCCCATAGACTATAATGGGATTTTCTAATGGCCATTAGTGATTTTGTACCGGCCACATAACTGCCGATTTCCAGGCTTTTTATAACGGGCGTTCATAACGGAAGTATTTTTATAGTGTGAAAGCGGCCTTAGACCCTAACCAATCAAAATGTGTCCCATTTCCCATTAAAGGGGTTATCCAGCATAAGGTGATTTTAGTACGTACCTGGCAGACAGTAATGGACATGCTTAGGAAGGATCTGCGCTTGTCTTGGGGCTAAATGGCTATGTTGTGAGATTACTATAATACTGTGGCTAGCTTTTTGTGAACTGATCTTTCCTGTTTCAATTTTCTTTTTTTGACTACAAATCCCATAATTCCATTTTCCTCCCTCCCACACATCAGCCACCCTGTAGCCCCTGTAGCATAGTCAAATAAAGAAAATAAAAAAATCCTGGAATACCCCTTTAAGGGATCACAAAAATGAAAAAAATAATAATTTGAATAAGCGATAGCCACATGACCAGTCTCCTGCTGCTGCTGCTGCTGATGGAACCCAGTCCCGACCAGTGCTGCCTGCTTTCATCTCAATGTATAGCAATTGCCTGCTCATCCAACGCTCTCTTTTAGTCCGTAGGTAACTTGTAATGGTATCCTGATATCAATACTGGCATCAGAATCGCTGCCAGTACTGGACATATTGTTCACTCGTAGTTGTGCAGGACCAGCCACAGGATGAGATTATATCAATTCATAGCTTGCAGGAGTAGGGCCTGCACTACTAAGGCTAGGTTCACACTACGTAATTTCCGCCTGCAATTCCGCTTTGAAATTGCAGGCAGAAATTCTGCTTACTAAAAATGTATTGTATAGTGAATAGGTTTCCGTTCACAAATTCACACTTCGGAATTTGTGAACGGAAAATCCGCTTGAAAACTTCCGCCTGAAGAATGGCATTGCTCATTTTTTCAGGTGGAAACACTCGCAGAACACATTGCAGTTTATTGGAAACTGCAGTGTCCGTGCGGTCCTAGAGCCGACCGATTTTGCTGAATTTTCTGCCCGGAGATTCCGCAGTGTGAACATAGCCTAAAAGTGCGGAGAATGCAGAGGAAAGGTAAGTGGGGATTTTTTTTCCTCTCTTCAAGAGGACTTATTGGGAGGTGGAGGGAGAGACTACTAAATTGGGGCTTCTACAGAATAGGAGGTTTCCTACCAACCTAACTACTTAAAGGGTACCTCTCATCAAATAAACTTTTGATATATTTTAGATTAATGAATGTTGAATAACTTTCCAATAGCATGTTAATGAAAAATATGCTTCTTTCTATTGTATTTTTCCCGATCAGTCCTGTCAGCAAGCATTTCTGACTCATGCTGGAGTCCTAAACACTCAGAGCTGCCAGCCTGCTTTGTTCACAGCCAAACAGGCTGTGGACAAAGCAGGCTGGCAGCTCTGAGTGTTCTCCTTTGTGAACAAAGCAGACTGGCAGCTCGTAGTGTTTAGGACTCCAGCATGAGTCTGAAATGCTTGCTGCCAGGACTGGTAGGGAGACCCCTAGTGGTCATTTCTTCAAAGTGGAAAATTAAATAGAAAGAAGCATATTTTTTAATAACATGCAATTGTAAAGTTATTCTGCATACATTAATCTATAATATATCAAGAGTTTTTTTGAAGAGAGGTACCCTTTAAGCTTCTGCCTAAAAAGAGAGGGGTCAGTAAGGTTATCTTGTTCAACTCTCGCCTACGGCTATAAAAAGTCTAGAGCCAGCTCTGATGTCAAATGACAAAAATAAATAAATTAAAAAAAAGTTATTGGGACTTGACAGATCTCTACTTCTGTACTACAGGATATTATGATTTCACAGGAGATTGAACATGGCACGCCTGAAAGAGTTTACTGAACCTGAGGCTTCCATGATGACTGCTCGGCATCCTGTGATCACTATAACCGTTAGGCATTCCCATATTTTGACCCCTATAATTTTTTTTTTATTTAATCATCTAAGGAAACACACTAAGGCTCAGTTTTTAAGCTGGACCCCATGGATGCAATAGTAGTAGGGAGCTAGTGCCGAGTTTATCAAGGGCATATTCATACACACACACCAAATTTGTAGCAGATATTTCCGCAACTGAAATTCCAGTGCTTGATGCTGAAACAATCCCTACTAGGGCCAATGGCGCAGATTTTAAGTTTGAAACATTTCTGACATTCGCAAGTTTAGTCATTGTAAGCATCCGGGTCACCATGGCGCCCATTAGACCACAATGACAAAAAATAAAAATACACAGGACATCACGGTGTCCTGGTTATCATCAGTGTCTGACTTTTTCAGGAACAACAATACAGCGTATTTTCAACTCAATACAAAGATGTGAACATGCCCGGATAGGGTAGGTTTCCTATTATTAAGAGCTGCTGAGCGCCATGACCTAGAAGGTACTTACAGTAAGTAGGGGTGAAAGGTCACACCGCCATTATCCAGGGATGTAGTGTGCTATCTATACGTTATAAAGCCAAACTGTGAACTTTCAACTGTTGCAAAACTACAACACCCAGCATGCCTGGACAGCCAACGGCTGTCCAGGCATGCTGGGAGTTGTAGTTTTGCAACAGTTGAAAGTCCACAGTTTGGAGAACACATCTGTCCTTCCTTGAGGTAACACAGGTTGGTAGTGAAGAAAAGCACAGCCACCTCACTAAATACGTCTTTAATAATATAGGTCCTTATAGAATAATATGTTGTCCTCATAGAAGCACAGTTCACACAACCCTCCTGCCTCAACCTGCGCAGTACTGAATGGAACATGCGTAGTAACTGGACAGAGGACATGTAGGAACCGCTTCACACAGCGCCCCCCTCAGCCCTAACACGCACTCACCGCCTCCCGCACTCCCGGTGCATCGTACCCCTGGTCAAAATACGGTAAAGCATCCACCACCACGTCTCCAGCCACAAAACCGGTCCCCGCCATCTCGTAGCCTGGAAACGACTTAGAGACGCATGCGCGCTCCTGATGACGTAGTAATTCTGCGGCGATAGGTCGGAGCGTCCGGTGCGTCACGTGACTTACAGGCGGTCGCCTACTTGCGCTGGAGGAGAGGGACTGCCTGTATCACCATAGCAACCGATTTACACTTTATGAATAGCAGAAAAGATTCAATAATGAAGACACGATTTTATTCTCGAAAATGCACTAAAAATAGAAAATAAAAGGCGGGATCTAGCAACAAGATTGGTTTATCTATTGCCTTCTTAAAAATGAAAGAAGAAACGCGATTGGTTGCTATTGCCAACTGTGATGTGATTGGTTGCTATGGGCAACTGCACTACTGCACGCAGGTTTTGATAAATCTCCTCCAAAGTCACCCATCATAAATCTGAAGGCGAAACTTGGATCCGTGCCACTAAATAAATCCAACAGATAAACCCCATTATAAGGCAGTATTCACACCAGGATTATTTCACCTATTCTTCAGTCATAGGAAGGTGGTGAAGAATTCGCCTACAACATCCCCTTAGTACCCTGTGACTTTAATGGGGTCCACCGAGTGTTGAATGCAGCGCCATTTTCTGGGATTATTTACGGAACCTGCAATTAGGTTTCTGACACTTGTGTACACAGCCTTATTGAGTGGAGCTGATCCAGGCCTATAAGGAAGCTGTTGGATTTTATATTAGGTGATGCTTCATGATTTTTACCGTGTGTAAATAAAAATACCCTACTCGCTTGCATTGAGGGCAGAAATGCAAAATCTGCATCTATTTTCACACACATTGGGAGACATTTTTGAAAACTCTAAGGCTGGAATTCCACTTGTTTTTTTTTTTTTTTTTTTTAAGAAAAATGCCAATTCTGAAGAAAAATGCCAATTCTGTTCCATGATAGGAGTAGTAGTACCTGTACTAATTGACAGATCGCCGGGGTCCCTTGCGATCCTCTTGTATAATGTATAGATGCGGCGGCCCCTCTTCTATGGTCCCCTGCACTACCATATATATACATCTATTCATATTTCCCGCAGAGCTGTGATTGGCCAGATGATTCCAGCCAATCACAACTCTGTGGGAAATATGAATAGGTGTATATATAGGTCAGTGCAGAAGACCATAGAAGAGCGTCCGGCTGCATCTATACATTATACAGGAGGATCACAGCGGGTGTCAGGAGTGACATCCGCTGTGATCTTTCCTTAACTGCAGGTACTACTACTCCCAACATGGAGCACACTCTGCTCAATGCTGGGAGCTGTAGTACCTGCATTAATAGACAGATGGCAACAGGTGTCAGAAGTTAAACTCGCTGCGATCTGTCTATTAACCTCCCTGGCGGTATGATTCTGTCTGGAAATGTGTACCAAAAGCGGTACAATTTTTTTTAACTGAATTTCACATCTCCCTCCGCCCATTTCACATCTCCCCCGTCACATTCCCCTCTCCCTTGTCACATCCCCCGTCACATTCTCCCCCTCCTTGTCACATTCTCCCCCCTCCTTGTCACATTCTTCCCCCCTTGTCACATTCCCCCCCTTGTCACATTCTCCCCCCTTGTCACATTCTCCCCCTTCATGTTACATTTCCCTCCCCCTGTCACATCCCCCCCCCTTGTCACATCCCCCCTTCATGCCACATTCCCCTCCCCCCCTGTCACATCCCCCCTTCATGTCACATTCCCCTCCCCCCCTGTCACATCCCCCCTGTCACATTCCCCCCCCCCAGTCACATTCCCCCCCTTGTCACATTCCCCCCCTTGTCACATTCCCCCCTTGTCACATTCCCCCCTTGTCACATTCCCCCCCCAGTCACATCCCCCCCTTGTCACATTCCCCCCCCAGTCACATCCCCCCCCTGTCACATTCCCCCCCTGTCACATTCCCCCCCTGTCACATTCCCCCCCTGTCACATTCCCCCCTGTCACATTCCCCCCTTTGTCACATTCTTCCCCCCCCCCCCCCAGATTTCAAACCTAGTGTATTTGCTGCAGAACAAGTCCTTTCCCCTTCAGCCAATCACAGGCTTTACACCACTGCGGCCTGTGATTGGCTGAAAAGTGAAAGGTCCTAGAAGATGAATAGTGAATAGAGGACACCCCGGACCGCACGGAGGGGAACGGCATCTTCAGGGACCGGGACTAGGTGAGCAAAAGTTTTTTTTTATTTTACTACTTCTTCCTTTTACACTTAGCTCAGTGTTTTTCTACCAGGGGGCCTCCAGCTGTTGTGAAAGTACTACTCCCAGCATGCCCGGACAGCCTTTGGCTGTTCGGGCATGCTGAGAGTTGTAGTTTTGCAACAGCTGGAGGCCCCCTGGTAGGGAAACACTGACTTTTAGTATTTTTCTTTACCTGCTCTGGCCAGCCCCCGCAACGGGAGCCGACCAGAGCAGATAATCGCATGTTTTCCCGGGGGGCCGCATCGCTATATCGCATTGCTTTTGCGATATATCGTGCAGCCCGGCCGGGAACTCTGCAATTCTACCCCGAGCGTGACTCGGGGTTACCGATCCTGGCAGGGAAAATTAACCCCGAGTCACGCTCGGGATTACCGCTCAGGAGGTTAATGCAGGTACTACAGCTCCCAACATGGAGCAGAGTGTGCTCCATGTTGGGAGTAGTAGTACCTGCAGTTAAGGACAGATCACAGCGGGTATCACTCCTGACATCCGCTGTGATCGTCCTATCCATTGCAGTGGTGGGGAGCATCTCTATACAGCGCTCGCATCTCTGCACTATACTCCGGCCAGTGATGTGAATAGAACATCAATCATTCATATTTCCCTCTGAGAGCTGTGATTGGCTGCAATCATCTTGCCAATCCCCACTATGGGCGGAAAATATGAATGATGTTCTATTCACATCACTGGCCGGAGTATAGTGCAGAGATGTGAGCGCTGTATAGATCTCTGCTATATTATGGACGATCGCATCGGGTGTCAGGACTGACACCCAGGGCCATATGTCTATTAGTACAGGTACTACTATTCCCATCATGGAACAGTCTGTTCCATGCTGGGAGTAGTAGTACTACCTAAAAAAATTTACCCCTTAAGGACCACAGGTTTTTTCCGTTTTTGCACTTTTGTTTTTTCCTCCTCACCTTTTAAAAATCATAACCTTTTCAATTTTGCACCTAAAAATCCATACGATGGCTTATTTTTTGCGCCACCAATTCTACTTTGCAGTGACATTTTACCCAAAAATCTAAGGCAAAACAGAAAAAAAATCATTGTGCGAAATTGAAGAAAAAATGCCATTTTGTAAATTTTGGGGGCTTTCGTTTCTACGCAGTAAATTTTTCGGTAAAAATGACACCTTATCTTTATTCTGTAGGACCATACGATTAAAATGATACCTGTATAGGTTTGATTTTGTCGTACTTCTGGAAAAAAAAATCATAACTACATGCAGGAAAATGTATACGTTTAAAATTGTCATCTTACCCCTATAACTTTTTTATTTTACTGTGTATGGGGCGGTATGAGGGCCAATTTTTCTGCCGCATGGCGTTTTTATTTTCTTTTGTTAAAAAAACACTGTGGCCAGATGCAAGTCAATAGGGAAGTGCAAAATGCCAGATCCACTTGGCGTTTTTCAGTTTGGCGTTTATTTTTCTGACTCCTTGGCAGTTTTTCAAAAACGACCTCTTCTTGAGACTTTGGCATTTTTTCGGGAAAATCTTGGCATTTCCTCCCATAGAAGTCTATGGGAGTGAAAAAACGCCATGTAAATGCTCCGACCAAAGTCAGATAGTGACTCCAGTTGGCAAATTTTTGCCCAGTGTCCGGTTGTGTGGCAGGACTGAAAAACGCGACATACCACGGTTTTCACTCCGGCCACACAACCAGATACGGGGCAAAAATGAGCCGACCAGAGTCAGTATCTGACACTGGTCGGTGCATTTATATGAATAAGATTCGGCACTGGATCTCTGAAACGTAGTGTGAATGCACCCTAATGCTAGGTTCACACATTGCAAATTCACTTCATGCCATTAATGAGAACAAAGAATGATGCAGCCAAATATTAGCTAGGAATCAATAACTAAGTATGAAACGCCAAGTGGCAATTTTTTCCTTTGGTGTTTTTTCACTCTCCATTGGTGTTTCTTGACTCAGTGGCAATTTAAAAAAATCGCAGGATGCTGAGACTATGGTGCTATTTCAGGGAATCTTGATATTTTTTTTAAACTCTAATAGACATTTAAAGAAGGAGAAAAAAAAAAGCCACAAAAACTGCATTTTGAAAGTGCAAAATGAGAATGCAGGTTTTTGTGGTGTTTTTCTTAAGGGAAAAAACACCAAAAATAAGTTGGGCCTAAAATAGGTATAAAAAGTGTGAGGGAGATTTATCAAAACCTGTGCACAGGAAAACTTGCCCAGTTGCCCATAGCAACCAATCAGATCGCTTCTTTCATTTTGCAGAGGCCTTGGTAAAAATGAAAGAAGGGATCTGATTGGTTGTTATGGGCACCTGGGCAAGTTTTTCTCTGCACAGATTTTGATAAATCTCCCTCTGTGTGTGTGTATGGGTGGATTTGTATCTAATAATGTGTTCTATGGGAAAGTGTATGTTAAAGCAAACATTGTTTAAAAAAAAAAAAAAAAAAAACTACAGTACGTTTAGTGATGGAATTACTGCCAGTTTTTTTTATACATTGCGAACTGACAGACGATTTTTCATGGATTTTCATAAAACATAAAGTATTATTAGATTTACCAATATGCACTGCTCAAAAAATAAAGGGAACACTAAGATAACACATCCTAGATCTGAATGAATGAACTAATCGTATGAAATACTTTCGTCTTTACATAGTTGAATGTGCTGACGACAAAATCACACAAAAATTATCAATGGAAATCAAATATATCAACAGATGGAGGTCTGGATATGGAGTCACACTCAAAATCAAAGTGGAAAACCACACTATAGGCTGATCCAACTTTGATGTAATGTCCTTAAAACAAGTCAAAATGAGGCTCAGTAGTGTGTGTGGCCTCCACGTGCCCGTATGACCTCCCTACAATGCCTGGGTATGCTCTTGATGAGGTGGCAGATGGTCTCCTGAAGGATGTCCTCCCAGACCTGGACTAAAGCATCCGCCAACTCCTGGACAGTCTGTGGTGCAACGTGGCGTTGGTGGATGGAGAGAGACATGATGTCCCAGATGTGTTCAATCGGATTTAGGTCTGGGGAATGGGCGGGCCAGTCCATAGCATCAATGCCTTCCTCTTGCAGGAACTGCTGACACACTCCAGCCACATGAGGTCTAGCATTGTCTTGCATTAGGAGAAACCCAGGGCCAAACGCACCAGCATATGGTCTCACAAGGGGTCTGAGGATCTCATCTCGGTACCTAATGGCAGTCAGGCTACCTCTGGCAAGCACATGGAGGGCTGTGCAGCCCCCCAAAGAAATGTCACCTCACACCATTACTGACCCACCGCCAAACCAGTCATGCTGGAGGATGTTGCAGACAGCAGAATGTTCTCCACGGCGTCTCCAGACTCTTTCACATGTGCTCAGTGTGAACCTGCTTTCATCTGTGAAGAGCACAGGGCGCCAGTGGCAAATTTGCCAATCCTGGTGTTCTGTGGCAAATGCCAAATGTCCTGCACGGTGTTGGGCTGTAAGCACAACCCCCACCTGCAGAGCCACTCCTTTATTGGGGGTGTCTTGCTAATTGTCTATAATTTCCACCTGTTGTCTGTTCCATTTGCACAACAGCATGTGAAATTGATTGTCAATCAGTGTTGCTTCCTGAGTGGACAGTGTGATCTCACAGAAGTGTGATTGACTTGGAGTTACATTGTTTTGTTTAAGTTTTACCTTTATTGTTTTGAGCAGCTTTTTAGACCTATTTTACTGCAGTATTGTTGCTTTCTTCTTACACTGTATGACTATAGCCTGAGGCTTTTGTTATAGAAAAATGGGGAGCTTATCACCAGGGTAGTATCGCTCTGCATGTATGTAATAGGCTATGTTTAAATTGTGCATTATTTTTGTACTGGAGGCTATCCTGGAGTTTAAATAGTCTATGTAAACTCCAGGATTGCCTCCAGTGCAAATATCATACACATCCATAGGGCCCTGTTAACTCCATCAAGCTGGTAATTGTAAATGTCTACAGTGGAGCAAAACAGTATTTAGTCAGCCACCAATTGTGCAAGTTCTCCCACTTAAAAAGATGAGAGAGGCCTGTAAATAGTTTTTTGCCCGCCTGTAAGTTTGGCTTTGCCCATAGTTTATAATAGCACAGTCAGCTTTATTAGCTTTCTATGCAGAGGCATGCCAAAAAAAACGATGCATTTTTTTTGTAACATAGATATGTTTACCAATATAACTAGAGATGAGCGAACTTACAGTAAATTCGATTCGTCACGAACTTCTCGGCAGTTGATGACTTTTCCTGCATAAATTAGTTCAGCTTTCCGGTGCTCCGGTGGGCTGGAAAAGGAGGATACAGTCCTAGAAGACTCTTTCCTAGGAATGCATCCACCTTTTCCAGCCCACCGGAGCACCGGAAAGCTGAACTAATTTATGCAGGAAAAGTCAGCAACCGCCGAGCTGAGAAGTTTGTGACGAATCGAATTTACTGTAAGTTCGCTCATCTCTAAATATAACTATACAGTGGCATGCATCAGAACCTTCTGGCTTTGGGACTTCAGAAATTTGACTAACGCTATTCTGCAATGTGTTTATGCCACAAAACTTGAAAAACTTGATAAATCTAGCTCTATATTTCTTGGCCCTAGAATCTTTTCTGTTTCCAGTGTTTTTTTTATTTATCAGATTGCTTCTTTTATTGTTCAGAAGTCTTATTAAAAATGAAAGAAGCAATCTGAACTTTTCCTCTGCACAGGTTTTGATAAATCTCCATCATTGTCCGAAATGTACATAGGTCTGTAGAGTTCTAGCACCACTAGATGGCGATAGCTAACAAGTTAAATGTACCTATGAAGGGGTATTCTCATTTTAGGTCTCGTTCACATCTATACCACAGCAATACACCACAAGATATGTCTAAACGGTACCTAAATGTATTCTGTGGTATATCCATAGACTTAGATTATGTAAACATTTCTAAAGGATGTCAGTTTGGACCTGTTTTTGTCCCCTATATATTTGTGTACGATTTTTTTGTGGGATAGAAAAGTTCTGCATGTACTACTTTTCTTTTATAGAAGTAAATGAGTGACATATTGTGTGCTATATGAGTTTTTTCTTGTTTTACAGTTTTTAAATAGTTTTACTTAATAACAAAAAAAGATGCATGCAAAGGTGTGCAAATTGAAACAAATGTATACCACAAACACATCTGCATCACTGGACTAATACGGCTACTCAAATTTACCACAAATAAAAACAAATACCACAGAAACCTATGCATCATGAAGCCTAGCTGGCCTTTTTTTGGTACATCCATTTGTAATATACAACATCCGGTATAGATGTGAACCTACCCTTATGACATTAAGGTATACATAAAGAATAAACCATAAATGCCTAATAGATGCGGGTGCACCTCTGGGATATGCATCTATCTCCAGAACGGGGTTTCCTTAACTCCCACCCAACCTGTTGAACTGGACACTGTGAAAAGATTGTGGCCAAGATTACAGAAACAGATGAGCTCAATGGCGTAACTGGCAATATACATGTTATTTCTTTATTTTTTATACCGGGAGATAACATTATGTAACGGAACCCTAATAGCTTTGGGACCCCCAATTTCATTAACCTGATGGTTTTCCTGGTTCTAGGCAGTATTGGAGCGGAAACGTGTCAATAAGTTACATTTTCTATACACTGATTTTCAGATGTGTAGGAAATAAGATGAACGGGGCGGGACACATTTTCGGACACAGTTTGGAATTGGTGTTGACTTCGGCATGGAATAGATGGAAATTTCATGCCAAAATCAGCTCAGATTTTTGCCTCATGAAAGGGACCTTTGGGGGAGAATTATCAAAGCCCATAGCAACCAATTAGATTGCATCTTTCATTTTGCAGAGACCTTGTTAAAAATGAAAGAAGCAATCTGATTGGTTGCTATGGGCGACTGGGCAACTTTTCCACTGGACAAGTTTTGATAAATCTCCCTCATAGTGAGTTGCCTGTTTCCTTTAAAACTGATAACCCCATGTAGCAAAACATGTGAGGGAACAGTAAAGGTGCTTTGTGCCAGTATTAAATTAGTTTTTAGGGGGCTGGGAAATCCAGAGCTTCCAACTTTATATAATAATACTAGGCATTTAGTCATTTGTAATGATAGTCAGGCCTAATCACAACACTTTTTTTTTATTATGAGTTAAAGGGGTATTCCAGGCCAAAACTTTTTTTTATAGATCAAATGGCTCCGGAAAGTTAAACAGATTTGTAAATTACTTCTATTAAAAAATCTTAATCCTTCCAATAGTTATTAGCTTCTGAAGTTGAGTTGTTGTTTTCTGTCTAACTGCTCTCTGATGACTCACGTCCCGGGAGCTGTGCAGTTCCTATAGGGATATTCTCCCATCATGCACAGCTCCCGGGATGTGACTTCATCATTGAGCAGTTAGACAGAAAACTTCAGAAGCTAATAACAATTGGAAGGATTAAGATTTTTTAATAGAAGTAATTTACAAATCTGATTAACTTTCTGGAGCCAGTTGATATATATTAAAAAAGGTTTTGCCTGGAATACCCCTTTAATAAACCATGTTTTTCTAGCCCGTCAGAAAAGGGATGGGTGCCTATTAAAGGAGTATTCCAGGAAAAAACTTTTTTTTATATATCAACTGGCTCCAGAAAGTTAAACAGATTTGTAAATTAGAGAAAATTTGTTGGTGCAGCTCACAATTATACACTTACCGAGGTGATATGGGGCACACACCTATACCACAGTGTTTTAAATATATCAAAAGAACAGAAAAACAGTATCCCCCACCTCAAGGTTAGTGTTCAAATAGTAATGATGTTGCAATAAGACCGTGCTTCAATTATTCCAATAATTTATTAAAAGTTTGTTATAATATCTTATATTCCACTCTCACAGGGCGCTTGTGGGAGAAGAAACAATGTTAAAATACAAATAAAAAAATATATGACATCATGCAAAAATATTCTATATGCCACTTTTGTTATGTTAGTTATTTTTAGTATTGCAAGTTGTGTCCATTAATGAACACCGATAAACTTTAGGAAATGTAACTGTCCTTTATGTTGTAGCAATGGTCGCTACGATGATGTTACAATAATAAGTTGTCTCTGGTTGGATTATTTGAGTGCACTACAAACTGTAGTAAATGATGTAATAAACGATGTTTTGTTACCAGTTCCTATGGTGCTCCTTTCTAGTCAGCAATCCCTCGCTGAGCTGCAGATGAACTTGCAGAGATGTGTGCTGACATGCACAAATGGCGGCTGGTCCTGACGGCGCAGGGCCTGGGTGATACCGCCCGATGTTACCGAGGAGATGGATGCAGAGCCTCGTGTTTTCAGCGTCTGACGTCAGGAGTCTTGCAAACCATAGGAGCTGAAACTGATTGAGTCCAGACCTAGAAGCAGGTAAGTCCTGGAATGCTCACTCAGAGCTGTAGGAACTGTCCAGAGTGCAACTGTCCAGAATGTAGCCAACCAGAGTCCTTGCAGTAATAACTCTCTAAGCGACAAGTGGCATGAGTGGCATAAATAAAAAATAAAAATAACTAGACATGTTTGAGGGTGCTTAATAATGTCTGACCCTTTCTTCAGGGAAGAAAGGGTCAGACATTATTAAGCACCCTGAAACGCGTCTAGATATGAGAACGTGGAGGAATCAGATCCCAGAACTACACAGGAGGATCTTGTAGATGATTTTAAAGCAGCTGGGACCAAAAGTCACTCTGGCTGAGCTCCAGAGATCCTGTATGCAGATAGGAGAAACTATTGAAGGGTCATCATCACTGCACCAATCTGGACTTTATGGCAGAAAAGCCTTATTACCACCCCTACAGCAAAGCATGCTAGTCGCAGCATCATGCTGTGGGGGTGTTTTTCAGTGACTGAGACATAGGGACAACTCTGTGAATGTCGAGTGGCCCAGCCAGAACCCTGACTTGAACCCAATCGCAAATTTCTAAAGACACCTTAAAACTGTTGTCCAGTGACTTTCCCAATCCAACCTAACAGAGCTTGTGAGGATCTGCAGAGAAGAATAGCAAAAAATCCCCAAATTCAAGTGTCCAAACACTCAAAGCTATAATTGTTTTCAAAGGTGCTTTAACTAGGTACTGAGTCAGAAAATAATTTGTCGATGCAATAGTTTAGTTTTTACTTTTTAATAAACTAGCAAAGATTTCTACAATTCTGTTTTCATTTTTTCATTATGGGGTGTAATGCCGCTAGTTGGCAACCACCAGTGTACCATGTGTCTTGGTTCTTACCAGCATCGGGCGACATTCTCTGCACCATGTGTCTGCTGTATTTCATGATCTTCCTGCCCTGGTGTGTCTCTCGGAGCAGTTTCTGCACTGTTTACTAGGGGGCCACACGCACGAGCGCTGGCTGAGGTTTATAGAGCAAGCGTGCACTTCCTAATGGATCCTCCTCCAATTCCAGCCAGGGAGTGCATATATAAGTCTGCCACACCTGCTGTTCCTGGCCTCAGCAGGGTTTTAAATTTAGTACTGCTAAGGTCTCTGTCTGCTTGCTAATCCTACCTCTCTTTTAGACTTTGTCTCATACCCTGGAACCTGACCTGTCTCTCCTGTTAATGAACTAGGACTGTCTTCCACGATTCTGGTCTGCTTGCAGCTTTCTCCAGCGAGCCTGTACCTGTAGCCATCTTGGCTAGCTGTTGTCTTTGCACCTGCTCGGTTAATAAAAACCTTAATGAGGCCATCTTTAGTGTCAGTTTGCCCCTTTCTGCTTGCCTGGCCAGCTGCCACTTGTGGAACAGTGGGTCCACACTGGATATTGAGTGCAGAATGATAGGGAAACTAGATTTTTTTTAATTTTTTTTTAGCACAAGTCTAAAACATAAAAAATGTGAAAAGAGTAAAGGGGTTCTGAAAACTTTTCTAATGCATAAACCAGAGCTGACCTTCACAGATACATTATGAAATTAATCATATACGAATAAGGGTGCAGTACATTTGGCAGGACTCTCAGCAGGCATTTGGCTTCAGTGTTGCAGTGGAGCCCTATGATTCCTGGTTGTACTCTCTCATGTCACGTTGTGCAGTATAACAGTAAAATAATATAGGAAAAGTGTCAAGAATGCATAGGCCAAACCATCAAATCTTAGCTTAACTATGTATACCTAGGCTGAAGGGACTGAGTAATGTATCTCCTTTGCTCTGGTATACTATCTCTGTAAATCATAATCTCTTAAATAGCATGGAAAGGTACACTTTAAATGTCACTCCAACTCGCAGTTTTGGAAATTGAGTGGGACTCTATGCCAGAAATGTATTAAGAATACTCAACTGTAGGTAGCATTCCGCTCCATCAGTACACAGAGTGCTGGCTGGCTAGTGAGAGGGCTGTCGTTGTAAAAACAAAGACCAAGCGTGTTTCTCCTAGAGGAGAGTGTCATAAAGACCTATGGAGGCTTATAGGCCATTCATGCTCCGCTGGTGGGAATTCTCTGAAGAAAGGATTTACAGAGTGGGCCATTTATATGTATCCATATAAATGGCCCACCCTGTATATCCTTTCTTCCGAGAATTCCTTCCTGTTTGTGGCACATTAGTATATGGGAGGGGAGGGAATTTTCAAGATGGGTGGTGACCATGGTGGCCATTTTGAATCCAACTTTAGTTTTTTCAATAGGACGAGGGTCATGTGACACATCAAACTTACTGGGAATTTCACAAGTAAAACAATGAGGTGCTTGGTTTTAACATAACTTTATTCTTTCATTAGTTATTTACAAGTTTCTGACCACTTATAAAATGTGTTCAATGTTCTTTCCATTGTGTTGGATTGTCAATGCAACCCTCTTCTCCCACTCTTCACGCACTGATAGCAACACCGCAGGAGAAATGCTAGCACAGGCTTCCAGTATCCGTAGTTTCAGGTGCTGCAGAATGGGCAAAACAAAAATTGGAACAGGACCCTCAGTTTACGCAGAAGATTTTGTTCAGTGATGAGGCAAACTTTTATGTGAATGGTGAAGTTAACAAACAAAACCACCGCTATTGGTCTGACACTAACCCACATTGGATAGATCCCTCCAAGACTGTTGGAACACAAAAATTGATGGTATGGTGTGGCATATGGGGTACAAAGATAGTGGGGCCATTCTTTATCAATGGAAACCTCAAGGCCACTGGATATGTGAAATTGCTACATGATGATGTGTTTCCCTCTTTATGCACTGAAGCTGGCACGTTCCCTGAGTTTTTCCAGCAAGATGTTGCACCACCACATTATGGGTGTCAGGTCCGAGCATTCCTAGAGGAACAGTTTCCTGGAAAGTGGATTGGTCGTCGTGGGCCAGTTGAATGGCCCCCAAGGTCTCCCGATCTGATCCCCTTAGACTTTTATCTTTGGGGTCATCTGAAGGCAATTGTCTATGCTGTGAAGATACGAGATGTGCAGCACCTGACACTACTGATACTGGAAGCCTGTGCTAGCATTTCTCCTGCGGTGTTGCTATCAGTGTGTGAAGAGTGGGAGAAGAGGGTTGCATTCCAATGCAATCCAACACAATGGGCAGCACATTGAACACATTTTATAAGTGGTCAGAAACTTGTAAACAACTAATGAAAGAATAAAGTTATGTTAAAACCAAGCACATCATTGTTTTTCTTATGAAATTCCCAATAAGTTTGATGTGTCACATGACCCTCTTCCTATTGAAAAAACTAAAGTTGGATTCAAAATGTCCGACTTCAAAATGGCCACCATGGTCACCACCCATCTTGAAAAGTTTCCCCCCTCACATATACTAATGTGCCACAAACAGAAAGTTGATATCACCAACCATTCCCATTTTATTAAGGTGTATCCATATAAATGGCCCACCCTGTATAAAGCAGCTCTTGCAGTTTTATCCTTACACTGCAATAAGGAATTTAACATGATGGGATTGGATTGACATGATAATACACTTGAGAATGCACAATAGTTCTAGAATTTTCATAGTAGTAATGTTCCTATCATGCTCACTAGCAGTACATAAGAAGAACTAGATGCACCAATATGTTTTTTTTTAACCGTTTTATTAATATTTCAATGGAGAAGTAGTGTCGCCGTGTGGTGAAACATTACTATACATATGTAGAGACCCTAAAAGAGCAGTAAAATTCAATTAAAGTGAATTTATCTGAGTAAGAACACTATGATGTGCCGTACTGGCTCAAATAGTACTGCACTAGAGACCACTACTTCCCTTAAATAGTAATACATATTCTCAGTTCATTTTTGGTTGGTGTACAGTATATGAAATCTAAATCTATCCTAGACATGTTTTGTGAGGGGGCGGATAAACCGGTTAACAAATTTTGGCCTGAACAAAGTGTTGACTAAATTATGGAAGACTTTCCGCCCCCACACCAAGCTTCCTCACAGTAGGAGTTTGAGCAGTCATGTGGGTGTGGGCTGTGAATGTCAGGTCAGCTGTCAGTATGTAGAGGCAGCAGATCATCTATGTATGATGGGAAGAATAGATAGGGGAGGAACCCTCAATGAATATTCAAAAGCACAGAAATAGATAAGAATATATTTGTCTGGGCTCATGTACATGGAAATATGGTGAGGATACTGTGTGGCCCTAGGTTTATGACTGTTCACACTTTAACGGGGCTACAGAGATCCATATTGGTTCTTATAAGTTTCTGCATATTCTTCATCCCAGAAGAGTGCTAAAAGGCTTAAAATTCTCCACACACCATTATCCAACTTAGGCTAAGTATCTACTTGTTTTTTTTTGTGGCCCAAAAAAGCGCAAGAAAAAAAAACGCCAGAAAAAATGCCACAGCATTTTCCTGTGTTTGGCGTCTTTTTCTTTCGTTTTTTTGAGTGGAAATTGCATAAAATTTTTAATAAAGTGTGTGTTTCACATTTTTTTCTCTATTTTTTTGAACCATTTTTTAGGTAGTACTACTACTCCCAGCATGGAAGTAGCAGAGATGCGAGCGCTGTATAGAGCCGCTCCGCATCTCTGCAATAGATAGGACTATCACAGCGGGTGTAAGGAGTGATACATGCTGTGATCTGTCCTTAATTGCAGGTACTACTACTCCCAATATGGAGCACACTCTGCTCCATGTTGGGAGCAGTAGTACCTGCAGTTAAGGAAAGATCACAGTGGATGTCACTCCTGACACCCGCTGTGATCCTCCTGTATAATGTATAGATGCGGCTGGCCGCTCTTCTATGGTTCCCTGCGCTGACATATATATATATATATATATATATATATATATATATATACCTATTCATATTTCCCACAGAGAGTTGTGATTGGCTGGAACCATCTGGCCAATCACAGCTCTCTGCAGGAAATATGAATAGGTGTATATATACGTCAGTGCAGGGAACCATAGAAGAGCAGCCGGCCGCATCTATAAATTATACAGAAGGATCCCAACGGACCCGGATGATCTGTCAATTAGTACAGGTACTACTACTCCCATCATGGAACAGTGTGTTCCATGCTGGGAGTAGTAGTACTACCTAAAAAAATGTAAAAAATAAAGAAAAAAAGTGAAAAAACACATACACACACACACTACATTTTTATTATTGTCGGCTATATTTTTAGTGCCCTGCAATTTTTTAGTGCCCTACAATTTTTTCCATCACTACTGTATCTTTTTTATTTTTTAATGGTACCCTACGAAATTTTATTAAAAAAGGTATCTTCATCACTTTTTTGGATCGCTAAAGTCCAAAAAATAATAAAAACAGCCTGCAAAAACGCCAACGTTAAAACCCACACGCCATGAGGCAGAATTGGCGTTTTTCTTACCATCCCCCCCCCCCAAAAAAAAGTAGAAACTTAGCCATAAGGTGATTTTAGTACTTACCTGCCAAACAGCACTGAACATGCTTTGTAAGGATCAGTGCTTGTCTTGGTGCTAAATGGCATTGTAAGTCCACCATAAGTTGCTGCTTTCTGTAAAATTGCTATTTCCTGTTAAGTTCCCTCCCTTCAACTACAAGTCCCAGGATCCCTTGTTTTTAAGTGTGAGTTTACTTTTGTACACACATCAGCCACCCCATCCATTGAAGCACACCTGGGACAATTCCCTTGCAGCAATGTGAAGAAAAATCTGCCCTCCATCCAGCGGTAGCTCCACCCATTGAAGCAGACAGGCTCCCTTTTAACACCTGACTAGTGATGTAATGTCTCAGGCTGCACTGCTACCTGAGAAAACCTAAGACACCACTCATTTTGTATGCTGTCAAAAATGAACATCGGGACAAAATGGAATAAGAATTACGAGACAAGCCATCGAACAGAGGTACATACACTATATTATGAACAACACCAACTTTATAGCCCCTGTAGCATAGTGCTGGGCATGCTGGGTGTTGTAGTTTTGCAACATCTGGTGGTCCACAGGTTGAAGACCACTGGTGTAGGCAGTGTTCCCCCACAGACATACAGCCTCCAGCCATATACAGTGTATGCCTGTGTACTGCCCACTTCAGTGCTCCGACCACCGCTCCGGCTATAGCAGTAGGTCTCGGGACCAGTGGTCGGAGCACCGAAGATGACGTGCCACTGGTCACTTACCAAGCTTGCCAGTGCGCGTCTTCCTCCTTCTCTATCCTCCAGTCCTCGGTGCCTTAGTTTCCATGGGTGCACGTACCGGACGCAGTGACGGCCCTGCGTTTTTAAACTTAAACTCGCGGGGCCGCAGGGAGTTAATAGTTATGGGAGGGGGGGAATTGCCCCGTCGCTACAGGACGGGCAAACACCGGCTCGGCTCGGGGCCTCAAGCAATTGCTTGATTTGCCTATCCTGTTGCGATCACCCCTGCCGAACCCCCGGGACTGACTCACCAAACCCCTGGGGTTCGATCGAACCCAGGTTAAGAACCACTGTACTAGATTAAGGCTAGTTTATCTTTACACAGCTAGATCATTCATGCATCCCTTTGCTGCCATCAGTTGTTGGACAGATGTGCGGCAGATGGCCACTGACGAATAAGCATTTGCTGGTTTGTTGGCTGATTATCTGCCCTATTACACAGAATAATAGGGGCCTGTTCGGCTAGTAACCACCCAGTGTAATAGGACCCTAAGTCTCTAAGCTACACTGAAAAGGACAAATGACTGGTTCAGATAATTTTCTAAATTATAGATCTTGTGGGTTGATCCTAGTAGGCAGTGGTTACCTACCAAAAGTGGCCGAAGAAAGGGCAATCAGTGAACCAGCAACAGTCATGGGCAACTAAAGCTTGTTGATGCATGTCCAATGCTTGCAGCTTACAGAACTTTAAAGGATTTGTTGCATAAGTTCTGGTGCCAGATACCACCACACGCCATCAAAAGATCTTGTGAAGAAGTCTTTGCCTCGATGGGTCAGAGTGGTACCAAGAGGCCCTTCTCCATCTTAGAGAGTTAGTAGGTGTTTTTAATGTTATAGCGGATGGGTGTATAGTTTTGGATGATCTCTACAGATTTGGGTACACATTTAACGGGTGAACAGTGACTATTTTTTTATTTTGACCTATTTGTGTGCATACATATTTTTTTACATACTCAAGAAGATGTAAAAGACTTGAGACATTTAGATCTGCCTATGTTATCTTTTTGGGACATGTATAGGAGCCCCAATGTAGGTAGGTTCTGTAGTTATAAAGAAATTAGTATATTCAAAATTAGAACACATATATCCATTTAGTCAAGATATATCTGAAGATTTATCTAAATCTGTAGCTTTAGAAGTTGTCAAGCCAACCTAATTGGTTTTTATCAAGAGGTAAGTGGAAGCCTGGATAGAGGGTTTGCTGTTTTTTTTTTTTTTTTTTTTTGCAAAAGCCTTTGACAATGTCCCTCATAGATGCCTGATAGGTAAATTAAGGTCTTTAGGTATGTAAAGTTTACTTTGTATCTAGATTGAAAACTGGCTTAACCTCTTAAGGACCAAGGACGTCCGGGGACGTCCTGGCACCCTGTGCCTTAAGGACCAAGGATGTCCCCGGACGTCCTGGTGTTTCCCCGGTCTCTGCCGCCCGCTGGGCAGAGAACGGAACGCCATTCCTGCTGAAATCCTTCAGCAGGCATGCCGTGCAAATGCGGAGGGGGGTCATCAGACCCCCCATGTCGGCGATTGGCGCAAATCGCGAGTGAATTTACACTTTCGATTTGCGCCGATTCCGGATCATACGGGTCTATGGGGACCCGGTGACCCGGAATAGAAGGGGAATTGCGGTTGTCCATGACACCCAGGATCCCTCTGTAGAGATAGGAGTGAGGTGGCAGGGGTGCCACCCCTCCTATCCCTGCTATTGGTGGTCTAGACGCAACCACCAATAGCAGATCAGGACGGGGAAACCGACAGGCAACGGGCGCCCAAGTCCACTCACCCACCGGCGACGGCAGCGGGCGACGAACGGCGACAGCAGGCGACGATCGACAGAAGAAGAGGACGGCGACACAGCTCCCTGGATCCTACGGAAGCCGGTGAGATACTTAGCAACATCTGGAGGGCTACAGTCTGAGACCACTATAGTGGTCTCTAAACTGTAACCCTCCAGATGTAGCAAAACTACAACTCCCAGCATGCCCAGAGAGCTTTTAAGGCATGCTGGGATTTGCAGTTTTGCAACAGCTGGAGGTCTACAGTTTGAGAGCACTGCACAGTGATCTCTATACTGTGCAACTCCAGATCTTGCAAAACTACAACTGATAGCATGCCCACACAGCAGTTTGCTGTCCGGGCATGCTGGGATTAGCAGTTTTGCAACATCTGGAGGTCCACAGTTTGGAGACCACTGTGCAGTGGTCTCTAAACTATAGCTCTCCAGATGTTGCAAAACTGCAAATCCCAGCATGCCCAAACAGCAAATAGCTGTCTCTGCATGCTGGGAGTTGTAGTTGCGTACCTCCAGCTGTTGCATAACTACATCTCCCAGCATGCCTTTCAGCGATCAGTACATGCTGGGAGTTGAAGTTATGCAACAGCTGGAGGCACACTGGTTGGAAAATACTGAGTTAGGTAACTGAAGGTTTTCCAACCAGTGTGCCTCCAGCTGTTGCAAAAGTACAACTCCCAGCATGCACGGTCTGTCAGTACATGCTAGGAGTTGTAGTTTTGAAACAGCTGGAGGTCCCCCCCATGTGAATGTACAGAGTACTTTCACACAGGCAGTTTTACAGTGAGTTTTCTGCTTCAAGTTTGGGCTCCGGCAAATTTGTCGCCGCAGAACAAACTCCTAGCGGTAAACTCACTGTAAACGCCCGCCAGTGTGAATGTACCCTAAAAACACTACACTACACTAACACATAATAAAGAGTAAAACCCTACATATACACCCCTTACACTGTCCCCCCCAATAAAAATGAAAAACGTATCGTACGGCAGTGTTTCCAAAACGGTGTTTCCGGACAGCCACTGACTGTCCAGGCATGCTGGGAATTTAGCAACAGCTGGAGGCACCCTGTTTGGGAATCACTGGCGTAAAATCCCCCTATGTCCACCCCTATGCAATCCCTATGAAGTCCTCAAATGCGCATGGCGCTCTCTCACTTCAGAGCCCTGTCGTATTTCAAGGAAACAGTTTAGGGCCACATATGGGATATTTCCGTACTCGGGAGAAATTGCACTACAAATTTGGGTGGCTTTTTATCCTTTTACCCCGTTATGAAAAGGAAAAGTTGGGGTCTATACCAGCCTGTTGGTATAATTTTTTTTTTTTTTTTACACTAACATGCTGGTGTTGCCCCATACTTTTTATTGTAACGCAATTTCTCCTGAGTACGGAAATACCCCAGATGTGGGCGTAAAATGTTCTACGGACGCACAACAAGGCTCAGGAGTGAGAGTGCACTATGTACATTTGAGGTCTAAATAGGTGATTTGCACAGGGGTGGCTGATTTTACAGCGGTTCTGACATAAACGCAAAAAATACCCACATGTGACCCCATTTTGGAAACTAAACCCCTCATGGAATGTAACAAGAGGTATAGTGAGCCTTAACTCCTCACAGGTGTTTGACAGATTTTTGGAACAGTGATCCGTGAAAATGAAAAATAAAATTTTCCATTAGCACAGCCCACTGTTCCAAAGATCTGTCAAACGCCAGTGGGGTGTAAATGCTCCCTGCACCACTTATTAAATTCTGTGAGGTTTGTAGTTTCCAAAATAGGGTCACATGTGGGGGGGGTCCACTGTTCTGGCACCACGGGGGGCTTTGTAAATGCACATGGCCCCTGACTACCATTCCAAACGAATTCTCTTTCCATAAGCTCAATGGCGCTCCTCCTCTTCTGAGCATTGTAGTTCGCCTGTAGTGCACTTCAGGCCAACTTATGGGGTACCTCCATACTCAGAAGAGATGGAGTTACACATTTTGGGGGGTATTTTCTGCTATTAACCCTTGCAAAAATGTGAAATTTGGGGGGAAACACACATTTTAGTGAAAAAAATAATTTTTTTTACATATGCAAAAGTCGTGAAACCCCTGTGGGGTATTAAGGCTCACTTTATTCCTTGTTACGTTCCTCAAGGGGTCTAGTTTTCAAAATGGTATGCCATGTGTTTTTTTTTTGCTGTTTTGGCACCATAGGGGCTTCTTAAACGCGACATGCCCCTCGAGCAAAATTTGCTCTCAAAAAGCCAAATATGACTCCTCCTCTTCTGAGCATTGTAGTTCGCCCGTAGTGCACTTCAGGCCAACTTATGGGGTACCTCCATACTCAGAAGAGATGGGGTAACAAATTTGGGGGGTATTTTCAGCTATTAACCCTTGCAAAAATGTGAAATTTGGGGGGAAACACACATTTTAGTGAAAAAAATTTTTTTTTTTACATATGCAAAAGTTGTGAAACCCCTGTGGGGTATTAAGGCTCACTTTATCCCTTGTTACGTTCCTCAAGGGGTCTACTTTCCAAAATGGTATGGCATGTGTTTTTTTTTTTTTTTTGCTGCTCTGGCACCATAGGGGCTTCCTAAATGCAACATGCCCCACAAAAACCATTTCTGAAAAACATACTCTCCAAAATCCCCTTGTCGCTCCTTTGCTTCTGAGCCCTCTACTGCGCCCGCCGAACACTTTACATAGACATATGAGGTATGTGCTTACTCGAAAGAAATTGGGCTACAAGTATACATTTTCTCCTTTTACCCCTTGTAAAAATTAAAAAATTGGGTTTACAAGAACATGCGAGTGTAAAAAATGAAGATTGTGAATTTTCTCCTTCACTTTGCTGCTAACTTAAAGGGTTAAAATGCTGACTGAATGCCATTTTGAATACTTTGGGGGGTGCAGTTTTTATAATGGGGTCATTTGTGGGGTATTTCTAAGATGAAGACCCTTCAAATCCACTTCAAACCTGAACTGGTCCCTGAAAAATAGTGAGTTTGAAAATTTTGTGAAAAATTGGAAAATTGCTGCTGGACTTTGATACCCTCTGGTGTCTTCCAAAAGTAAAAACACGTAAATTTTATGATTCAAACATAAAGTAGACATATTGGAAATGTGAATAAAACATTTTTTTTTGGGAATATCCATTTTCCTTACAAGCAGAAAGCTTCAAAGTTAGAAAAATGCAAAATTTTCAAATTTTTCATCAAATTTGGGGATTTTTCACCAAGAAAGGATGCAAGTTACCACAAAATGTTACCACTATGTTAAAGTAGAATATGTCACGAAAAAACTCTCTCGGAATCAGAATGATAACTAAAAGCATTCCAGAGTTATTAATGTTTAAAGTGACAGTGGTCAGATGTGCAAAAAACGCTCTGGTCCTAAGGTGTAAAATGGCCTGGTCCTTAAGGGGTTAAAGGCCATACCTATAAAATGGTGGACAAAAATTCCTACTCTGAATGGTCCCCAGTTATAAATTGTGTACCCGAAGGTTCAATTCTGGGTTCACATTTATTTAACTTACTAATGACTAATGATATAGATGACTGGATTAACAACTCTTTCTGCACATTTAACATTTCTATCTTTGCAGATGACAATAAGCTGTGTAGTACACTACAGTCTTTAAAAAATGTGCATAAGTTACATGCTGACTTGGATCCACTTGGCAAATGAGGTTCAATGTGGATAAATGTGAAGACAGGTCTTTAAATTTTGCAGAATGCGCTATGCGGAATGTCTGCTGTGGAAATTCTGCTGTTTGAATGGGACAGCGGAATCCCAAAAAGCTGCTTCAAACCATCTGGATATTGGCATGTATTTAAAGGGGCATGGACACCTGAGACAGGGACATAATACTACCGTTTTATAAAGCATTGGTACGGCCTCACCTAGAATAAGCAGTTCATAAAAGGGACATTATGGAGCTGGAAAGGGTGCAGAGACACACAACTAAACTAATAGGAAGCATGGAACATCTTAGCTATAAGGAAAGATTAAAAGAATTACATTTGTTTAGTCTTCAGAAACCACTCTAATGATTAGATTATTGTTCACGTAACACTGTGCCTGTCAATCATCAGGGGAAGCGGAGTATGGCCTTTTTCTAATTTTTCCTGCAGTCCAAAGCTACAGCTGTTCTTTTCATAAAGTCCATATCCTAATGGAACAACCTCCATAAGTGTACAAGCAACATGGCCTCACAGAGACAAACAGAGTCAACATAATTTCATGTAACACTTTATTTATATGTCTGTACCAGTATAAAAGCATAAGAGTGAATTATACAGGTCCTAATAAAGTATTACATATTTACCTAAAAAAGATAAACCGCATGTAATAACATCAATGACATTTACATATAAGCTCAATATGAGCCATGTTTTCAACATATATGAAACCAACTATTACTGTATCAGTGTGTGCCGTTCACAAGTAAATTTGAGGGTAAACATGTTTAAGCTAATGCACCATTTCTGTACATTGTAAAGTTTAAATAGTCCCAGTATAACATATTTTGAGGCTAGCAAAATGGACTAGTAACATTGGAGCTCTGAATATGTCCAACAGCATAATCTGGGCAGTAATAAAGATAGTCAAGGTGGAATATTTCCTGATCTGTACCTTTATTTATATTATGGTAAAATATTGTTTTTTTTATGTATAGTAATTTTTTCCAGTCTCCTAAACCCTTGGCTTGGTACAATATTTTCAGTTCTCAAGATTTATTATGGCAGCTCATGCTCCGAGATGAAACATTTATCTCCTCCATGGTCCTGCTCTGCTGTCTATATTACTAATAAGAAGTGATGATAACTGCTGAGAGTTACAAAATCAGCACTGTCTAGTAGAGAGGCATAGGACTATGTAGTCACCATGATAAACTAGAACTCTATCTTGGAAACAAACTGTATGTATCAAATTAAAAATGTCAGTGATTACCATCCAGTAGCCATACTGCTAAAGGTTCAACTTAATAGCTATCAATACTACAGTGGAACATTGCATTTACAATTGTATTCATTTATCAGGAATTGAATTATCTAGTTTAACCCAAAATCAATATAACATTTGATGGCATGTGACAGAAAGGAAACACAACTTCATGAGCTTCAAGACTCAACCAGCCTAATAGAACACTATATACAGGATATGATGCTGTTCTTCAATACGCATTATAGTAAGATAGCAATGCAGTGAGTAAAGGAAACCAGATCCAACATGAAGAAGGGCTGCACCCATGTTTATCAAGTTGAGATAAAGGGAAAACAGGAACAGACAAAAAAACAGGGAAGCAGGAGTGCAAGGGCTTGATTATATGGAGCAATTGTTGGCCAAAAAGGCCGATATTGTCCGTCCAACCTAATAGGTCTAGTGATCAGACAGCGAACAAGTAAATGCTCCTTCTTTGACTGAATGGGTTGTTTTGACTCATCAAAAAATGATCAGCTGTAGCAAATATCTCTCTGTATAACTGGGAAATATTTCTAGAACTTGAAAATTGAAAGTCGTATATCTATATCTATATGGCAGCATACATACTAGAGGAATAACCCAACAAAAAATTGTCACTGTGACACTATAATCATCCGCATTTAAAAGATCCCGGGTCAATGAACAAATAAAAAAAAAAAAAGTAAATTTTTTTTGTATTTTATCATAACATTGTTTTTTTTGTTTTTGTTTTGTTAGTTTTTTTAATGAAATTTGCTGTTTCAACCCATATAAACAAAAACAGTGATACAAATGCAATCAGCATTAAGAAAATCAATAGTTTGCACAGTTAAAATAGTTATATTAATATACAAGTAACACTTTAAAAAGGCACGTAAAGATACCTCACCTGACTGTATTTTGTAGGGTCACTTATTTAAGATGATATAGGGGTAACATGGTGCAGCCTCAAGCCCCCCCATCTTTTGACACCTTTACTTTTAAGGGTTTTTCCATGATGTATGGAGGAGCTGCTATGCTTAAACAATGATGGAACTGGGGTTGAGCCAAAGAACGTTGTGGTTCCTCTGTTATGTTGTTTGTCATTGTTATAGGGCTAAGGCACCCACACTCAAACATTGATGGTCTACTCTAAGGATAGGTCATCAACCATTCAGTCCTGGAAAGTCCCTTTAAAGTATGTTACAATTTCTAATATACTAAACAAAGTGCATTTCAATTTCATAGCCATATACTTTACAAACATACCTATATACAAGTGTGACCTTTGCATTGTAAATGCATGAAACTAGTATTAAGAACAGCACCGTCCCACACCATGTACAGTAATATTATTTACAGAGCAATATCCATTATGTTACATTTCACAGTGATAACTGACAACCAGTTATAGGGGTTTATATGCCACATGGAATATTGCATTTTGGAAGTCCAGTGTAACGCAGTATTATATACATAAGTGCAGAAGGATTACTGTAGACCTCTGTCAGGAAGACAAGTTCCATTTCATCCACTATTTACATATAAATTATAGGAAGTGCTTTTACAACATTGTACTGGCTTTTTTTTTTTCTTTTTTCCAACTTCGGTGTTCATGATGAATTTATAACATTTGGTTTGAGCCCATATAAACCTATTCATAGTCTCTTCTGGTTTGTTAGAATAACAACCGTAAATTGTTCCGCGATATTACACAATAACTTGTAAATCCAGCAGCCTTCTAAAATGAACAATTCTCTCCTGGGACATAAGTTTATTTTCCACAGATTTGATGACAATATTTAAACTAGTTCCATTAAGAGTTTTGGCAAACAATTCTGGAAAGTTTGGTCATCCCAAATGGAGCATTCTCCAAGAACTACTAGTTAAAGGAGTTGTTTTCATAAGTAGCCAGGAGTCATCCAGCAAATTCTATATTTTTCTTTTCTGTCTTATATAAAATATAAGTTCACGCAATCCAGCTTTATCTGGAGGATATTGGTCACATTACATTTTTTTATCTTCTGAAGTGCCCTTATTCCAGCACAGGCCAAATGATTAAACTGAACGCCTTCAATTCTTCTCTTGGGAAATCTTCTGGAAGCTTTCAGCATTCACGTGGGAGAGCCCAACAATACCAACTTCATATGGCAGACCAGCAACATTTTCAGTTCCTTTATTTCTTTTGAAGAAATTTCATTTTATTGCCTGCAAAAGAAAACATTACATGTTATACAAACTACATGGTAGATGAAACATAGTATTGATATGTACCCCCCTTTGTCACTTGGTTGAGTAGGTATATCATGTTTCTTTGCACAACATCTAGTCTACAGCAATTCCTGGCAGCATTACAACAAATGTGCTGTATAGAGCTATGCAAAATGGTGAAAATCACCTGATGAGAATTTATACACATATAGGTATTTTTTTTTATTATAATTTTTTTGATTTAGAAAACCCTGGTGTCTTACTACTTAATACAGAAAGCAGAAAATGCTACACTATTGTGAATAGACTTTAAGTAATCCTATCCAGTATTAGAAAATAGAGATTTCTTCTAAAAAACAGCACCACACTAGTCCTCAGGTTGTGTGTGGTGTTGCAGATGTTTTATTGAAGTGAATGGAACAAAGTTGTTATATCATATACAACCTGAGGATAGGTGTGATTCTGTTTTTGAAATAAATTAGCTCTTTTTTCTATTTCTTGATGATCCCTTAAATACTACCTGCAATGTGTCACTATGTCTAATAATTAACTTAGCTACAGAGTTTATTCAATGATACACAAGAAATATTTAGAACAAGATCCATCTACAGCCTGGGTTCTCAACCTGGGGTACGCGTACCCCTAGAGGTACGCCAGGGGCTGTCAGGGGGTACGCGAAAGCGCTGACAAATACCGGCCATGCATTGGCCAGTATTTGCCAGCGCATAGCCGCGGCAGCTCACTGTACAGTAGCACGGCCCAAGCTGCAGCCGTGGCTACTGTAAGTGAGCTGCGTGGTTGCCGGGGAGATGTGTGGCCTCCCCTGACGTTGCGGGGAGTTGCCGCACAGCGCAGGGGGACGTCACACGTCAGTACGGCCCCGCCGAACATCCCGTGAAGCAGCAGGCAACGGGACCGCAGGACGCCAGGTAAACGACTGTATGGGACGTAGGGGGGACTGTATGGCACGGAGGGGTGACTGTATGGCACTGAGGGGTGACTGTATGGGACGGAGGGGGGACTGTATGGGACGGAGGGGGGACTGTATGGGACGGAGCACAAGGCATTAAGATGGAGGGGGAGAGGGATAATGGCGGAGGGGGGATGGGGAGTAGGAAAGCACAAGGCATTAAAATTTAATGCCTTGTGCTTTATTACTTCCCCTCCGCCATTATCCCTCTCCCCCTCCATCTTAATGCCCTTGCACCATTCCCCCTCCCTGTGATCCCCTTTTGCCATATCGGATAATAATGGCACAATGGGATTAATATGGAGGAGGAAAATGGCAAAAGGGGATAAGAGGGAGGGGGGAATAATGACACAAGGGGATCAGAGGGAGGAGGGAATAATGACACAAGGGGATTGATATGGAGGAGAGGGGGTTGATTATCCCCCCTCCATCTTAATCCCCTTGTGCCAATATACCCCCCTCCCTCTGATCCCCTTTTGACACCCCCCCCCCCTCCAACTTAATCCCCTTGTCCTATTATTATCTGATATGGCAAAAGGGGATCAGAGGGAGGGGGAATTATTAACCCCCCCTCCTTATTAATCCCCTTGTGTCATTATTCCCCCTCCTCCATATTAATCCCCTTGTGTGATATTCTTCCCTCCCTATGATCCCTTTTGCCATTTTTCCCCCCTCGTGCCATTATTATCAGAGGAAGGGGGAATGGTGCAAGGGGATTAAAATGGAAGGGGGAATAATGGCACAAGGGGATTAAAATGGAGGGGGGAATAATGGGACAAGGGGATAAAGATGGAGGTGGGAAAATGGCGCAAGAGGATCAGAGGGAGGGAGGAATAATGGCACAAGAGATTAAGATAGGGGGGTTGATTATTCTCTCCCCCCCCCCTCCATCTTAATCCCCTTGTGCTAGTATTCCCCCTCCATCTTAATCCCCTTTTGCCATATTGGATCATAATGGCACAAGGGAATTAAGATTGAGGGGGAATAATGGCAAAAGGGGATTAAGATGGAGGGGGGAATAATGGCAAAAGGGGATTAAGATGGAGGGTGGATGCATTGGTATAAAGGTAAGAACACGCCTTTTGTCCGCAGGTACCCCTCGCGCGCAAGTTCTGTGTGAGGGGGTACCCGCAGACATACTTTCAGGCCTTGGTGGTACGGTCGCCGAAAAGGTTGAGAACCACTGATCTACAGCAACATGTGTTAAGTTTTTTTTTCTTTACTGAATTCATAATTAAAAACAAAATTTTTGGGGGGCCTTTTTTGCCAGTGTTTTTGCCATTATACCCTATGATAATGTAAATCATGCAACTAATTTATTGGCAGATGGAGTGTGATCTGATCCTCAGGGCAATAACACTTATAGGCCCCTTAGACACTAATAGAACCATGATACACTTAGTTGGGGTTTACAAAAAACTGCACAGGCAGAGTGCTTATTGCCAATACCTAAACTGAAGTGTTGTAACTGACTAAGAGGGCCTGTAAGCAACATGGAGACTGGAGACTTACATGAACTGTAACAGTGGAATTTGACAATGATAGAATTCCAAACAGACCTATTAGAATGAGTGACAACATTATGAAAGGAATATCTGTATACTCTGGTTTCTTAAACAGACATTTAAAGGTCTCCTACTCTGGGGAATTTACCTACAATAACCCTTTAACTTTTACCACTCAAGGAATGTTAACCACTAAGCGAGGAGGAAGGAAAATTTATGGAAACGTATTAGACTTACTTAGGCCTTTCAAAAACTTGTTGACACCACTGGGCTCTGTTTCAGGGAGAGTCTTCAGATATTCACAGGCCCGCACCTCAAAAAGTCCTGAATAATAAAAAGAGAACATTTTCCATGTAAGTATCACTGTCATTGGGATGTCACCATACAGGTATTTGCACTTCATACATTATATGTAAATAGAATGCAGTGGAAAAAGGTATAATCTTAAAAACTACATTTTGCATTTGTATATGTACGGTTATATTTGCAATATTTCTATTCCTCTATTTTTTTTTTTATTTTTTTTTTTACAGAAACATTAAGAAATGTGTTTTACTTAAAGGGGTACTCCGGTGGAAAACATTTTTTTTTTTTAAATCAACTTGTGCCAGAAGTTAAAACAGATTTGTAAATTACTTATATTAAAAAATATTTATCCTTACAGTACTTATTAGCAGATGTATGCTGCAGAGGAAATTCTTTTCTTTTTGAATTTCTTTTTGTCATGTCCACAGTGCTCTCTGCTGACACCTGATGCCCGTATCAGGAACTGTCCAGAGCAGGAGAAAATCCCCATAGCAAACCTATGCTGCTCTGGACAGTTCCTGACAGAGACAGAGGTGTCAGCAGAGAGCACTGTGGACAAGACAAGAAATTCAAAAAGAAAATAATTTCCTCTGTAGCATACAGATGCAAATTAGTACTGGAAGGATTAAGATTTTTCAAAATAAACAATTTACAAATCTGTTTCACTTTCTGGCACCTGTTCATAAAAAAAAAAAAAGTTTTCCACCGGAGTGCCCCTTTAATGCCCCTATTGTTTTCATAGGAGTTTTAGTCTATGGATGTTAGGCTATGTTCTCACACAATCTCTTGGTCAGTATGTAGTCCATATTTCGCAATGGTCAAAATTTTTAGGCACATCTCATAATGGAACTGACAGAAAAACTATAAGGGTACGTTCACATGTACAGTATCTGCTGCATATTTTCTGCAGCTGATTTTGCTACCCATTGACCTTTTTGCACCTTTTCCTATGTTTTGGACCCATTCCCGATTTTGGTTTATTTAAAAAAAATAAAAATAATAATAATAATAATAAATACTGAAAAAATGAGGACCAAAATAAGGCACAAAGTTACTGTGTACACAAGGGATGTATTTTTCTGTGAATTGAATCTTTGTGTATTATATATTAGAATACTTGCTTATTTTTAGGAATGCTCTTTTTTATTTTTTTAGATTTACAGAAGATTCCTCTACCAAAAGTCAAAGCGAATGCATATAGCAGGCACGTATAATTCTTAACTAAAAATATAGTAATGTGATTGCATATATAACAAAGTTATTGCTATAATCATTATCATTATTATTTTGCACTGGCTTGGCAACGGATCTTGCTTTTGGCCTATTCTTTCTATTGCTTCTGATGCTGATATTAAAGAGAGACACTGATGTAGGAAGCATTATCTTCAGTACCACTATCTATCCTAAGATATCTTTTGCCTGTCATTAAACTGGAGAAATGGAAAACCCATTATTTCTTCTGATGACCAGTTATACACCGGTCCAATGCCAATGGGCTGCAATAGTTTGTAGTGTTCATTGTGACACAGTAAACATTGTAGCAAATGGTCAAGTCTTTCATTACCTTTTACCACACTTTTCCTCAGTTCTCTGTCCTGCGTAAAGCCTGCAAACATCTGAGTTTCCATGAAGAGGTCAAGAAACTGGCGTACACTCCTGGAAGTGTGGGACTTGCGGAACAGCTCTCTTTGGAATATCCGCTCACCCTTCTCATTCACATACATATGTAGAGAGTAATGCCCAACTATCTCCACAAAGAACCACACAAAGGCTTCGGATACCAAAGAATTCAGACTAACATCTTCTGAAAAGAAAAGAAAAATGTATTAAAATTAGATTTTTTTTTACATCTGTTTATAACAGAGACATCAATATATATATCTAATGGTTATATATATTGTTACGCCGAGCGCTCCGGGTCCCCGTTCCTCCCCGGAGCGCTCGCCTCATCTTCGTTGTTGCAGCGCCCCGGTCAGATCCACTGACCGGGTGCGCTGCGGTCCCGCCTTCAGCCGGGATGCGATTCGCGATGCGGGTAGCGCCCGCTCGCGATGCGCACCCCGGCTCCCCTACCTGACTCGCTCTCCGTCTGTTCTGTCCCGGCGCGCGCGGCCCCGCTCCCTAGGGCGCGCGCGCGCCGGGTCTCTGCGATTTAAAGGGCCACTGCGCCGCTGATTGGCGCAGTGGTTCCAATTAGTGTGTTCACCTGTGCACTTCCCTATATCACCTCACTTCCCCTGCACTCCCTTGCCGGATCTTGTTGCCTTAGTGCCTAGTGAAAGCGTTCCCTTGTCTGTTCCTAGCCCGTGTTCCTGACCTCCTGCCGTTGCCCCTGACTACGATCCTTGCTGCCTGCCTCGACCTTCTGCTACGTCCGACCTTGCTTCTGCCTACTCCCTTGTACCTCGCCTATCTTCAGTATCTTCAGCAGCCAGAGAGGTGAGCCGTTGCTAGTGGATACGACCTGGTCACTACCGCCGCAGCAAGACCATCCCGCTTTGCGGCGGGCTCTGGTGAAAACCTGTAGTGGCTTAGAACCGGTCCACTAGCGCGGTCCTCGCCATCCCTCTCTGGCACAGAGGATCCACTACCTGCCAGCCGGCATCGTGACAGTAGATCCGGCCATGGATCCCGCTGAAGTTCCTCTGCCAGTTGTCGCTGACCTCACCACGGTGGCCGCCCAGCAAGCCCGACAGATCGCCCTTCTAACCCGTCAGCTGTCGGAAATGTCCACCATTTCGCACCAACTTCAGTCGCAACTTCTCCAGCAATCTTCTCCTCCGCCAGCTCCTGCACCTCCTCCGCAGCGAGTGGCCACTCCTAGCCTCCGCCTGTCCTTGCCGGACAAATTTAATGGGGACTCTAAGTATTGCCGTGGCTTTCTTTCGCAATGTTCCCAGCACTTGGAGATGATGTCGGACCAGTTTCCTACTGAAAGGTCTAAGGTGGCTTTCGTGTTCTGCCTTCTGTCTGGAAAAGCCCTGTCATGGGCCGCACCGCTCTGGGACCGCAATGACCCCGTCACTGCCTCTGTACACTCCTTCTTCTCGGAAATTCGAAGTGTCTTTGAGGAACCTGCCCGAGCTTCTTCAGCCGAGATTGCCCTGCTGAACCTGGCCCAGGGTGTTTCTTCCGTTGGCGAGTACGCCATTCAGTTCCGTGCTCTTGCTTACGAGTTGTCCTGGAATAGTGAGGTTCTCTGCGCGACCTTTAAAAAAGGCCTATCCAGCAACATTAAAGATGTTCTGGCCGCACGAGAGACTCCTGCTGACCTACATGAACTCATTCATCTAGCCACTCGCATTGACATGCGTTCTTCCGGATGGCGTCTGGAGCTCCGCCTGGATATGGACTTTGTTCGCACGAAGCGTTTTTTCTCTCCGGCTCCTCTCTCCTCTGGTCCTCTGCAATCTGTTCCTGTGCTTCCCGCCGCGGAGGCTATGCAAGTTGACCGGTCTTGCTTGACACCTCAAGAGAGGACACGACGCCGCATGGAGAATCTTTGCCTGTACTATGCCGGTACCGAACACTTCCTGAAGGATTGTCCTATCCGTCCTCCCCGCCTGGAAAGACGTACGCTGACTCCGCACAAAGGTGACACAGTTCTTGATGTCAACTCTGCTTCTCCACGCCTTACTGTGCCTGTGCGGATATCTGCCTCTACCTTCTCCTTCTCTACTATGCTCTTCTTGGATTCCGGATCTGCAGGAAAATTTTTTTTGGCCTCTCTCATCAACAGGTTCTACGTTCCTGTGTCCAGTCTCGCCAGACCCCTCTACATCTATTGTTTTTACAATAAAAGATTGGACTGTCTCGTACGTTTCCACACAGAACCCCTCCTAATTTGCATCGGACCTCATCACGGAAAAATTTAGTTTTTTTTCCTCAGGTTCTTTGGCCCCAAGAAGAGGGGGAGACCCAAGGGGGGGGGGTACTGTTACGCCGAGCGCTCCGGGTCCCCGTTCCTCCCCGCAGCGCTCGCCTCATCTTCGTTGTTGCAGCGCCCCGGTCAGATCCACTGACCGGGTGCGCTGCGGTCCCGCCTTCAGCCGGGATGCGATTCGCGATGCGGGTAGCGCCCGCTCGCGATGCGCACCCCGGCTCCCCTACCTGACTCGCTCTCCGTCTGTTCTGTCCCGGCGCGCGCGGCCCCGCTCCCTAGGGCGCGCGCGCGCCGGGTCTCTGCGATTTAAAGGGCCACTGCGCCGCTGATTGGCGCAGTGGTTCCAATTAGTGTGTTCACCTGTGCACTTCCCTATATCACCTCACTTCCCCTGCACTCCCTTGCCGGATCTTGTTGCCTTAGTGCCTAGTGAAAGCGTTCCCTTGTCTGTTCCTAGCCCGTGTTCCTGACCTCCTGCCGTTGCCCCTGACTACGATCCTTGCTGCCTGCCTCGACCTTCTGCTACGTCCGACCTTGCTTCTGCCTACTCCCTTGTACCTCGCCTATCTTCAGTATCTTCAGCAGCCAGAGAGGTGAGCCGTTGCTAGTGGATACGACCTGGTCACTACCGCCGCAGCAAGACCATCCCGCTTTGCGGCGGGCTCTGGTGAAAACCTGTAGTGGCTTAGAACCGGTCCACTAGCGCGGTCCTCGCCATCCCTCTCTGGCACAGAGGATCCACTACCTGCCAGCCGGCATCGTGACATATATATATCTAATGGTTACTCCGAACAACATTGCAATGAAGCTATAACTGCACAACAGAGTGTCTTCACTGGGGGACATTGTAGGATATTTACAGCAGCAGTTGTACCTCTAAAGTGGAACACGCTGCAAAACTGAGTGCTCTACTCAGCTATCTTCAGATCCCATAGAGAGTGAATGGGGTGGAGACAAGAGGCCGAGCCTGCATGCCTCCGCTAAATTCACTAAGGGGACAAGGGACCCCTGTTCTCATGAACACTGGCAGTCCCAGAGGTCAAACCCCCCCCACCGAAATGAGATGAGCAAGGGACAAATATGTTTTGTTAATTTTTAGAATATCTTCTGGAAGAAATTATACACTTTTTAAATGTCCTATTACTGTTGTCAAGATAACTCAAGCTATATAAGAACAAGTTTATGGCAAATTTGCAACACTCAGACACCACTTAAGAGATAGAAACAATTTAAAGGGGTACTCCACCCCTAGACATCTTATCCCCTATCTAAAAGATAGGGGATAAGATGTCTGATTGCGGGGGTCCCGCTGCTGGGGACCCCCCACAATATAGCACGCTGCACCCACCTGTTACTGCTCCAGAAGCGCTGGAGGGTCTGGCTCCCGACCACGGAAGATCGTGATGTCACGACTCCGCCCCCATGTGATGTCACACCCTGGCCCCTCAATGCAAGTATATGGGAGGGGGCGTGACGGCACTATCTTCCGTCCCCGTGGTCGGGAGCCTGCCCCTCCAGCTTCCAGCGCTTCCGGAGCAGTAACAGGTGGGTGCTGCGTTCTATATTGAGGGGGGCCCCAGCGGCGGGACCCCCGTGATCAGACATCTTTGGATAGGGGATAAGATGTCTAGGGGTGGAGTACCCCTTTAACATCTATATCACTATGTTAGGTATCTCATGGTTCTTGCTCACCTTCAGAGAAATGTTGTTCATGATACATGATATCATTTCTCTGCTCTAAGATCTGGGCCAGAGCAGCCTGAAGTTTGTGAGGTAAAATATCATCTTCATCTGATACCTGTGAGGAATGAAGATTAAAAGTGTTATGTATGGCCAAAGAGTTTGTGTGTAAAACTGAGCATCATGGATCAATACAGAATAAATGAATCAGTTTTCATAGTCCTTAATAATTTTTTTATTTGGTGCCTCCTAAACAACTCAAGTCTTCTTGTTCAGTAGGTTTTTATTCCCAGATGAATCATTTGTATGTATACAGAAATGTATGATGGTAAGGTGGCAAACACAAACCAAGTGTCCAAATGATAGTCATCAAATGGGCAGGATACAGCCAGACAAGAAAAACGTGCATTGTGCGTTTAGCACTGTACTAAAGGGTGGAGTTGGAAATAGGCCAGATGGTACATCTAGTAAACTCCCTAATTTTGGCGGACTGCCCCAGGGACCAGATTGGAGCTGTCATTTTGCAACTACTTTACAAAAGGCCTTGTATGCAATCACAGGGCAGGGACTTACAATCTCCTGAGCCCAGGTGAAAGAAGATGACCTAAATGCACATAATGGTGGGGTGTACGAATGTGTACACCTAGAGTGACTATCACCACCCATAACCAACAACAACAGACAGGTTCGATTTGCATTAAGTCAATTATCACAGTTGTCATCAAATATCCTGTCTTTGTAAAAATAAATCCAATCAAATTCGGATTGAATTTCATGGTGAGAAAAAAAAATGTCAATTGTATCCTAATTAAGATGATGGATGTTGTTTTCCCTATGCCACAGCTGATAGAAATAGAAATAAGGAAAGAGTAAAAGTAAGTAGTTGGCAAAGACATCAAAGAGTTCTCACCTGCTGAAGAAACTTGTTTGCACACAGATCTACAATTAATACCTAGAAAAGTAAAAATATTCAGGTAAATAATTATCCAGATTATGCATAGTAGTCATTAAATCTTTAAAGAAATAGTAATATATTCTTATTTACTCCAAAAAATTATTCCTGTTCAGTGAAGGAAGCATACAGGAAATATAATACATAAAATAAACTAATCATTCACATCATATTTTGTATTTTGGTACTATGTTGCTTTTGTGTCCAGCAAACAAAACATACTCATTTATAAAACAGTAGACATTTTTAGATGATATATCCACAAAACATGATGTGAATAGGGACCAATCTGTACAATATGGATGGAAAATCATGTGAAAGAGCAGTTAAGTAACACAATTAAAGGGGTACTCCGCCCCTAGACATCTTATCCCCAACCCAAAAGATAGGGATCTCCTTGCTGCACCCAGCGTTAGTTTACAGCGTCGGGTGCAGCACCAGAAGCTCGTGACATCACGGCCACGTGCCCTCAATGCAAGTCTATGGGAGGGGGTGTGACGTCAGTCACGCCCCCGCCCATAGACTTGCATTGAGGGGGTGTGGTCGTGACGTCACGAGTGGTGCGTGACCGTGACATCACGAGCCTCTGCCCCACATCGTCAGTCATCTGGCACGGAGTGAAGTTTGCTCGGTGCACCGGATGTCTGGGGTGCCGCAGCAGAGGTAGCATGGGTTCCCAGCAGCAGGACCCCCACGATCAGACATCTTTTCCCTTATCCTTTGGCTAGGGGATAAGATGTCTAGGGGCAAAGTACCCCTTTAAGTTTATAGGGTGACGAAAGGAGGGGTCTGACTTACCAATTAAAGAAGTAATATTTAAGGTAGGGAAAAGCAGTAGTAACACTGTACTTTAATATTAAGGTGGAAAAACTTACCTCTTCAATAGGAAGATCACTCAGCAGAGGTAGTGAACAAGATAGGATTCCAGTAAGGAATGGAGTAGGAGAGCAGACAATGTCAATCATGGACGCAGGAAGTACAGGGATGTAGGTGTGCTGCCACGTGAAGGGATAAAGCAGAGCAACCACTGCATGAGCACACTTAGACAATGTGCTGGAGAAAGAAAAAAAAAAGATAAAATGTTATCAGATTTGATGCCAAACTGAATATTTAATACTGATATGTTAGGATTCAAGTCTAAATATTTATAATATTTCAAAAGATTTGCAGGAAGGACTTCCTAAAATGGAGATGAATATAAAAAATATTTTGGAGCTAGTAGTAACAGCTAATGCTAGCTATATAAATAGTTCCAATAAATACTGATTTAACCATTTAGGAGGAACATAATGTGCAACACATAAATAATGTATCTAAGAATGGATAATATACAGTAGATTAAATAGTATGCTCATCGGCAGAGTAAGCATAGCATTCATCATTAAGATAAAAATATTTTATGTCTTGCAAGTCAAGTAAGAGACGTACGTTTAATGTGTCACTGTCACTTGCTCTTTTGTCTAATCTTACACTGCTGTAGTACCCAGGTCAGTAAGTTGCTAAGGCTATTTAAAGGGAACCAATCATCAGATTTTACCCTATATAACGCTTGGCAAAGCGTTATATAGGGTAAAATCTTTATTTTCACCATTCCCGGGGGACGCTCCTGCCCCCAGGGATGGTGAAGATATGAAGTTATAAACTAGTCGCCGCCGCCGTAAGTAGTCACCTGGGCGGGGAGCTCTTCTCCCCTACTCCCGTTCTTCGGCCGGCAGCGATGCCCCCTCCGCTTGATTGACGGGCCGCGTCATCGCTCTGCTCCGTCTGTTCAGTCAGTGGAACAATGACGCGGCACATCAATCAAGCGGAGGGGGCGTCGCTGCCGGCCGGAGAACGGGAGTTGGTGAGAAGAGCTCCCCGCCCAGGTGACTACTTACGGCGGCGGAGGTGACTAGTTTATAACTTCATATCTTCACCATCCCTGGGGACAGGAGCGTCCCCCGGGAATGGTGAAAATAAAGATTATACCCTATATAACGCTTTGCCAAGCGTTATATAGGGTAAAATCTGATGATTGGTTCCCTTTAATATTAGGAACAGGATTGTGCACAAGACTCGTTGGCAGCTGTAATGCCCAGGGTGCTTTGAGAAGTTCATAGTCCCAAATTATCCTAAAACGTTTGCCCTAATACTTTACCTAAGTTTGTCAGCTACAAAGATAACCCGTCTCTCGAGCAGAAGTGAGGCAAAAACTTTGATGAGGTGGTGGACGCTGAGGCAGCTGAATAAGCAGTCAAAGTCAACATGCTCCAGTCTAGAATCCATGGGCCTGCACAGCTCAATTACCTGGAAATAATAAAGTATATGAAAAAGAATTAAATAAGGACCCAGATAAAATCTTTGTATCCTGTATTTCATTACCCCATATTCCATATAGACTGATGAACTTACCTCATTTCCTGATCCTGGCAGGTAACTTTTCACAGTTATAGTTCTTCCAGGTGCTGGGAATGGAGCTTCCATGACACTACGCATAAATGGAGACACTAAAGCAGTCGACATTTCCCTCCTTTTCTCCACTTCATCTAAAATCTAAAAAAAAAATAATATTAACAAAATTACATTATTGAAATATGTATTAAAACCAAACAAGTAGTTTGAGTCTTATATAAGCTGTCCCTACACATTAGATAATTGTAAAATTTCTCCATCAACATGGGCATTCATTTAAGCTGAATTTGCACAATTTGTTTGTTGAAGGAGTATTGGCGAGTGGCTACCAGAAACCTTCATCAAACATGATGAACTGGTAATAGATGGCCATTGGTGAGTAGAGAATCCTACAAAAAGGACATGATATCTTAACAAATCTCTACTGTGTATGGGCAGCTATAATCTGAAGCAGTACTGTAGATTTTGTTTTTCAATTATTACCTTGGAAAAGAGGTTGAAACACCCCAGTCTGCTGACCATACAGTATACTTCCGGAAGACGTTTTCCTTTACCTTGTGGCTACAAAGGAGAAATAAAATCTTTATTGCAGGGTTCGTATTGTGCTTCATTTATTACATTTATTGATACTTCTAATAAATTAAGTAAATTATCCTTAGGATAGGCAATGAATATCTGATCAGTGGGGACCTGACACCCAGAACCCCTTCAATCATCTGTCTGCCAGCATAGCTGCACCACTCAGAAAAAAATAGAGCCAAAAGAAACCGGTCTGTACATTGTTTAATGACCATTATGGACTCCATCCTAGCTCCCATCAACTTTAATAAGAGCTAAGCTGCAGAAAACCCAGCACAGGTTTGATCCTCACCGATCAGATATTAGTGGCCTACCCAGGGGACGGATCATAAATGACAAGAAATCCTACCAAAACAGTAGAAACATAAAGTAGGTGTCATTCACAATCAAATTAAAGGAAGAGATAAAAGGGACCACAGCTACAGCAGTGTACTTGCTGGCCATTGGCCTCAGTTGTGGCTCACTTAGCTGGGGCAAGTTGCTTAGGCAACTGTAGAATGGACAGCAAGTATCATGCATGGGTACTAGTCTAAATAATGTGTATAATACTTGCTGGGCAATGGACAGTTGTCACCAAGTGTGGAGCTGTATTTTGCATTAGGAGAATATGCCTAGACAATCTCTTCAAATATTATTAGTTTACCAATGCAGTTGATCTACTGAAAGCAAGACCTGGCCAATGGAAGACACACAAGCAAATTATTAAAGGGGTACTCCAGCCCTAACACATCTTATCACCTATCCAAAGAATAGGGCAGAAGATGTATGATCGCGGGGATCCCACCGCTGGGGACCCCCGCAATCTGTCATTCAGTACCCACCTTTGTGAGCTTTCCACAGCGCTGGAGGCTCTGAGTGTGCAGCATGACCACCACGGGGCCGGAGTATCGTGACATCACGCCCCATCCCCTTGATGCAAGTCTATGGGAGGGGGCGTGACAGGCACGATTCAGTGCTCCTGTAGTCATTAACAATAGACCACCAATAAGATAATGACTCCACTATGGTGGATGCCATTACAAAAATCAAAGGTAAGCTAAGCCATCCCTCTCATTTTAACAATATGGGAAAACCATGAGTGGCCAGGTAAGGAACTTCCATCAAAAAGGAGAACAGACTGAAAATTCTATGTCAACATACAGTATATATTAATAAGAACAAGTATATATGCAGCACTTTACTTACTAGAAGTTTTTTACAATAGCCAAACCATCTACTTCCATCTTCTCCCGTTAGCACAAAAGAAAAGGTTTCACTGAAAAATAAAATAAAATTCACGGTTAATGGGTTATACGAACATGACAAAGGCCTATCTGGCTACCATCAAATTATAATATTACCTCTTAAGATTTGAAGTAGGAACCCAGTCATTAGAATCAGGGAAGCAAAACTGTGGAATGACTTTAAGCCTCTCTTCTGTATCTTTAGACTGTTTCAGTGGCTGGTCATTCTTGTAAAAATATACAAAGAGGCAAAGTTAATACATTATGTAACATTTTAGATGTATAATTTAACGTTAAGTTTTAGAACCTGTTTTTGCCCAATTGGTGTTGCTTTCTAATACTTTGCCAAAATCCTTACAAAACAGGTCATACCATCTATTTTAGAATGGTTGATGGTGTAGATGAACTTGTGCTTTGCCATATGTTCAGACTATGGAAATTACTATTCAAAATACTTTGCCAAAATTTTTTGCGATACAGTAGCCTTGTATCAACATCTACTGCTGTATTTGGAACCCATAATAAGGTCAGTTGCTCAGGACATCTACTGCTGAATTTGGAACCCATAATAAGGTCAGTTGCTAAGGTATGAGGATTGTGTCTACCACTCTGTGATTTTTACACTTATGGAATGAAGAAATGCTTTTACAGATGAGGGTCAGTTGTCTTTATTTTGTAGATTTGGATCGTGAAACTTGAATGTTTCTACCTCTGTTTCTAACCTGAATTAGTCGATCATTGCCTCAGAATGGTGGTGGATTTCTATTTTGCTATTTGTTTTACTTATATTATCCTTCCCTTTTCATGCAATTAGCTACATTATAACTAAGACCTGAGCAACCTCTTCATAACAGGATTATTTTAGACAGAGAATGCAATGATTTCATACAAACATATGATCTTGAAGATGCAAATAATAGCATGTTTAGAAGTATTTTACCTTATTGGGATATTGTTGAGTAACATAGGGAATATAGCCATTTCCAGATTGCTTCTTCTTCAAAGACACAACTACAAACAACTCAAAAAGCTGCTGCTCCTGCAGTTCGATGAGGTCTCTCTCCAAAGTCTGGTAGTGAGGGTTCCGCTTTAGTGAGCTTTGCATGTGAGTCAAACGCTTATTGTGCTCTACGGAGAGAAACAGTAATTTTATTTAGGAAACCTGTTTTATTGGTATTTTATAGAGTGTAAACAATAATACTTATATTAACAATACCTGAATCTAATTCTAGCATAGATTACAAATCATGGGGTTGTGTTATTATATTTTAATCATGTCTTTGATCCTAAGGTGCTATAAATGTATTCTGCTTCTTATGGTTACTTATAAATTAAATATTGAGAAATATTGTTATGGGCGTCATGAGATTAAGGAAGACAGCCTATGAGTCTTGCCCAGATTTCAAGTAAGCACATGCTCCTACTCATCTATGATAAATCAGCTGGTCCATCCTGAATGACCAGGTATTCTGGATTTGTAAAACCATTGTCTTACTTATTGTTTGAACTTTTATATGAAAAAAGATGAGCAATTTCATCTATTACTAGTATTAAGAAGTAGCTGGTGGGAAATTTGGTCAAAAGTCATCTTGTCTGGAATAGGGAGTGGTGGTAACTTCACTCAATATGTGTTAAAGGAAGCTAGTTCCCATTGCATGGTAATTTCAACTATTCATTTAAATTGCTATGGATCACACAAACTGAATAATGGTTAAAAATTCATAAAGCAATTATGTTACCATTATAGTTTTACATACTAGATAAAATATAGATATATGCAACATACAGTAAAAAAAAAAAAGTTAACAGTTTGAAAAGCCTAAATTTTAACATAGCAAGACAGTAAAAATAGAGGAATTACTTTCCCATAAAACACAGCATTTTACTGTAGAAAATAATCATAAAATAATATATGAAAAAATCCATCCACATACTTTTCTGACGATCCTCTGCTTCACTTTCAGATTCACTTGCTTCCCCTAAGCAATGAAAATATGTGAACAAGATTAATAAAAGCCTTACAGCCCTGAAGAAATGCTATGAGTACAGATGTTAAAGGAGGCTAGGATAATAAACATTAAATGTTTAATATGTTCTCACCTTTTGATGTAGTATCAGGACTAGTGAAGGTCTGAATTTTAACCTTCTTCTTTCCACGCTTGGCATCAAATATATCCTGTATCTTCATCACAAGCTGAAAAGAAATGTAAAAGTTGAATATACCAGGAAGTAAGTACCATAATATAATAATAATATGAAACCAATTCATAAAACAAGAACAAACAGCAAAAAAAAACTAAATCACCATGTACATTAAGAGAAGCGAGAAGAGACATGGAACTTGCTCCTACTCAAAGTATGCATAGAAAGAACACAAGTACTGTAACAATGAGATTAAACTGCTACTGAAGTAAGACAGGAAGGATTGTGCATGTGTTTCCTTGTTAGGCAAAATCACATCCTGCACGGAGACTTTTAATTTTCTTTTTGCTATAAACACAGGATGCTTCTCTATCTTTTAAAGAAGAGAACTATGAATATACAGTCTACGTCTGGTATATATATATATGGTGATAAAAAGGTAAAGGTTGTGTTTTTTAAACAGTTTTAAATGCAATAATCCCGTTCACTGGGTAAAACTTTTTTCCAAAATATTTACTTAAACAAGGCTTCACAACCGAACTATAATCCCCTTGTATTCTTTCGTAGTTCACTACAGCCGGCCATACACTTACAATAGCTATCAGCTGAGCAATCATTAGGCCGACAGCTCTCTCTCTATGGACTTACACATGGATGTTTAACATAGCCAAATGTTTATGTGTTCTGCATTAACATGGTAGGGGTAAGCAGTAACTAGACAGCTCTGGCAGCCGCTTATCTCTCTCAGAACAATTGGGTTGGGCAATTGAAATCCAACATGCCCCACCCCTCTCTCCAAAGACATCATCTTGATGGATGATCATTGGCAGAGAGTCCAGAGGCCAACATTAGAGAGTCACCCAAACCCACCTGCGGCTGTGGATTCAGCTGACTTCAGTAGAAGGTGTATGTGCACCTTAAGATATTGCATCAATTACTTCTTCCAAGAATTAGCTTGCTATTTATAACTACAGTAACACCCTTTTCCATACCCAACTAATATCCTACCTAACAGAACTTTATTTTTAAATGGTCAATATCACCTATACTCCACACTAATTCTTTAGAACCTCAATGATGTCTGCTGTAAGACGTTCTGCAGTTGTCCCTTTCATCTGAATAGAGTTTACAAGAGTCCCAGTACATACTGCAGAAAAAACCCCATTCAATATAGGGGAGTAATATAATCCGCATCATAGGAATTTCTGAACCAAATCTGCCATGTGTGGGTATACCCTGTGTGTGCCTCCAGTTCAACACCATTTTGCTAGTCATATGTAACTCCTGTTGCCATCAAAAACATACAGCTTCAACTTGCATATGTGTAATACTTGATATCGCATAATGCTTGATTTAATTAATCTCTAGTCTTCATAACAGAATGATTCCACTTTTACCAGCATAAAAAGATTTGTGTAAAAAAACCAAAACTGACCCGAGGAAACTTCTTCCTCTTTTTTGCTGTTTCTCCACCATTTCGGAACACTTTCCATTCCATTAGTGTGACGGGCAGAGTGGCATCCTTGGTGGCCTTCTTGTGAACATACAGCTTGGTACTTTTCAGCTCCAGTGTTTGTCTTTTCAGAAAGTTTGGTTTTGAAGGAATCTGTGAAGATTAACAATTTTAATACTAATGCTAGGCTATAGATATAATAATATATCAGTTAACAAAACAGTGTAATGAACTACAGATCTAAGGCTGTAACCTAACAGATTATAGTTTTATGATCAAATAAAGTTCATCGCTTTTGTATGGTATTATTGAGCTAGACCAAAGGAATACGAAAGCCATAATTCTTAACCCAAGTTTCCAGTAGAAAAATACATAAAAAATATAATACCAGAGTGATCTCATTGTATAGCCAACTTCTATAATTTAACAATATAAAAATATAATAATAACCTACCTTAGGAGCTTTGATTGTACATCTTGGAGGTGGGATCTTCCATGACGATGGTACTTTCCAGACGGGTGAAGAAGGTACTTTGATATCTTCATATGGGTTTTCTTTCTGGGGAACTAAATAAAAATAAATAAAGGCATTAATGAAAGAAGTGCACAGTAATAAACAAAGGGTAACAAATACAAAAGGAGTGGGAAACCTACATGCAACCTCCTCATAGATATTGTCTTCTGATACTGTGTGATAGAGTGCAGATCGTGAGTGCTCAATAGGTTCTTCAGAGATCTGAGGGTGGTTTGTTTGTTGCATGAAGCGCCTAAATGTTTGAACATCTTCAAATTCAAAGGATTTCCTAAAAAACAAACAGATGCCAAGAGATCAGTCACAGCATTCCAAGAGCATCATGCTACAAGGACAATAACCACAAAGATTAAAAAGGCTGGTGTGCACAAAGGTCCATACATTTTGCCATATACCTGTGTGTGCTTTTAAGGATAAACTAAAAGACCACTAGACAGTCTTAAACTGCTTTGACACACACAACATTTGGTAATGTTTAAACATGCTGCAACTATATTATATTGTGTGTGAAGAAGCCTTTATACGGCTAAACAGCTTCACTACTCACTAAATTAGCTTCATGTGGATATAAAAAATTATATTCATCCTAAATTGCCAGTATTTTATTAAAGTTACATAATTCTGTAGTAAATTTTTTTAAATATTTATATGATATTGGCTAAGATTTATCAATCCGTCTGAAGCCAAAACTATATGATTTTGCCCAAAGCAACCAATCACAGCTGCAATTGGTTGTTAAGCAGAATAACAAATGTGGGCCAATTTAATGAAATAAGTATAATATTTTCTATTTAGCAAGGCCAAAGCGTAGTCAACGTAGTTCCTGAACATATAGGTGTACTGAATTGGAGTCAAAAGCATGGTGTGCTGTGTGGGGGCAAATTACCTGAACATTATCACTAGTGGACTAGTGGATGTCAGAGCCATAAACATCAATGGGGCCCCTGTCTGTAACTACACATATACATCCGCATCCCATGTTTACATTGTGCACCAGTGGCAAATCTCTAAGCACACAGGCTACTGAATCTGTCAAGCTGCATCTAAACGTTAATCTTAAAGGAGTACTCCACTGCCCCAGCATCCGGAAAGTTTAGTTCAGAACGTTGGGTGCGGGGGGTCGTGACGTCACGGCCACACCCCTTGTGACATCAGACCCCTCAATGCAAGTCTATGGGAGGGGGCGTGACGGACGTCACACCCCCTCCCATAGACGTGCATTGAGGGGGCGGGATGTGACGTCACAACCCCCGTAGCCCTTACCCAGCATTCGGAACTAAATGTTTCAGACACTGGGGCAGTGGAGTGCCCCTCTAAATAATTATTCTTATACGAGTCACGTAATTAGTAGCTTGCACCCTGACAGTCTTGCAGTGCAAAAATGGTTATAAAAGACACAATACAATTAATTTACATGAAATATAAAAGAAACTTCAATTTTACCTTTTGGATCTAGGTCTTAGTTTTCTATTTCCAGATTTCTTTGGCTCAGGTGGTGGGACAGAAGGGTCCGATGATTCTGTGTCACTATCATCCACAGACTTTCTCCTCCTGTGATTGTGATAGTTGTCCATACGTTCCTCATGGTGGTTACAGTTAGCATAACGAAATGTCCTTCTTGGCTTAGGGACAGGATTTATAGATGGAGTGTGATCAAATGGTTCAGTATCATAATAGATGTTTTCCATACTCTTTATTCCAATTGTTTGATCCATCAGACCTTGCAAATCTAGTTCTCTTTCTGTTGAAATGCTTTTACCTCTTCTTCTTTTAAATTCCAAAACCATCTCTGTCAAATCTTCCTGGGAAATCATGTTGGTTTTCTTAAACATTCCAGCAGAGGTGTAAAAGTTTCCAGGAGGAAGATTTATTTCTTGATCTAAAAATGTCCTTTCCTTTGTGTTTAAATTAGTGTGACTTTCTTCTTGGTCTTCATAAATATTTGGTTGACTGGGAATAACCCTGTTATTTTCACAATCAAGTAAATGTCCTCTACTACCTTCCCTAAAATCCAAACCTAAAGTCTTACCACGACTTACGCCTAGCTTCCTGTCATCCAAGCCATCCTCTGTTGATTTTGTTAGCCCATTTTGCTCACAAAAAGTTCTTTTGGGTTTCAAGTCAAGAAGATCTCCACACGAGCCACTATTGGTCCTAACCTCCCACTGAGAGATTTTCTGCTTGATATTTCTGCAGTGACTTCTTGAGAGAGTTTGTTGGGCAGATCGGGTCAAGCCACATTCTGGGCTCCCCATCATATGCATTACAGGCATCTCTATAGTCATAAAAGCCTCATAGTTGCTTGAAAAATGGAGTGACCTCTTGGATCCACTAAGAGGTTTTTCTGTCAAATTAAGGAATATGTGGAAAATTCTGTTCACTGTTTTTCAACTGTTAGATCCTCCTCCAACAATATTAGAACTTCCACTACTTAACAGTTATGAAGCTACAAATTGGAGCTAGTATATTGATGTCTTTCTTCCAGGGCCCCAGCTGAAAAACAAAAAGCATCTTGTTACTATGTGTCCTATTGATAAGGCCTGGAGTAGTGGCAACAATAACTGCAGTGTTCCAGAGCAAGGGAAAACAAGATGTTTAACAGATTGTGAAGGACAAAAGATTTAAAAGAAGAAAAGTCATACAGAAGCTCAAAGAGTGACTATAGTAAGATGATTAAATAGAGAAATGATCAATGTATACAGAGCTAATATATACACACACATGCACACACACCACTGTATGAAACACAACTCTTGTACACTATTATGAATCATTATATGAATCATTACAGAGCCAGGGATATACAGAGGGACTGGAAAACCCTAAGCATGTTAGTCACACGTGTGGGAGATGAAGGAACAGGATAAATAATAATCAAGGAAGACACTACAGAGTGGAATACAAAGGAAGATTATGTAATGAGGGTACAAAAAGAATAACAAATACATCAGAGGAAAAACTGACACTCAGGCAAGAATTAGAAATGGTAGAAGTCATAACAGTAAACATTACATGGTTTGTCCCTTCAGGTAACCCCCAGATGCAGATCACTGCAGTGTATTATGACACGAGGTTCATTCAAATGGATGGGCAACCAAGCGATAGCAGACAATGAAAAAAAGAGTTTTTTGCCATGAGAGTTTATTGCCATGAAGTGTCATGTTGAACTTCCAGTGACCACTATTAGAGTGTGAGATTGATAGCACCAAATTTAAGACACACGCTCCCCATTCACACCTGAAACCTTATAACACTAATACATCACATAACTATGGTAAGGGAAAATGGCTAATTGGACCTTTCCACTTAGGGGTGTACTCACTTATATTGTCAAGGTTAAGACATTAATTGCTATGTGTTGAGTTTTTTTTATTTTCTTATTTTATTTTTAGGGGGAAGCAACAATAATCACTGTTATACAGGCTGTGTCATTTCTTCAGTGTTACATGAAAAGATATAATAAAATATTTACAAAAATATGAGGAGTGTCATATACTGTATACACACACACACACACACACACACACACACACGTACTCATGCAAACATAGAATATGTGTCAACAGATAAGAACCATTTGGCCCATCTATGACTCCCACATGAAGGCTATTCCATACATCCACTACTCTCTCAGTAAAGTAATACTTTCTGATATTACTGCATAAACCTTTGCCCCTCTAATATGTCCTCTACTATGTTGATTCTGCAGATAAAGTCTCCAGTACTGCACACAATACTCTGAGGTCTCATCAGTGCTTTGTACAATGGCCTGAGCACTTTCCTCTTTCTACTGCTAATACCTCTCCCTATAGCCCTGTATATGTTTTTACATTATATTAGTTGGTCTATTCTGTTTGACCTAGAGATCTGGTTTGAAAGCAGTGACCTGTCACATCGAACATATTTATTAACTTTTTTTTTTATATAAGTTGATTTTATGGAAGTCCGGCAGCCAGAACCTGACAGATGCTAGCAATTATCATTTTTGACTACACAGCCACACAGACTTTTAACCAATGTCTACGAGTAATAACAGGGTTCGTTCCCACTAGGGATGTGAGAGGCAAGGGAGGCAGGAAGAAAGGTTTAAATGTGAAGAAAAGATATGTTTTTCCAGCTTCCTGCAATTTTAGCTGTGCCCACACCCTAAAATAGTTTCATAAACTGCTTTCCTGGCATTACGAGACAAAAAGGCCTGAACATGTCAGCTCAGCTTTTCTTTCCTGAAAAGCTTCTGAAAGGGGAGAATTTATCTACTGCATTAGAATGTGTTAGTCGGTGGTGAATCCCAATGAGAGAGATTAAAGAGTTGTTGTCATGAAAACCAGATCTGAAACTGTGGTTGGTTGTTATAGATTTTAATTGCAAACAGTAAAGAGCCCTACAGGTCTATTCATTATTCATTTTAAAAGGTGTTTGGGCCCTGGGATGAATTGCTAATGCATTCTCTCTATCCTGAATACAGTCTACTCTCTTGTCTGCCTAGTAGTCTCAAAGTGTGATATAACCCCCCCCCCCCCCCCTGTACTTTCAACAACAAAAACAACACCTCCTGCTTTAATAAACCTTTCATTATAATTGCATTTAACAGCTATTGCCTAAAGTATATCTGCTACTGGTGGAAACCAATGAAAATGTGCCTTGTAAGCCATTGTGACAGGTTATTTTCTTTGTATAAGTGTATCTCAGTAAATGAAGTGGTCATTGAATTAGATTTTTTCATCTCCACTCATAGTCTAGGTTCCAACTATGGAATTTCCTTCCAGAACGCCATTTCTGTTGGAAATTCTGGTGCACATTATGGAATTCTGCTGCTGAAATTCCCCCGCCAAAAAAATGGCCTTATTCGTTCTTTAGGCAAAATCTGCTCTGCAGACATCCCCATCTATCGGGACGGCAATGTCCATACGGTCCTAGTGCTGACTTTTTCAGTCGGTGCTGGTGGCACTGGGAACCTTCAGACAGATTTGGTCAGACTCGAAATTCTGTTCTGTGAACACAGCCTTAAAGGGGTATTCCTACAATTTAAAGTTATTCCTTATCCACAGGATAGAGGATAACTAGATGATCAGTGACGGTACAACCTCTGGGACCACCAAGTACCAAAATGAACGATAATGTCCTCTGTAATGAAAAAAGCAGACCACACTTTCATTGTACTCCATTTATTGTCTATAGAGCAGCACTTGGCCAAGTTTGGAAGACTCCTATCAATGGCCTATAGATAGGGAATAACTAAACTATGGGAATACTACTGTAACCGAACAGCTTTTTGCTTGTGCAGGCAGCAAGTAAAAGAAACACATCAAGTAATATTAAGCTACAGTAGCAAACTGCAGTAAATGCAAATAATCCATTTTAAACATGCAATCTGATGGCAGGTATGAGGCATGTAGTAATCCAGACCCACCAAAACAAGACTTCCTGTAAAATAGAGTTGAACTAGAACGTAAGCAATATCTGCACCATTGACGGTTGATGTGTGGCCAATATGCCGTTTCCTGTTAGGTGATGTGCACTGCATGAATTACTTTCATAAAGACTTTCAACAGAAAGTAATAAACCTCCTGCAAGTGAAGACATGATATAAACCTCTAGTTAATTCCTGAGTATAATAGACAGGTGTGGCAGCAGCTGTCTATGGATGACGTGAGTAAGGATAAGGATGGTCTTTTTTCCAGCAGAACAAACATGAAAATTACCTGAAATATTATTTTGTTCCCTATTGAGCTTTGCATCTGAATTTGCGCAGAAAATAATCTGCACAGCACTAAATATCAAATAGCATAAATATTGTTCTATTTATATCAATTAATAAATAAATAAGCCTTAAGAAATTAGGTCGTTGGGAAAAATGTTTTCTTATAGGCTGCTTGCCCATACAGGCACCTTTATGTATAGATTTCATCCATAGAGCTCAATAGTACTTTATGGGATTAGAAACAATTTATCTCAACTATAAAGACTGCCAATGTAAACAAGTTATATTTTAACAAAAAAAAAGAAAGAAAAAAACTCTCAGTGGGGACACTAAAGTAAAATCATAAATATACTTTGTATGTGGATCAAAAGTCCATAGCCTCGAGAGTGTTGTAACATTTCATTTATGTGACACATTCCATACTAGCTGAATACAATGAAATGAATAACTATTAAGCAATATCATCTCAACTTTTCAAGTTTTAAATCTGTTCTACAATGCCAAGAAATGACGTATTCTATTCAATTGTTTGCATCAGTTTAGTCATCAAGTCATCTGGTCTGATCTGTTATTTTACATGATTTATCACAATCTATTTTTTACTTACCATTATAAGACATTGCGGGAGATTTATCAAAACCTGTCCAGAGGAAAAGTTGAATAGTTGCCCTTAACAACCAATCAGATCGCTTCTTTCATTTAGCACAGGCCTTTTCATAATGAAAGAAGGAATCTGAATGTTGCAACTTTTCCTCTGGACAGGTTCTCCCCCATTGTCCCAACTAAACAATACCAATGCAAAGCCAAGGAACAGTGGACGCCACTGTAGAGACGACCATATAGAAGAGATAGCTGGTATTCTATGGCTACTTCCCATCCTAAATATACATGCTTAGCTCAACATGAAGTTACTCCAATGGAGAGAGGGAACTAAGGCACCACTAACAATGGATTATAGGGGAGATTTATTAAAACCTGTATAGAGGAAGAGTGGTGCAGTTGACAATAGCATTCGATTTGCTTCTTTTATTTTTCAAAGGCTTTTAAAAAAAAAAAAAATGAAAGAAGCAATCTGATTGGTTGCTATGGGCAACTGCACCACTTTTCCTCTTTACAGGTTTTACAAAATCACCCCCTACATACACACACTGGCCCTCATTTACTATTCTAAACCTGACTTGTTTTGGCGGGTTTTTTTGGCGCATCTTTGTCTGCAACATGTCGCAGACATCATGCGCCAGTCTGCGTCACGATGCAACATTTTTTCCCGACGGACCCGATGTGGATTCTCCCAAACCCGAAAAAGGGGCGTAACCCAACATTTCTGAGCTTTCCCACGTATTTATAAAGGTTTCCAACCCGAATTTGTTGAATTGTTGTGGATTTTTTCCCGACAACTCAGAGGAGTTGGAAACCAAAACCTACAAAACCCACGTGCGACAAACAGGACGCGACATAATAATAAATACCGGGGAAAAAAGCAGTCGGGTAAGAAAGCAAGATAGACTTACAACCCGATACAACTGTTCAAAAAGAAGAAGAATGTATCTTTAGCATATAGAAGCCAACTAAAGCTCAGCTTTCATTTTTCAGGAGTAGAATATAAAATGAAAGTTGCGCAAGGTGACTGGTTGCTAGGAGCAACATAGACAATCTTTCTTATAGACATTCTCTTAAATCCCTTCGTATTTCAATCCAACTCATTTGAGCCACAAAAGAAAAACTAATTTTACAGGCAAAATGAGTGTCAAGGGTTGTTTCCCCCCCCTAACAACTGGATAATTTTTACACATAATACAGTGTGTGAACATAGCCTAAGACTCAGGGATAGCAAAACCATAGTAAATTTTGTGTAAGCATGTCAATGGATTGTTAGGTGTACTTAATATAACCTTGTGTATAACACCAAGCGATCAGCTGATCACCTGGATCATGTGTCCCTATAAATCATCATTTGGAAGCAGTACATTTCCCTGTGTAAACAGGACATGAGCTGCTGGCAATAAAAGGGTAAGTGAGGGGCTGCACGAAAAATCCAGCTATTGTTAATGTAGCCCTTCACTACCATAACTGTGGCGTGTAAGGGCTCCTTTACTAAGCACTGATCGTTAAAAGGTGCTGTCATCTACCTGTGTAAAAGAAGCCTTAATAGAGGTCCATTAGTCATGTCCGTCAGAGATCATAGACTAGTTGGTAGATTAAAGCAGTGTTCCCAGTGTTCCCCAACCAGTGTGCCTCCAGCCTCTGGCTGTCCTGACATGCTGGGAGATATAGTTTTACAACAGTTGGAGGAACCCTGGTTGGTAAACACTGGATTAAAGGCTTGTACAAGATTGAAAAAAACATGGCTGATTTCTTCTAAAAACAGCATCACACCTGACCATAGGTTGTGTCTGGTACTGAAATTCAACTTTATTAAGTGAATGGGGCTTAGCAACATTACCACACAAAACCTATGGACAAGCATTGCACTATTTTAGAAGAGTACTTTTGCATTTCTTAATCCTGCCAAGTACTAACAGTTACATTAAAGGGGTACTCCGAAGAACTAAACCCATCCTTTCCCTCCCACCAACCTATGTATTTGTCTGAATATCATTCATTAGCTTTATACAGCAGTTTCCCCTTTTTCAGCTGTCACATGCAAGGAGTGAGAGAAAAATGTAATTTTTAGATCCACTTTGTCTCTTTGTGTGAGAGCAGCCCCCTCCCTTCAAGACAACACCACCTGATTTCTGTATGATTTCTGTTTGGTCTAGAGCTCTGGCTGTACATCCACACCTCCCTGTGTGAGAGCTTGTGAGGTGTAAGAGAAAAGCAATGAAGATTCTTAATCCCAACTGAGCACATAGCTGCTGTTTTTCTGCTGAGAATCTATTCACTGACTTTTGCTATTCAGAGCATAGCAAGATTTATTGCTGGGGGAAGGATAGTCTGAAAGAAAACACATGTACAGTGTGTGTGAGCTGCAGTGTAAGCATGCACACAGATAGTGAAAGCAGTTGGCTGGCAGCCATTAGACAGAGCTGCACTGACTTCTGGGAGTTGTAGTCTGTGCTTCAAACAAGTAAAAAAAAGTATTTAGGAGACACCAGGGGCCAAAGGAGCAGCAAAAACCACGTGAATAACTACAGGGGGACACAGAAAAGGTATTGTGGTGCCTTTTGGGCATTTTTATGTTACTTAAATTCCCTGGAGTACCCCTTTAAGCAAATCAGCTGCTTAACAAAAGATACACATTTGCTGTCAAGCAGAGCAAACTTTCACAAGAGAACGTCATAATAGAATGTTAGAACCTTAATGTAAACCTTGCCCTATGATGACTTCCTTGGACCTTACAGTTGTTGTGTGATCTTAATGCACCCCACTAAGCCCAACAATGGCTTCAGTAAAACAATTATGTTCTGGCCTTTAGGACATTCTGTAAACTTTGAAGCTGATGAAAAGAAGTTGTCTATAACCATTGAATTATCTGGTCTCACCATCATGTGAAGACACCATAAACTTTGGGCCACAATCTGCAACATTCTGTTAGTTCATTAGAGTCTCTGTGATAAAACACGTGAGCCTTCAGTCTTGTAAATTCCTTGAGCTATGAATTACATAGAGGCATGGACTCAAGGGACAGGGACATAATACTCCCCCTTTATAAAGCATTGGTACGGCCTCACCTGGAATATGCTGTTCATTTTTGGTTGCCTGTTCATAAAAGGGACACTGCGGAGTTGGAAAGGTTGCAGAGACGTGCGACTAAACTAATATGGGGCACGGAACATCTTAGCTATGAGGAGCGATTAAAGGAGTTACAATTGTTTAGTCTTGAGAAGAGACGTTTAAGGGGGGATATGATAAATGTATATAAGTATATAAATGGCCCATACAAAAAATATGGAGACAAACAATTCCAGGTTAAACCCCCCCAAAGGACGAGGGGGCACTCCCTCCGTCTGGAGAAGAAAAGGTTTAGTCTAAAGGGGCGACACGCCTTCTTTACCGTGAGGACTGTGAATTTATGGAACGGTCTGCCTCAGGAACTGGTCACAGCAGGAACAATTAACAGCTTTAAAACAGGGTTAGATACATTCCTGGAACAAAATAACATTAATGCTTATGCAGAATTATAAAACTATATCCCTTTCCCTTATCCCCTTACACCCCTCACTTCAATTCCCTGGTTGGACACAATATTCCCTTTACATGAAGGAAATGTGAATGAATATGTGCATTTTAAGATGGCTAATAAAATCTAAATTCTAACCAGGAAAAGCTAACATTCATATTCCATGTAACACTATCTGCATCCTTGCCCAAACAGGATAAGGGAGAAGCCAGATTTGTTTATCAAAAACTAGATAACAACCCAGGCCAGATGCAAGATTCTCTCAGCAGCTTTTGGCATTGAGCATACCCACCCCCTTCAGGAGCTCCAGCCTCTACAAGTAGGTGGCGGTGTCCTTCAGCCATTTCTATCTTTCTGGGCATTTCCACTCACAAAGAGCAACCTTTTCTGGTGTTAAAAGGTCCTATAAAAACCTTTTTATTCCCATCCTAGCCCGTAGTTATTGTTTTATTTTATGTCAACAAGGCCTTGTCAAACATTTTCTGTTTTAAGCTAGAGATAAATGTTGGCTGAACCCACCAAGCATCTAAAGTGTATGGCCAGCTTATAAATATACTGTAAGGCTGCTTTCACACTATAAAATCCATCCGTTTATAAACGTCCGTTATAAAAACCCTGAAAATCATCTGTTAAACGGCCGTTACAAAAGCCCATACTGCCGTTAGAAAATCCCATTATAGTCAATGGGATTTTTACATAATCCGTTTTAACCAGTTTTAATAACAGATGTTATTTTGTGACGGAAGATAGTAACGGGAGAAATTGTGCATGCACTATTTCTTCCGTTCATTCTCCCATCACAAAATAATGTCTGTTATTAATAACGGATTAAAACAGATAATGTAAAAATCCCATTGACTATAATGGGATTTTCTAATGGCAGTATGGGCTTTTGTAACGGCCGTTTAACAGCCGATTTTCAGGGTTTTTATAACAGATGGATTTTATAGTGTGAAAGCAGCCTAAGACAGTATCACTTGCAAAACCTTTCTGGGAAAGGCCAATATAATTCCTGTCAATTTTAGCTGACAGGGAATAATGTTCTTAACTGGTATTGTGAAACTGGCCTAAGTTAAAATATATATGCATGTGCTTTGTTTCCTACATACCTAAAAATAGCTGTGATGTCTTTAACTGTAAGGGTCATATGCAATAGTTTAGTTACAGTACATTAAGACAGAGTCTCCTACTGTTAGTTCGAAATAACAGCTTCTGTCCTTACTATAAGGCCCCATTCACATGGCGGAATTTCCTTGCATATGTTTAGATTCCGTTCCGACAAGATGGCAGCATTTAGTTTTTTTTGTTTTGTTTTGCAGATTCTGCACAGAATTTGTGCAAAATTTCTTGCGCTCGACGCACAGATTTTGGACAGAATCCCATTGAATTCTGCAATAAGAATTCTTATGTTCATTCTTTTTCCAAAATGTGGAATTTTTACAGTGGAAATTCCACAGCAGAAAATTTGCCGTGTGAATCCCATTTACCACAATGTTAACTTTATGTAGCAGAAATTCTGAGCATGATTTTTTCTGCCGGATTGCGTACGGAAATTCTAATGTGTGAATGGGGCCTCACACTACAGTGTGTGTTAAAAACGTGAGGACTGACTTGCGTGACTCACTTAGTAGGTTATCACGCTTTAGTATGTCAGGTCAGGTTGATGTGGAAGAATCCATTGTACTACTTGTTTCACACCCATTTATAATTATAGGCCAGGCCCATCATTTTTGTTCTAGTGTATGAAACAAGTGTAAAAACGTGCATTCAGTACATCAAGTTAAACCTTTTTTTTTTTTTGAAAATGCTGACAATTATAACGCTGGCAACTATGGTACAACTATGGTACGCATTTCGAAGGGGCAACTATGGTACAACTATGGTACGCGTTTTGGAGGGGCTCCCTCCTTCTTCAGGTCCGCATGCAGACCTGAGGAAGGAGGGAGCCCCTCCGAAACGCGTTATGCAACTGAGCACCAATACTTTTTATGAATAAAATAAAAAGTTATCACTATATCTCTGCACCCTCTCCGACTGTTGTTTAACCCCGCCGGTGTAGCGCTTCAGAGCCAAAGTCGTCATCCACAGGAAGGCTTAGGTAACCCGTGCCGGGATTCCAACCTCCCACATCTGCAACATTATCCTACCCTTGGTCTCCGACGGGACTGACGGCCAGCTGCTCCCGGCGTACCTGCTAAAAGACACCTGCTCAAAGCTTTCATCAGTGTTGCACCTGAAACTAGCGCAACACTTAAAGGTGAGCAGGCTCTTGACTCTTGCTACCATACATTCGTTATCCACAGATAACCGACACTATATTAGCGCCATATCTGTCTTTTCCCCCCCCCCTACATATACATATGCTATAATGTGGCACTCTGGAGGCCTCTATACACATTAGTTCTTTGGCAGATCCCTCTGAAATTGTCGAGTTTCAGTGTAGAATCTAAATTTTATAGCAGGTGGTTATCTGCCTCAAGGTTTTCCCATCACCATTCAATATAGTGGAGTTCTATAACCTATAATTTACTCAAGGTATAGAAAAATAGAATCCACCCTCAAATGTGTCATGGAGCTTGGATCAGGGAAATCAAGTTTAATACTATTGTGACTTCTGTTGACTGTCATGAAATGTCAGCGTCTCCCATACAGCATTATCACATTGAAGCGCCATACATTAAAACAGTTTTACTGAGCAATGAGATGTGATGAGACTAGCAATTATATATTTTGTTATCATAGAAGATAGGCTAGTCTGAGACTGGAAAAACATGAATGCTTTCTTATAGGAATAGTAACATTTTTGCCCATGGTCTGTATCTGGTATTGTAGCTCAGCCCCTCTTACTTGAAAATAAGAGCCATGTGTTTTCTAATATTTTACAATCCTTTTAAGGGTATGGTTAACACATACTGTATCTTCTGTTCATTTTTTGCAGCTGATTTTGCTACCTATTGAAGTCAATGGGTAGCAAAATCAGAAGAAGATCCTGTATGTATGAACGTACCCTTTGGCTAGGGTCCCACGTAGAATATACGCAGTGTATTTCATGCTGTGTGTGCAGAGAGGTTTGGAGTCAGGCCCGCACGTCACAGTCCCGCCAGTCACGCCAGTGCGCTGGGCCGGACTCCAAACCTTCCTGACGCACAGCTGTCACAGGTAGACCTGTGTGTCTGCTCATAGGAAAATATGCTGCGTATTTCCCGATACGTGTGACCCTACCCTTAGCAAGTATTCTCATCATCAAAAGTTATCCCCTATCCAAAGGATAGGGGATAATAATCTGATTAGTGGGGGTTCAACTGCTGAGAACCCCACTGATCTTTAGAACAGAGGTCAATTGTCCTCTAAAAGAATGGAGTGGCAGCGAACATCTGCGGCGAATGCTCAATTAATTCACTAACGGTGCTGAGCTGAGCACTGGCAGCAGTTTTCTTTCCTCTCCCCATCCAAAATACATGCATGCTCGGCTAAGCTAAGGGTGCACGTATATGTGAAAATCGGGAGAAATAGCTGTTGGACGATTAAGTGCTTTCCTGACAGATATCTGAAATGTATGGTCACTTTTACTCCCCTCATGTTCACACAGTGGAATTTCCGTAGCAGCAGAGTCCCATTGATTTCAATGGGATTCTGTTGCAATGTACACACGGCAAAAACATCTGCCGAGCGCAGCAGAATCCCGATTCCGGAGTCCGCAGAAAGAATAGACCTGTCAATTCTTCCTGCGGAGTCCGCACGGAAATAAGACACATTTTGCAGACACTTCGCTATCTGGGAAATGTCAGGGAAATTTTCAGCATGGCCGTTGCCCGTGTGAACATAGCCTAAAAGGGATATTTTAGGGTGCGTTCACACGCTCTTTATTTTTGCGGGTTTTCCATTGCGTATTTGAAAAGGTGCGGGCTCTTCTCGGCTATCCGCAGTAGATTTTCCACGGAGGAATTTACGCTGCGGAAAATCCGCCGCAAGCCCCATTGAAGTCAGTAGGGACTGCGGCGGATTTTCCGCAGCTTAAATTCTGCCGCGGAAAACCTGCTATGAACAGCCGAGAAGAGCCCGCATCCTTTCAAATACGCAATGGAAAACCTGCAAAAACAAAGAGCGTGTGAACGCACCCTTAATCTGCACATTTACGGAATATCCACAGGATAGATGCGAGACCTACCCTATGGTGGTTTTAGTTTATTTTCCACAACAAAAAGACATCCATATCACGGACCACAGTCATTAAATCCTTTTGTGAGCAAAAAGTGCCTGCAGCGTTTATCCTGCTGATCACAATCATCAGTGTAAAGCCTAGATTACTAGTGAACATACACCTACTATAATAAACACCCCATTCATGTATTTAGTGATGATTAAAGAAAATACCACATAATAGTCAAAGTAAAGGGAAGCTGTTGAAAGGCAAAATGATTATCCTCTTACAGCTTAGCATCACCTTTGGTGAACCCACACTTTATATATACAGCAATTTGCTAATATCCTTATGTTGCAGGAAGTGTGCAATTTAGGACCATTATTTAATAACAGAGCAGGATAGGTTCAGCATTATGATAATGTAAGTGTATGGTAGTCAGTATTCCTCTGTGCCAGTGTTTTCCAAACAGTGTGCCTCCAGCTGTTGCAAAACTACAATTCCCAGCAGCCTCACAGCTGTTTGGCGTCTTTTACAGCGCCCGTGCCCAGCTCAGCTCCCATTCAATATAAAACACCCCTTTAAATCCATGGAACCCTTGAAAGTCAGTCATTTCTTTATGATACAAAAATAAAGCTGTGCATTTATACAATAAGATCTCTCACTCATGCCCATAATGTCACCACGTATGCTGTTTGAGTGCTATTTGATAGGAAAATATCCACTCTATAGAAGCGCGCAGAATTTGGATTCAGGAAACAAATGGATGTGGTCAGCATGTTGATGTTATCCATCCCCCAGCGAAGATTAAGCTCCAAGGTTTTTTCACAGATTACAAGCAGCTAGTTGCTGTTTACGTGGCCAAAGGCAACAATTTCAATGCTACCTTCTCAAATAACAGTGACTTTGTCTTTCAAGTTATATTCAATGACCACAGATAAAGCATACAGCACTGCCAAATACAAAGAACACGAGTGTAAACAAAGTAGCCACCCGTAGCAATAAATTGGGGTTCTGATCCAGGCTAAGGCGTGCAAATTAACCCAACAAAGACGACTAAAGTGTCTGATTCCCTATAAAATGAATACATTATGTTATAGGGAACAGCTATCTAACCCAATCCCCACATACACTACAACCATGCATGTGCTTTCCATGGGGAGAGGGCAGAAATCTGCTGTCAGGCTCCTTTATGTGGTGACTTATCTTCCTGAGAACAAAAGGATTGGGCAATTGAATTCCAACACACCCGATCCCTCCCTCCCCAACATCTGCCATCAGGGGAGAGTAAGGTTATGTTTATAGTACAGAATTTCCAAGTGAAATTCCGCTTTGAAATTCCACTCGGAAATTCCGGTGAGGCAGAATGCCATTGCTGGCGATGGGATTGCGCTGCACAGTGCACACTACGGAATTTCAGCAGCAGACATTCCACTGCTGAAATTCTGTCGCTGAATGAGATTGTTCATTCATTTGCCTGAAATACATTGCCGTCTATGCTGACGGCATTGTACGAGCGATCCTAGTGACCCCATTCAGAATCACTGAAGTGTGAACCTAGCCTAAGAGACGCATAAAACCACCCAAGTCACATTGTAAACAATCACTGATCGTGTTGATCTGAATTTGTTTACCGAGCCTATTGCACAACTTGGTAATCCTGCTGGGAGGGCTGCATGAATGATCGCTGGATCAGCCCTTTGCTTTAATCAGCCATCGGCTGCACAACCCCTATTGCACAGGGAGATGTGCGGCCGAAAGCTGATGATTTCTTAACCTGTCAAAATGACCCGATCAGCTGACAAATGAGCATTTACAAATTCACAGGCTGATGATTGGTCCTATTACATAGGGCGATGCCGGCCTGTTTGCCAGATAATTGCCCAGTGTAATAGGGCCCTAAAGGTGCCACCATACACATAAAATAATTGCCAGATAAACGGCTTGGCAAACATCTAATGTGTATTGTTTAAGGCAGTAACTTTAGACAAAGCAAACCAGATCTGAAACCTATGAAAATCTTGTTGTTTATATGGTTCTAAACATACAATGAAGGAAAACAGTATATACGGATGGCTACCTTCTGTTCGTTATTCACAGGATAAGGGGATTTGATTACTGTATCTATTTGCCATGCACAGGTCTCACGCTCCACATAAGCTTCATTTGCATATAATAAAATCTGTGGGTAGAAGCCAAAAGCAGCTATAGCGTTTCTCCCAAATATCCTTCGAAATTCTTACTGCTCAACTCGTATTCAACAAAAGGATGGTTTATCCAATCTTATATACAAAGCAGGGAATGAGGAGTCCTATTTGGAGCCAAATGCCTTGAAGACATTAAGGCCACCACCTCTGTCCTGCTATGTACGTGATGACCTAGAAGCTGCAGCATGATAATATAAGGAATCTGTAGACTATATTTCCAATATATTCCACCGCGCTGTACAAAGACGGTCATCATTCCCAATCCCCAATTAAATTTCCCCATCTTAAAAACACTCCAACACTCCATAGGGAACTCAATGCATATCTACCTGTGAAATGAAGTATAGTACAGTGATCCCTCAACTTACAATGGCCTCAACATACAATAGTTTCAACATACAATGGTCTTTTCTGGACCATCGTAACTTGAAACCAGACTCAATATACAATGCTACGGACAGTCCAGATCTGTGAAACGTGTCACAACTGGAGGAACTGACCAATCAGAATGGGCATTTTACTGGTAAATCACCTGTATTACTGAAGTGCATGCACTGACTGGCTGTCTGGTAGCGCCCCCTACAGTACAGGCAGGAACTACAAGTTCTGTACTACTCCTTACCTGTGCCAGGGTTGGCTGCTCCTTTGGACACCAAGTAAGGGTGGCTCCATTTGGGACACTGTGTGTACTGTATAGGACCCTGAAGAAGCTCCTTTCCTCTACATAAACCATTGTTTCTCAACCAGGGTGCCTCCAGCTGTTGCAAAACTACAACTCCCAGCATGCCCGGACAGCCGATGGCTGTCCGGGCATGCTGGGAGTTGTAGTTTTGCAACGGCTGGAGGCACCCTGATTGGGAAACACTGACATAGACAGTGATTTACAGCTCCCAGCAGATCTTTATTACTTTTTATATTTAAGGACTTGCTTTATTATCTACTTATTTTTCTTTAATCCTCACTTTTTCCTATTTTTGGATGACATTTTGGTGGCTTCAGAACCAAATACCCAGTTTCCATAGAGTTCTGGTCTCAACATACAATGGTTTCAACATACAATGGTCATCCTGGAACCAATTAATATTGTAACTTGAGGGACCACTATATTGGCAAAACAATGCAAAATATGTGATTCTGAAGCCATGCAAGCAGCAATCATAGGTTATTAGACTGATATATCTAGACTGCAGCGATTACTATAAGACTTAAGAACATAATAGTCCCTGGGAGCAGTCCCTCTTTACTTCCACTTGTCAGCATTTTTCTGGCTAGAAATGCCAGAACCATAAACACACGGGTGTCACCACTTGGAACACAAAGAAGCACAATCTGTCAACCCAGGGTCATTAACTGTGTTGCCTTGGGCTAATTTCACATTGTTTTGGTGTCCGCTGAAGGTTTATATCGGCATCCTGTTAAATATAGGATGAAGATGTTTACTATGGTGTACTGCAGCGGGCCCATTTACCTTAAGGGTACGTTCACACCTACAGGATCCTGTGCAGATCTGATGTGCAGGATTTGTAACTGCAGATTAGAAGCTGTGCTCAGTCATTTAGTTTACATTGAAATCTGCAGCAGAAAATCCTGCGCATCAAATCTGCGTACGTGTTAACATACCCTAAAGGGGTATTCCGGCTTTATACATCTTACGCCCTATCCAAAGGATAGGGTATAAGACGTATGCCCGCAGGGGTCCCACTGCGATCATAAATCTTATCCCCAATCCAAATAAGATGTATAAAGCCGGAATACCCCTTTAATGGCCTGAACACAGTCAGCTAGTAACTATAGGGGAGATTTATCAAAGGGGACCAGTTGCCCACAGAAACCAATCAGATTGCGATTAAAGTTTTAAAAAGGCCTCTGAAAAATAAAAGAAGTGATCTGATTGTTTTTTTTGGGCAACTGGTCCACTTTTCTTCTGTACAGGTTTTGATAAATCTCCACCTATCTTTGGGGCACTTCCCAAATTTATATAAATATTTGTAGCAGGACCCAAAAGCGCAGCAGCCCATGTCCTGTTTTTGGCTTTCATGTGCACTGCGGCTGCAAATCCCAACCCAACTGCAGGTCTAACGACCCAAACATAAGGATCCATGATTCCGTCAGTTCAGGCCAATACACCTACAATTGGGCCAGGATTTGTGGCCATAATACAAAGGTTACACTCCTGTGAAATTGACCAATACTTACTGGTAATTCTTTAATGCAATTTTTTGTATTATATCCATGTTTTCAGGCAAATTATTTTACACATTGGGGGAAATGACTTATCTGTCAGAGAACCATTCCCTGTAGTCCACACAAATTATGTATATAGCTATAGGTCTGCAAGATTATTGCTACTAGAGATGAGCGAACTTACAGTAAATTCGATTCGTCATGAACTTCTCGGCTCGGCAGTTGCTGACTTATCCTGCATAAATTTGTTCAGCTTTCAGGTGCTCCCGTGGGCTTGAAAAGGTGGATACAGTCCTAGGAGACTATTTCCTAGGACTGTATCCACTTTTTCCAGCCCACCGGAGCACCGGAAAGCTGAACTAATTTATGCAGGAAAAGTCAGCAACCGCCGAGCAGAGAAGTTCGTGACGAACAGAATTTACTGTAAGTTCACTCATCTCTAATTGCTACGTATAACAGAGTCCAAGGTGCCACATTTGGGAGGAAACTACCGATCCTTGTAATGACCATTCCTTCCAGTCCACAAAGACCATGTATGATCTACTGCCCATTACGTATCATTCTATAGACATTCACGCTTTACTGTATGTCAGTTAACAACTAGAAACAAATTAGAAACTTATGGTACATAATACACGAACAACAAATTTCTAATCTGGTCACTGAGATTCAGTAATGTATTATCTTTACCCTTTTACTACCAAGTGACTAGAAAATCATTTCTGCAAATGGCTTCTTCCCTATGTGAACATGGAAGTCATAGGAGTCCCTTTCATTTTCAAACCAGTCCTTTGGCCCGGAACCAAAATACATTTAGTTCTGATGTGTGCAGTAAACAGCCCGTTGTCAGCTTGGACGCCTGCTGTCGAAATAGTTTTATACTGTACAGCCATAAATAAATATGAATAATTTCATACATTTATTAAAACAAATAATATAGCGCCGTTCACAAGCAAAATGTTCCACCATACAGGCCTATTAATACAGAACAATAGGGGCTCTAAACAATAGGAGCATAATACATAGCAAAAGAATACAATGGCCCGATAGAAGTAATTAAACTCAGATTATATAATATAATATATAATCCTGATTTTCCTACCAATTCCACAAATTAGGATTATACATAAAAAAAAAATCCTTATGTCAATAATATAAAAACACGTATAACAATTTGTAGATCTAAAATGCTATAGTGAGTAAAAACATAACTATGTAGATTAAAAAACAAAACTATAGTGACCCCCCCCCCCTGACATACGATAATTTCAACATACAATGGCCTCTCAGAGGCCATCGTATGTTGAAGGCAGCATCAACAGAAGATGCTTTTGTATGTCGGGACCATCGCATAAACGGCTATCCGGCAGCGCAGACTGCTTCAGCTGCCACCGGATAGCCGTTTAAGGTGCCCCGTGTGGTTCGGTGATGATCACTCACCTGTCCCCGGCGCTCCGGACCGTTCTCTTCAGGATCCCCTGCATCGCCGTCGCTCTCCATCGTCATCACGTCGCCGCGCACGCTGTCCCCTCATCCAATAGGAGCGGAGTGCGCAGCAACGTGATGACGGTGTTAAAGAGCGAGGATCCCAGGCAGCAGAGATGGTCCGGAGCGGCGGGGACACCCCGGGGATGCGGCCACAGGGATGGAGGGTGACATCCAGGGCAGCGGTGACGGACTGGAGCGGACAGGTGAGTATAACATCCTATACTTAACATTGCACGGATCCCTCAACATACGATGGTTTCAACTAACGATGGTTCACTTGGAACGAATTACCATCGTATGTTGAGGGACCACTGTATATCAGTTTCTTTGTGTATTGTTTTTCATTTGCAATTGTTTGTGTCTAATGCACTTGGTTGTCTGGGCATGCTGGGAGTTGTAGTTTTGCAACCGCTAGAGGTCCACAGTTTGGAGACCATGATGTAATGTTTCAATAGTTGACAGCCGTTGGCTGTCCAAGCATGCTGGGAGTTGTAGTTTTGCAACAGATAGTGATCCACAGTTTGGGGACCACTGCATTACATCAACCGATAGTTGACACATAAAAACAACAAAAACCAACAACCTTAATTTCTATAACAGCTACATATTAAGCACAAACACAACACTGACACATGCTGTAAAAGCAAAGAGTGATTTACTAACAATGAAACAAAATCACTGTAGCACTATAGGCTTTTCTATGTATCAGATACCAGAAAGGCAATGGTTAATGCTGGTATATGACATAGACAACAGTTCTCTAAAACATGCTAGCATCTAAAAACCTGCCTTGACTCTATCTGATAACCCTCAAGGCTACATAGAGTATCAAATTCCCTACACATACTTTATAGGACTTGGCAACAGAAAACTGCTGGATACAAAGTTGTGCACAAAAGGATAATAATGAAACTGTACTAAAGAAAAAATAAATATAAATATATAAATAATAATATATATATATATATATATATATATATATATATATATATATATATATATATAGTATTAGTGTTATATAGGTGCAGTTCCCATATATATAATCCAAGTAGTTGAACCACAAATCCCAGCACAACCACAATGTAGGATCAGAGGTATTTCCAGCTGTTTTTGATAGAAGCTGTAAAGACCTATGTGTGTTAATAGACCCATCTGAGCACATTCCAAAATCCATAGGCAGCAGAGCATGACTTACCAGTGCAGTGTCCAGGAGACAAGGCAACTTCAGTATAAAATCCACATTGCTGGAGGAAAGAATAATCCAGTCTGCAGTGTCTCAGTAGTGTGATGAGTGCAGGCTGACTGTCCTGGGTATATGACACAGCAGAGCTCAGCACTGAACACAATCCCTGTGTGTGACTGGTAGTCAGGAGTGTGGATGTGCAGGGGCATGTAGAGCAATGTGCAGGGTGGAGACTACTGACATAGCAGTGTGGATGTGGGGAGGAAGCTTGTAACACTCCAAAGTGTTGTCATCTCCTCCTCCCCCCCACGTGGAGAAAAAAAAAGCCCTGATGTGAGGTCACAAGCCATGTGTTGGCTTCTTCCTCACTTTACTTTTCATAGAAGATTGGTCAGAATTTATAAGAAACTTTTTGATCTACTTTTTCTTGATCATCCTGGTGCAGATTAGCTTCTTAGCTCATCTGAAATGAATTGTACAACCATTGTCTCATCTTGACATCCCTTATTGATACAGTGGCCCCTCAAGTTACAGTATTAAAGGAGTAGTTCAGTCCTGAAAAACGTATCCCCTATCCGTAGGATAGGGGATACGTTTTTCAGGACTGGACTACTCCTTTAAAGGGGTATTCAAGGATTTTTTTTTATTTATTTGACTACATGGGCTGTGAAGTTAGTATTGTTCATAATATAGTGTCTGTACCTGTGTGTGACGGTTTTCTCACAATTCTTCTGTGATTTTCACCCCACTATTTATTTTTAACCGCATACAAAATGACTGTTGTCTCAGATTTTTCCCAGCTTGCAATGCGGCCGAGACCTGACTCACTAGTCAGCTGATGACAGGGAGCCGGTCTGCTTCAATGGGTGGAGGGATTGCTTGGTGGGAGAGAGATCAATCTGCAACTAATGCAACAGCTGTAGGCACCCTGATTGAAAACCACAGGTCTTTTGAATGGATGCAACTCATTTATGTTTCAATGGGTGGGGTGGCTGATGAATGGGAGGGAGGAAAATGGAATTGTGGGATTTGTAGTAAAAAAAAAAAGAAAATTGAAATAGGAAAGATCAGTTCACAAAAAGCTAGCCACAGTGTTATAGTAATCTCACAACATAGCCATTTAGCCCCAAAACATATCACTAATAAGGAGGTCAAATTGTAGGTTCATACAGCGTTCCTGCCCCCATTAGGACTCCTTTACATGGCTGTTGTGTGGTAAAAGGGAGCTTTGTTGGCCAGTCTGTCAAAAGGACGGAAGTTGAGTGGAGAAAAAAAATTCCTATTTTTTTTCTCCGTTCAACTACTGTAAAATACTGAATCACCGACAGACCCCATTCAAGTCAATAAGATCCATTGGGACACGACGTTGTCAGTTGTGTTCCAACATGAATGGACCCTGAATGGGTCTGAGCACAAGAGACGTGTGAACTTAGCCTTAGTGGTATCTGTATCCAAGTTCAAAATATCGGATACATCCTGAACACAAGGTGACTCTGTTAGGCCATAGTAGGCCGTTTTCAGCAGTATGCCGACAGATACAACTAACATGAAAGCAGTATGAATCTAACCAATGGGACACTTTTTTGACCTGTCAGGTGAATGGAACTTTATAAATATGTTTTACATATATACATGGAACTTTTCTCTGTGCTAAACTTAGGGGTCATACCCAATGTGCATTAAGCCTAAGTTGTTTCCTGAGGGTCTCGGTATTCAGATCAACTGATCTCCATAACTGATTTCATATTAAAGTAGTTGTCTGCAATGAGACAACCCCTTTAACCAAGTGAATAATATGTTCACTTATATAAACTAGAGTCCTTTAGCAGTTCACCTTCCTAGTCTTATACACATGCTCTTAGGCTGGGTTCACACTACGTCTTGGCTATATGGGGACCAGATTTGGCTGGGGGGGAGGGAAAACCGGGCGTTCCCATATCCCAACCGGACCCGGAAAAGATTTGGCTGGGGGGGAGTGAAAACCGGGCGTTCCCATATCCCAACCGGACTCGGTATACCATGGGGCAAAAAGGAGCCGACCGGAGTCACTATCTGACTCTGGTCGGCTCATTCAAATAAATGAGATGGGGGCCTCGTCCGGCTGGGATACGGGAGCGGCCGGTTTTCACTCTCCCAGCCAGATCTGATACCTGTATATCCAAAACGTAGTGTGAACCCAGCCTTACACATTAAATAAATGTAGAGCAAGATGGGATCTAGGAACAATCTCATGTGCACGAGAGAAGCCTGTCTGTAAGGGTAGGAAAAGTTGGTCTCAATCTTTTGTTCTGTTGAGAGATAGCCTGCTCCTAGAGGTGCCTAGTAGCTTCTTCTCTTCTCCCCTATTGAATAAACATGCACACTATGCCATAAGCAATTTTGTCCAGATCGACTACCTATCTAACCGTGGCAAATGTGAAGAGAAAGGAAGATTGGACATGTTGAATTTCAATAATATGCCCAATCCTTTTTTCCCACATCTACCAGCAGTTTATTTTCCTCTCCCACTGAAAGGTCATGTGCTTTAATAGGAAAGTTGGGAGAAATTGGTTCTTTTCTAAAACTTGTCACAATATATTGTATCTAAATATATTGTAATGCACAAGTGGTCACTTCCCAGTTACCTGAATGCCAATAGCTAGCCTTCAGGGGCCTTCCTATTGTGTTACTGAATGCCTTTGAAGTGTTCTGTTTACACTCTGAATAACCAGGGGTCTTAATTTAGTACCATATGCAAATGTACAGCACTTATTTTAAGCCTAACCAACTAAAGTCAATTTTATTTTACTTTTAAGAATATAGGCTGAATATAGGAGACTTTTCAGTGGCTTTGAGCCTTTTTTGCGTCTTTTCACAAAAAGGCGCAGTTCATGAAACCCTTCTATATCATGCGTATTTCCAAAATCAGTGGATTGCAACTCAAAATCAGCAAAAATGTGTAACCAAAAGGCGCAAAAAAGACGCAAATCATCCCTTTTCTAGACACAAAAAAACAGTCTAAAGAGAATGATAAATGTCGGCCATAGTTCTTGAGAGCACCATGCAAATTGTTACATCTTTGGCAAGTATTCTTTACAGGAGTGGTGTTATGAATTATATATGAAAATACACCAGTAGAACACTATAGGGTGTCTGGCGGACCCTGGTCACATAAGAGTAAAAGCAGATGTTGCCCTTTTTCACCTGTTCTAATGCCAATTTCCAGGTTATGAAGTTGCTAACCGTGCGGATGAGTGTGAGGAAAACGTGAATGAGAGAATTCCCAAGAAGACTTTCTGTCCTGGCATAGTGTCCTCGTGTTCATGATGTGACAATATGTGGAATGTGCCGCGGTTCACTGTACGGGACATAACCGTGTGTACTAGGACAGAGGTGTTGATGTATAAACACAAGCAAATACTGTATCAGTAGGAGCACATGGCTTTCCATGCTTACAACAAATTCTACGTCACTGGAGAGAAGGAGGGTAAGCTAGTTTGTGAAGATGTCAAATTCATTCCCAAAAATCATAGTCAGCAAGGTAAGAATAATTACTCCTATAGTACTGTGGAAACTAGGGGAGATAATTTGCTGATACCAGCATTTCACATGTAAGGCTAAAAAAATAAAAAAAAACACCCTAGCTTCTAATTTTTGATTTATTAAGAAGCAGAGACCTCTTAATTTGCGCATTGTGCTGTGAAATTAGAGATTTTTTTTATGCTGAAGCCACTCACACTGGTTTCAGAACTTTCCCTACTCGTAGTAAATATTAAATTGCACATAATGTAATGGCAACCACATGCCTTGGTTCCATAGTAAACATGTGACTCCAACTCAAAATCCCATAAGGCTAGGATTCCACTGAGGTTTTTTCCCACCCGCAAAATATGCCAGAAAAACTGCCACAGCTTTTTCCTGCGTTTTGACAGTTTTTCTGAAGTTTTTCCTGGTGTTTTTCCTGGTGTGTGGGAACAGCCAAATTTTTCCCCAGTTTTTACACTGCCTTCTGGGTACCACTATGTGGGTCGGATGCTGAGTGCCCGGTCCACAGAGTGTAAGGAGATGGGGAGTGATGTATAGCATATACATATACAGGGTGCAGAGCATCACTACTCACCTCCCCCAGCCGTATAGTATACAGAGGTGCATAGTGTACCCGTGCATACTATACAGGAGCCGGGAATCCTGTCACCAGACTAACAGGACTCTCTGCTCCTATATCCCATTTGGGCGGTATACACGATATACAGCTATCTATAGATAGCTGTATATAGTGTATACAGAAGACGAGGTCCACTTACCTCCCTCGCTCCCGGTCCCACCGGGTCCGTGTAGCATCGCCCCCTTTTGATGATGTCATTAGGGGGCAGAGCTACAGATGGGAGCCAGGCTGGTAAGGGTGTGAGGCTCTGTTCACACTGAACGCTTTGTATAATGGGAACAGTCCCTTCTGCCAGTGTCCTCCCAGACAGGGAGACTCCAGCTGTTGCTAAACTAAAACTCCCAGCATGCCCAGACAGCCAGAGGCTGTCTGGGCATGCTGGGAGTTGTAGTTTTGCAACAATTGGAGGCTCTGTGTTTGGGAAGACATTGCAAAAGGGGACGCTCACCCCACCGGAGAGAGCCATAACATTTCCTAACCAATTTTTGGTGTTTTCTTTTTCTTCTCGTTTCAGATCCGTGTATGCAAAAGATTACGGCGGATTCGGAGGACTACTGCTGATGAACTGGATTTTTTTCCTTTTAATAAAATGGCTAACGAGGGTTGTGGGAGAGTGTTTTTTTTAAACAACATTTTTTTTCCAATGTGTCATTTTTTTTTAACCCCTTCAGGACCAAGCCCATTTTGGCCTAAAGGACCGGAGCGTTTTTTGCACATCTGACCACTGTCACTTTAAACATTAATAACTCTGGGATGCTTTTAGTTATCATTCTGATTCCAAGATTGTTTTTTCGTGACATATTCTACTTTAACATAGTGGTGAATTTTTGTCGATACTTGCATCCTTTCTTGGTGAAAAATCCGTAAATTTGATGAAAAATGTGAAAATTTAGCATTTTTCTAACTTTGAAGCTTTCTGCTTGTAAGGAAAATGGATATTACAAATACATTTTTTTTGGGTTCACATATACAATATGTCTACTTTATGTTTGCATCATAACATTTTTACCAGAGGGCTTCAAAGTTCAGCAGCAATTTTCCAATTTTACACAAAATTTTCAAACTCGATATTTTTCAGGAACCAGTTCAGGTTTGAAGTGGATTTGAAGGGTCTTCATATTAGAAATACCCCATAAATGACCCCATTATAAAAACTGCACCCCCAAAGTATTCAAAATGACATTCAGTCAGCGTTTTAACCCTTTAGGTGTTTCACACGAATAGCAGCAAAGTGAAGGAGAAAATTCACAATCTTCATTTTTTACACTCACATGTTCTTGTAGACCCAATTTTTGAATTTTTACAAGGGGTAAAAGGACAAAATTTTTACTTGTATTTGTAGCCCAATTTCTCTCGAGTAAGCACATACCTCATATGTCTATGTAAAGTGTTCGGCGGGCGCAGTAGAGGGCTCAGAAGGGAAGGAGCGACAAGGGGATTTTGGAGAGTACGTTTTTATGAAATGGTTTTTGGGGGGCATGTTGCATTTAGGAAGTCCTTATGGTGCCAGAACAGCAAAAAAAAAAAAAAACACATGGCATACTATTTTGGAAACTATACCCCTCGGGGAATGTAACATGGCATAAAGTGAGCCTTTATACCTCACAGGTGTTTCACGACTTTTGCAAATGTAAAAAAAAAAAAAAAATTTTTTACCTAAAATGCTTGTTTTCCCAAAAATTTTAAATTTTTAAAAGGGTAATAGCAGAAAATACCCCTAAAAATTTGAAGCCCAATTTCTCCCGATTCAGAAAACATGCAATATGGGGGTGAAAAGTGCTCTGTTGGCGCACTACAGGTCTCAGAAGAGAAGAAGTCACATTTGGCTTTTTGAAAGCAAATTTTGCTCTGGGGGCATGCCGCATTTAGGAAGCCCCTATGGTGCCAGAACCGCAAAAAAAAAAACCACATGGCATACCATTTTGGAAACTAGACCCCTCGGGGAACGTAACAAGGCGTTAAGTGAACCTTTATACCCCACAGGTGTTTCATGACTTTTGCATATGTAAAAAAATTTTTATATTTTTTACCTAAAATGCTTGTTTTCCCAAAAATGTAACATTTTTAAAAAGGGTAAAAGCAGAAAATACCCCCCAAAATTTGTAACACAATTTCTCCCGAGTACGGCGATACTCCATATGTGACCCTTAACTGTTGCCTTGAAATACGACAGGGCTCCAAAGTGAGAGCGCCATGCGCATTTGAGGCCTAAATTAGGGACTTGCGCATTTGAGGCCTAAAGTAGGGACTTGCATAGGGGTGGACATAGGGGAATTCTACGCCATTGATTCCCAAAAAGGGTGCCTCCAGCTGTTGCAAAACTCCCAGCATGCCTGGACAGTCAACGGCTGTCCGACAATACTGGGAGTTGTTTTTTTGCAACAGCTGGAGGCTCCGTTTTGGAAACAGTGGCATACCAGACGCTTTCATTTTTATTGGGGAGGGGAGGGGGGCTGTGTAGGGGCATGTGTATATGTAGTGTTTTTTACTTTTTATTTTATTTTGTGTTAGTGTAGTGTTTTTAGGGTACAGTCGCACGTGCGGGGGTTCACAGTAGTTTCTCGCTGGCAGTTTGAGCTGCGGCAGAAAATTTGCCGCAGCTCAAACTTGTAGCCAGATACTTGCTGTAAACCTCCGCCCATGTGAGTGTACCCTGTACATTCACATTGGGGGGGGGGGGGGGGACATCCAGCTGTTGCAAAACTACAACTCCCAGCATGTGCTGACAGACTGTACATGCTGAGAGTTTTAGTTTTGCAACAGCTGTAGGCACACTGGTTATGTATCACTGAGTTTGTGACCTAACTTAGTGTTTCACAACCAGTGTGCCTCCAGCTGTTGCAAAACTACAACTCCCAGCATGTACAATGCATGGTGTACATTGACTGCTGAGAGTTGGAGTTTGCAACAGCTGGAGGCACACCGGTCGTGAAACACTGAGTTAGCTAAAAAAAAACTCTGAGTTTCACAACCAGTGTGCCTTCAGCTGTTGCAAAACTACAACTCTCAGCAGTCACTGACAGCCAACGGGCATGCTGGGAGTTGTAGTTATGCAACCAGCAGATGCACCACTACAACTCCCAGCATGCACTTTAGCTGTTTGTGCAAGCTGGGAGTTGTAGTTATACAATAGCTGAAGGTACACTTTTCCATAGAAAAAATGTGCCTCCAGCTGTTGCAAAACCATAAGTCCCAGCATGCCCATAAGGGAATGCTGGAGTTGTGGTGGTCTTCCTCCTGCTGTTGTATAACTACAGCTCCCAGCATGCCCTTTTTGCATGCTGGGAGCTGTTGCTAAGCAACAGCAACACCTCCTGCAGCTGCCGGCACACAGGTCAGTCCCTCGTCGTCGCCACCGCTCCTGGGGCCCCGATCCCAACATTGACACCAGGGATCGGGGTCCCCAGCACCCGGGCTGCATGTCCTGCACCCGCTCACGTCCTCCGGAAGAGGGGCGGAGCGGGTTGCGGGAGTGACACCCGCAGCAGGCGCCCTGATTGGTCGGCCGGTAATCCGGCCGACGAATCAGGGCGATCGTGAGGTGGCACCAGTGCCACCTCACCCCTGCTGGCTATGGCTGTTCAGAGACGGCCCCAATCAGCCAGTAATTCCTGGTCACCGGGTCATTGACCCGGAATCGCCGCAGATCGCTGGACTGAATTGTCCAGCGATCTGCGGCCATCGCCGACATGGGGGGGCATAATGACCCCCCTGGGCGATATGCCGGGATGCCTGCTGAACGATTTCAGCAGGCATCCGGCTCCGGTCCCCAACCGGCTAGCGGTGGGGACCGGAATTCCCACGGGCGTATGGATACGCCCTCGGTCCTTAAGGACTCGGAATGCAGGGCGTATCCATACGCCCTATGTCCTGAAGAGGTTAATTAGAATTTTCAGGCTTAGTAGTAGAAGCCATCTTATTTACAGAATCCATTACTAAGCAGGGGCTTAGTATTAGAACCAAAAACAGCTAGGGCTAAGCCCCAATTATTACCTTGGTAAAAAAAAATGGCGCTCCTAGGCCTAGATGGTAACAGGCTTGCATTATTTAGGCTGGGGAGGGGCAGTAACAATGATCCTCGCCCACCCTGGTAACATCAGGCTGTTGCTACTTGGTTGGTATCTGGCTGTGAATAAAAATACGGAGAACCCTATGCGTTTTTTTTCCATAAATAAATAAATGTAAAAAAATGTATAGTGTTAAAAAAGTAGAAAACACACACCCATTTTATTAAACATAATTAAAATACATTACTAATAATAAGTTTTACAAAATTATTTATAAAAATATATATTATTTTTATAATTAAATGGCCCCTTTCTACAATTTTTATATTGCTGGCTAGATTTTTAGTTCTCTGCCTGCCCACATAAATTGATCCCTGTTTAAAAATTACTAAAAATGTTGTTCTAAAAAATGCTAAAGTCCAAAAAAAGAATAAAAAACCGCCTGCAAAAACCACAAAGTTAAAACCCACATAAACACCACACTCTGAATTTGAGGACGTTTTTGAAAACCAGCCTCTGAGCCCAAAAGTGCTGAGAAACTCCCAAAGGATAAAAAAAAATAAAAAAAAACGCCAAGTGGATCTGCCATTTTGCAGTTCACTATTAACTTGCAGCTAACATCTCTCCGCATCGTTTTTTTTTTACAGAAAAACGCTGTGTGGCAAAATGGGCGTTTTTATTGGGGTTTTTGCATGAAAATCCTCAGTAGAATTCTAGCCTAAAGCTGGGATTCCACTTGGCAGTATTTTGGAAATCTGCAGTTGTTGAACCAAAGACAGAAGTGGATCCATCAGGAAGGGGAAGTATACGGCTATGTTCAGACAATGAAACTCTGCTGCTGCAGAATGTCCGCGTGGAATTCTTATGCGGATTTCCACACGGACATTCCACAGCAGCAGAGTCCTGTTGATTTCAATGGGATTCTGCTGCGCTGTGCATACTGCAAAATCCTGATTCCGGAGTCCGCAGAAAGGATAGACATTTCTATGAGACGGCGCATTTCTAAGCGCTCTTAGCCTAGCATTCCATTGTCTGATGCAAGTCCTTCCATTCTATGTTTTTGAAGAAGGGCTCCCTGTGTTCACAACTCTCATCTATTGCCTGTCTATGGGGTGATTGATATATAAACCACACTGCAAAGACCATGGCAAACTACTATAAAACAATTGCCATGTTGTAACAACTTGAATCTCTATTTTGTTCAGAAACTTTTCCATGCAAATGTTCCTAGAACTAATTCTTTTTTTTTATATACCATGACTGCCATTTTGGCAACACCCCTGAAAATACACATGAATAGATAAACTTTTGCCATTGTTTTTGTAGTGAACACAATGTGTGAATGCACCCTAAGGGCTTATTTACACATCACAGTTACGTCACACTGCAACAACTACACTGCTCAAAAATAAAGGGAACACTAAGATAACAAATCCTAGATCTGAATGAATGAACTAATCGTATGAAATACTTTCGTCTTTACATAGTTGAATGTGCTGACAACAAAATCACACAAAAATTATCAATGGAAATCAAATGTATCACCCCATGGAGGTCTGGATATGGAGTCACACTCAAAATCAAAGTGTGATGTAATGTCCTTAACCCCTTAAGGACACATGACGTTCTCATACGTCTCCATTTCCGAGTCCTTAAGGACACATGACGTATGAGAACGTCATGTGTTTTACCGGCCCCCTGCAACCATCTGGAGCGGAGCCGGTGCCCGATGCCTGCTGAAATCGTTCAGCAGGCATCGGGGCATATCGCCCAGGGGGGACCCCCCATGTCGGCGATGGCCGCAGATCGCTGGACAATTCAGTCCAGCGATCTGCGGCGGATTCCGGGTCAATCGGGTCTCCAGTGACCCGGTGACCCGGAATTATTGGCTGATCGGGGCCGTCAGAGACGGCCCCGAACAGCCAGAGCCAGCAGGGGTGAGGTGGCACTGGTGCCACCTCACGATCGCCCTGATTCGTCGGCCGGATTACCGGCCGACCAATCGGGGCGCCTGCTGCGGGTGTCACTCCCGCAACCCGCTCCGCCCCTCTTCCGGAGGACGTGAGCGGGTGCAGGACGTGCACCCCGGGTGCTGGGGACCCCGATCCCCGGCGTCCCTGTTGGGATCGGGGCCCCAGGAGCAGCGGCGGCGGCGGCGACGACGAGGGACTGACCTGTGCGTCGAGGATCGTTGGAGGCGAGTGACAGCCTCCTGCTGTTGCTTAGCAACAGCTCCCAGCATGCAAAAAGGGCAACAGCTGTTTTGCAACAGCTGGAGGCACATTCTTTCTATGGAAAAGTGTACCTTCAGCTGTTGTATAACTACAACTCCCAGCTTGCACAATCAGCTAAAGTGCATGCTGGGAGTTGAAGTGGTGCATCTGGTGGTTGCATAACTACAACTCCCAGCATGCCCGTTGGCTGTCGGTGACTGCTGAGAGTTGTAGTTTTGCAACAGCTGAAGGCACACTGAGTTAAGTAGCAAACCAGTGTGTCTCCAGCTGTTGCATAACTACAATCCCCAGCATCCCCAGCCAAAGTAGTATGCCTCCAGCTGTTGCATAACTACAACACCCAGCATGCCCTTCCGCTGTCCGTACATGCTGGGGGTTGTAGCTTTTGCAACAGCTGAAGGCACACTGGTTGCAAAACACTGAGTTTGTTACCAAACTCGGTGTTTCACAACCAGTGTGCCTCCAGCTGTTGCAAAACTACAACTCCCAGCATGCACTGATAGACCGTACGTGCTGGGAGTTGTAGTTTTGCAACAGCTGGATGTCCCCCCCCAATGTGAATGTACAGGGTACACTCACATGGGCGGAGGATTACAGTAAGTATCCGGCTGCAAGTTTGAGGTGCGGCAAAATTTCTGCCACAGCTCAAACTGTCAGCGAGAAACTACTGTGAACCCCCACCCGTGCGACTGCACCCTAAAAACACTACACTACACTAACACACAATAAAATAAAAAGTAAAAAACACTACGTATACACATACCCCTACACAGCCCCCCTCCCCAATAAAAATGAAAAACGTCTGGTACGCCACTGTTTCCAAAACGGAGCCTCCAGCGGTTGCAAAACTACAACTCCCAGCATGCACTGATAGACCGTACATGCTGGGAGTTGTAGTTTTGCAACAGCTGGATGTCCCCCCCCCCCCCCCAATGTGAACGTACAGGGTACACTCACATGGGCGGAGGATTACAGTAAGTATCCGGCTGCAAGTTTGAGTTGCGTCAAATTTTCTGCCGCAGCTCAAACTGCCAGCGAGAAACTACTTTGAACCCCCGCCCGTGCGACTGTACCCTAAAAACACTACACTACACTAACACAAAATAAAATAAAAAGTAAAAAACACAACATATACACAAACCCCTATACAACCCCCCTCCCCAATAAAAATGAAAAACGTCTGGTACGCCACTGTTTCCAAAACGGAGCCTCCAGCTGTTGCAAAACAACGACTCCCAGTATTGCCAGATAGCCGTTGACTGTCTAGGCATGCTGGGAGTTTTACAACAGCTGGAGGCACCCTGTTTGGGAATCACTGGCGTAGAATACCCCAATGTCCACCCCTATGCAAGTCCCTAATTTAGGCCTCAAATGCGCATGGCGCTCTCACTTTGGAGCCCTGTCGTATTTCAAGGCATCAGTTTAGGGCCACATATGGTGTATCGCCGTACTCGGGAGAAATTGCCTAACAAATTTTCGGGGGTATTTTCTGCTATTACCCTTTTAAAAAATGTAAAATTTTGGGGAAAACAAGCATTTTAGGTAAAAAAATATATATTTTTTTACATATGCAAAAGTCGTGAAACACCTGTAGGGTATTAAGGTTCACATTACCCCTTGTTACGTTCCCCGAGGGGTCTAGTTTCCAAAATGGTATGCCATGTGTTTTTTTTTTTGCTGTCCTGGCACCATAGGGGCTTCCTAAATGCGGCATGCCCCCAGAGCAAAATTCGCTTTCAAAAAGCCAAATGTGACTCCTTCTCTTCTGAGACCTGTAGTGCGCCAGCAGAGCACTTTTCACCCCCATGCGAGGTGTTTTCTGTATCGGGAGAAATTGGGCTTCAAATTTTGGGGGGTATTTTCTGCTATTACCCTTTTTAAAATTGTAAAAATTTTGGGAAACCAAGCATTTTAGGTAAAAAAAATATATATATTTTTTTACATATGCAAAAGTCGTGAAACACCTGTAGGGTATTAAGGTTCACAATACCCCTTGTTACGTTCCCCGAGGGGTCTAGTTTCCAAAATGGTATGCCATGTGTTTTTTTTTTGCTGTTCTGGCACCATAGGGGCTTCCTAAATGCGGCATGCCCCCAGAGCAAAATTTGCTTTCAAAAAGCCAAATGTTACTCCTTTTCTTCTGAGACCTGTAGTGCGCCAGCAGAGCACTTTACACCCCCATATGGGGTGTTTTCTGAATCGGGAGAAATTGGGCTTCAAATTTTGGGGGGTATTTTCCACTATTACCCTTTTTAAAAATGTAAACATTTTGGGAAAACAAGCATTTTAGGAAAAAAAAAAAAAATTTCTTACATATGCAAAAGTCATGAAACACCTGTAGGGCATTAAGGTTCACGTTACCCCTTGTTACGTTCCCCGAGGGGTCTAGTTTCCAAAATGGTATGCCATGTGTTTTTTTTTTGCTGTTCTGGCACCATAGGGGCTTCCTAAATGCGGCATACCCCCAGAGCAAAATTTTCTTTCAAAAAGCCAAATGTGACTCCTTCTCTTCTGAGACCTGTAGTGCACCAGCAGAGCCCTTTTCACCCCCATGCGAGGTGTTTTCTGTATCGGGAGAAATTGGGCTTCAAATTTTGGGCGGTATTTTCTGCTATTACCCTTTTTAAAAATGTAAAATTTTTGGGAAACCAAGCATTTTAGGTAAAAAAAATATATATTTTTTTTACATATGCAAAAGTCGTGAATCACCTGTAGGGTATTAAGGTTCACATTACCCCTTGTTACGTTCCCCGAGGGGTCTAGTTTCCAAAATAGTATGCCATGTGTTTTTTTTTTGCTGTCCTGGCACCATAGGGGCTTCCTAAATGCGGCATGCCCCCCAAAAACCATTTGTCGCTCCTTCCCTTCTTTGCCCTCTACTGCGCCCGCCGAACAATTAACATAGACATATGAGGTATGTGCTTACTCGAGAGAAATTGGGTTTCAAATACAAGTAAAAATTTTCTCCTTTTTACCCCTTTCAAAAAATCAAAAATTGGGTCTACAAGAACATGCGAGTGTAAAAAATGAAGATTTAGAATTTTCTCCTTCACTTTGCTGCTATTCCTGTGAAACACCTAAAGGGTTAATACACTTACTGAATGTCATTTTGAATACTTTGGGGGTGTAGTTTTTATAATGGGGTCTTTTATGGGGTATTTCTAATATGAAGACCCTTCAAATCCACTTCAAAACTGAACTGGTCCCTGAAAAATAGCGAGTTTGAAAATTTTGTGAAAAATTTCAAAATTGCTGCTGACCTTTGAAGCCCTCTGGTGTCTTCCAAAAGTAAAAACTCATAAATTTTATGATGCAAACATAAAGTAGACATATTGTATATGTGAACCCCAAAAAAATATATTTTGAATATCCATTTTCCTTACAAGCAGAGAGCTTCAAAGTTAGAAAAATGCAAAATTTTCATTTTTTTCATCAAATTTTGGGATTTTTCACCAAGAAAGGATGCAAGTTACCACAAACATTTACCACTAAGTTAAAGTAGAATATGTCACGAAAAAACAATCTCGGAATCAGAATGATAACTAAAAGCATTCCAGAGTTATTAATGTTTAAAGTGACAGTGGTCAGAATTGCAAAAAACGCTCCGGTCCTTAAGGTGTAAAATGGCCTGGTCCTTAAGGGGTTAAAGGGGTTATCCAGAAAAAAAACGTCACGCCCCCTCCCATAGACTTGCATTGAGGAGGCATGGCCGTGATGTCACCAGCAGGGTATGACCGTTATGTCAAGAGCTACTGGCGCTCCACCACGCGCTCAAAACAAATACCGGGTGCTGCAGTCCCAGCGGTGGGACACCCGCAATCAGACTAGTGTCTGATTTCAAATTTTTATTGCAAATATCGCAAATTTGTGAATATTGCGAATATATTAGCTATATATTCGGAATTACGAATATTAGTGTTTTTTTTTCACAGAACACATCACAGTGATCATTCCTCCCTGCTTCCAGCTTGTGGTCTAAAGAATGCTCCAATACTAGTTACTGTGTGAGAATGTGGAGCGCGAATATTTTGCATATTCCTTCTTTAAGCTTGTGGGCCAATGAGAATGATGCAAATACACTAGCAACCAATAATAAAGTTTCCCACCCCTTCAGTTTTTTTGCAGTGTCATGTGCAATTACGTGAATATGCAACAAATACACAAATTCGCGATTATGCAAATATCCATGAGCAAATGCACAACAAATATAATTCGCAAAATGCACAACAAATATAATTCGCAAAATGCACAACAAATATAATTTGCAAAATATCGCAAATTCGATTATGGCCAATGCTGCTCATCACTAGATCAGACATCTTATCCCCTATCCTTTGGATAGGGGATAGGATGTCTAGGGGCGGAGTACCCCTTTAATTCCATGTCTCAGCAGACCTGGTATAATTGATGTGGACATGTAGTACTGGTTGGTGACAGTTCTTGTTTTCTTTCCAGAGTTTGCTGCCAACAAAATATTTACCGTCATGCCATTGTATTTCCTATATTTGCTATTTGTAGTTTGTAATGTATCACCAACTCCAGGCCTCCAATTTGTACAAATTACATATTATTATTCACCATTACAAGCTCAATCTCTTTTATTTCCGTCATGTAAAAACTTCTGTGTGTGCAGTAACTAATGCTTTCTAAGTATGTCGGTTTATTTTAGGCTTATTTTATGTCTCATATGCGCACAGCCTTTGGGTTGGGTTATAAAAGGAGGCCATATATGGCTGATCATATACATTCTATGGCTTTATGAACTTGGCTGCTTATAGTTCGACCAACTTTTGTTAAAGAGAGTTTAAGGGTAGTTCACACGTACGCAGATTTGATGTGCAGGATTTGATGCACGGGATTTTCTGCTGCACATTTCAATGTACACTAAATGAGAGAGCATAGTTCTAATCTGTAGTTACAAGTCCTGTGCATCAAATCTGCGCAGGATCCTGTATGTGTGAACGTACCCTAATAGGGCATTTGTAACCTCTATGGCCCTAATACTCATGGCCCCCAGTTTTATAAAACGTGTAACATTTTTGTTAGATGCTGTAATCCTGTGATATTCGCCTCCAGAAGCATTGATTCTAGGGGAGAATAACTGTGTCGTTCAGCTTTGCATGGATCATTATATGGGGCCACACGCAGTCACTGCATAAAAATTGTTCTGCTACCTGTATGTGGCATAAAAGTGCATAACGTAAAATGTATTTTCATAGTTGCAAATTACCAACTTTATAATTGAGAGTAAGTTATAACCTTTTCAACCATTAAAAGTAGTCGTATTATTAGGATTTGCTATCATTTCGGATTGGTAGGTGGCCCACTAACAGGACCCCTGCAATCCTTAGAAGTAAATGGCCACCTTGCCCATAGCTAAGGATCTGTTCACCCCTGTGATGTCAGTTTTGTTTTTCCTTTTTGACAAAGAAAAAGAACAAGGAAAACACAGCACCCCAGATCTGTGGCACAGCGGACACCAGCTTCTCCTGATGAACCCCATTGAGTTTTAATGGGTCCACCTGGTTTACTCTTGGTGTCCTTTATTTTGACAGGAAGAATACAACTGCAAACATTGTTATTCTTCTGATCAAAAATTATGGATTTTAAATATAACCTCCAATACAAGTGTAAACAGAGCCTTAGAGATGCAGTTTCTTCACGGTTCTATCTTGCTCAGCAGGGGATAAAAGATCTAAATTATTTCTCAGTCTACCAAATTTTCTGTATTCTTCTGATATAGTCATATATATAGGAACATAGGGGTTAGTTCCCTCATACCTTCCGATTTCATGTAGCAAGGGACAGTGTGCAAGAGTTTAGATGATGGCGTAGAATATGTGTTCTGCAGATAGCAGTAAGGGGAGGCTTATCCTGGAGTTATATATCTTAAAACTAGGAGGAGAAGGGTATGCCATTCAGATTTCCCCCAGAAGGAAGAATATGTCTCACATTAGCCAAACCACAGTCTCCTCCAAATGGAAGAGCCACTGATCCACAGGCAGCTGTTTTGGGCTTCCTGCCTCTCCTCAGTACTGATTGGCTAGAGAGATTCTAGAGAGTGCATTACTCATCTCTACAGTCAACCAGTCTCTTAGTCTGATTTTAGAGTAACAGATCTGGTATCTTGAGGTCTGGATGTTCGGGTGGTGTTTTATTTGTTACACTTCTTTCAGAACAATTTTTTGCTAGGCCTGTCTGGAATATTGGTTTCTGTTTAATTCCATGTTCCATGTCTCTAGTTTCCTTGTCAGTTTAGGGTGTGTTTACACAGAGGAATTGACGAGGAATCATTATAGTCAGGAAATTCAGCTTGACATAGAATTGTGGCAGAATTTGAAGAAAATTCAACTCTGCACAATTCCCGTGCAATTTCCGCTCCAAACTCATTTATCCAAGATTTTACCCACAGATTGAGAATGAAAATTTTTATGTGTAACGGAATACAATTTCTCAACGTAAATTCTGTCTCTGAAATTCCTCAGTGTGATCAGACAGGTGGAAAGATCATTGAAGTCAATGGAACTTTCATTCAAGCCGGAATTGGAGCAGAATACGTGAGCAAAATTACGCAAATATGTTTTTCAGTGTGAACATACCCTTAGGGTAAGGTAAGATAAAGGGAAAGATAGGGGAGTGAGTTCTGTCTTTGTCAAGTCTGAAAAAGACTCTGAGTTCGTCTTATGAATAGGAAAGTTGGTTGACCATAGTAATATTGCTTAATATTGGAAAGAGAGACAAATGTTTTGCTCCCCAGATAGCATGTTTTTCTAGGGTCTTGAATCAGAGAATGGTTATTAGCAAAATGTTCCTATATAAGTAAAACAGAAATTTCCAATTCTTATCAGAAAAAGTCATAACTCAGGACAAGAGTTTCAACAAAAGATGAAGAACAATATTCCTTTGGCAATGTAAACTAGAAAAGGCTCTTTCCTCTGGCAAAAATTCCTAATTGAGGAGACACAGATAAGGAACAAAGATCCCGTCACATATTCCACTCTTCCATGCCCTTAAGGCCTTCTCACTCACAGCCCATCCTCATGGAAATTTGGTTTTCCACTTGCAAAAGTTCCAAAGTTATGAAGGTACGAGATGCTGAAGTCTGAATAAAATCGCAAAGTTCATGTGGATATATCTTGTAAGAAGATGGAGTCGATTAATAAGCAGTTTATTCAGACGTATCTGGAAACACAAGATGGAGTCAAGCAGAGAGGACAAAATTACACTCACAGTTCGTTCCAGGGTTTTTTGTCTGTCTACTGTTCCATTTGTAGCTGTCAGCAGTAGCCAGGGCCTCTGTAAGAGGGGTACAGCCAGCACCCTAATTAGGGGCCTGGGCTCCAAGGGGGGCCTAGGCCCCCGCTGCACCCCTCTGCGGCAGTCTCAGCATAGAGGCAGAAGACTGTTGTTTAAACAGTGGTCTCCTGCTTCAGAATGTACATTGTGTAAATTGCTTACGTATGTACAGCAGCATACATTACACGACCTGCCAGAGAAGTTCCACAGAATCCAGGGAGCCCGGCCTCAGTGCAGGATGGGTGGAAAAGTGAGTTGGAGTTGTTTTCGTTTTTTAGAGGACCTACATGGGGGGCACTATATACCTGAGGGACACTACCTACCTGGGGGTATTACCTACATGGGGGGGGACACTACCTGAAGGCACTAACCACCTGGGGGGCACTATCTACCTGGGGGGCACTACCTCCTTGGGGGCATTACCCCCTTCCCGCCCAAAGACATAAGCATATGTCCCAATTGCTGACATGCTTGCGCAGCTGGACGTATGCATACATCCTGGCGATATCCTGCTCAGCGCTATGTCAATCACAGCAGGGATCCCCCCGCAGCTGCTGAGACCGGGATTGCACCGGTTTCGGCAGCATTAACCTCGTAGTTGCCGCCAGAAATTTTCACAAAAAATTCTGCATGAATCAACAAAGATTTACCACTAGTATAAAGTACAATATGTCACGAAAAAACTATCTTAGAATCGCATCCCCAAGTAAAAGCATTCAGAGGTGTTACCACTTAAAGAGACACATTCCAGATTTGAAAAATTGGGCCCGGTAATTAAGGTAAAAACAGGCTGCGTCCTTAAGGCCTCAGGTAAAAACAGGCTGCGTCCTTAAGGCCTCAGGTAAAAACAGGCTGCGTCCTTAAGGGGTTACCTACATGTGGGGCACTATCCAACTGGAGGCACTACCTACCTGGGAGCATTACCCATATTTCCCCATTTATGCCCCACTTTCTACCTGGGGGCATAACCTACTACCTACCATATGGCATTACCTACATAGGGACACTATCTACCTGGGGGAAATTCCCTACCTGGGGGCATTACCTACAGGAGGCGCACTATCTACCTGGAGGCACTACCTACCTTGGGGGCACTACGTACCTGGAGGCATTACCTACATGGGGGCTCTATCTACCTGGGGGGAATTCCCTACCTGGGACTTACTTACATGGGGGGTACTATCTGCCTGAAGGCAGTACCTACCTTGGGGACGCTACCTACGTGAGGGCATTACCTACATGGGGGGGCACTATCTACCTTTGGGGCAATACCTACCTGGGGGGTTATTTGGGGCACTAAGACAGGGAACAGGTGAGGAATGTGCTGAAAAAGTGCTGAGCCTAATATGTTTTTTGTCTGACAGATTCTGCGGTAAAGAGTCATAGTTGGAAGAAAACTTCATGAAGGTCTGAGCAAGACAAAGAAGAAAAGGAAAGAGAATGACTCCAAGAAGGCACCTCCTGTGAGTCAGTAGATGTAACTGCACTGTAATCACTTATACGGTCTGCAGTGCCTGTGTAAAGCTGGGGTTACCACTATATGAGCTTTGTATGGGGGAAATTGGTCTATGTTCAGTGGTTTTTATACAGTCCCTATGTGATGGTAAGAGTAGTGGTCATGGTGTGGCTGTATTATTCTCAGTATACAGGATTTGGTCAGTAACAATATGATGGTAATATGTATATTGATAATATTCCCCCTTGTATACTGATATTATTGGTGATATTGTTCTCAGTTTACAGGATTTGGTCAGTAACAATATGATGGTAATATGTATATTGATAATATTCCACCTTGTATACTGATATTATTGGTGATATTGTTCTCAGTTTACAGGATTTGGTCAGTAACAATATGATGGTAATATGTATATTGATAATATTCCACCTTGTATACTGATATTATTGGTGATATTGTTCTCAGTTTACAGGATTTGGTCAGTAACAATATAATGGTAATATGTATGGTGATAATATTTCTTACTTACATACTAGTGTGATTGGAAATTTTGGTCTCAGTATGCCGAAATTATGATGGTAACAGTATGATGGTGACATGTATGTGGATAATATTTTCTCCTTCCTTCTTCATTGGGCTCTTGTTTTTCTCGTCCTGTGTTTTAAAATATTTTTTTTCATAGACAATGGGAAAGATAGCAGGTGTGCCCTGGGGGTGGACTCAGTGGAGGCCCACAGGGTGGGAGGGGAGTGGGGGTGGAATCCAGGCCCTGACCTTTGTAAGGGGCCTCAATATTTCTGATGGCAACCCTGGCTGTAGCATTGTTACACATCTTAGCATCTACTTTTATAGGAGTCTCAGGTTTGGCTAGTATATGGTTTTCTTCCTTTTAGAGGAGAGTTTATTTGCATACTTTATTTTTACTGTTAAGTCCACCGCTCACTTGAGTCATTGATTCTTGGGATACTTTATTTGAGCCTATGGGCATATTTACCCTAAGTAGCATTTCCTGGAAATACGTCTTCCTTCACCAACTGGGTGTCTTCAATGAATACCTTGAGAAGGAGGAAAGGGAAAGGCTGACACCTGGAAAAACTGTGGAGTACCTATATTTCAGAGACAAAGTATTATATAAAAAGAGTGAGATTATGAGACAATTCTTTTTTTTTTTTTTTTTTATTCATTTTGTATTATATCTTCAATGTTTCAGTACCTTTATATTGTTGTAAGACAACATTCACAGACCAGCCACAAAAGGCAGGCTGATCAAAAAGCTGTTTAACATCGTGTGGATCAGAAATCAGTCCAGCATCTCTAGTGTATGGGTTTATTGTAGGCTTAAAGGGGTACTCTGCCCCTAAACATCTTATCCCCTATCCTAAGGATAGGGGATAAGATGTCTGAGCGTGGGGGTCCCGCCGCCACCCCTGTCATCTTGGGCACAGAGCGAAGTGATCAGGCATGGAGTGAAGCTCGCTCCGTGCACAAGATGACAGGGGTGCTGCAGGAGATATCGTGGGGGTCCCCAGCAGTGGGACCCCTGAGATCAGACATCTTATCCTTTGGATTGGGGATAAGATTTCTAGGGGTGGAGTACCCCTTTTAGATTTGGTTTTCTGCCTGCTGAGTGGATTTGGGTACATGAGGTCAGCTTTATTTATAGCTTTTCTTAAATTACTGTACACAACAGGCAGCACACAAGTAAATAAACGAAACTTTGTTCTTTGATTTCAACTAAATAAAGTTGAATAAACAAACATTGAAATGAATTCTGCTTCATCAGACACTTTTAGGAAGGAATACATCACACACATCTGTGGTTGGAATACAGCTGATGACATGGCTCATAAAGCAGTTATAATGTCATTTGTGGTGGTTGACACAAAGTTGCTGAGAGACTAATGACGCAGACAGATGCCAGGAAAGAATGGCCAGTGAAATATTTATGATGCCGCTTTCCTGTTTTAGTCTAAATGCTTATATGACAATAGTCTTTGTTTGGCAAAATAATCCTGTACAGTGTCAAAAACAATCATTTGGATGATTAAAAGTGTTAAAATTATATAACTATACTGACATTGAGTTTATTTTATTACCGATTTTCGAAACAATTTTTTAGGAAATGTTTTCTGGTGAGCTGGCATAGCTGGGAAAACCATTTTTGCTGCCACTTACTTTTGCTTTGAATTAGACAAGCTTAACCTGTTAAGGACATTAGGCGTAAATGTATGCCCTTAATGTCCAGGACTTAATGCACCCGGAGAGTAGATGTACACCTTGGAGCATCAAGTGACTTTAAAGCGAGCGCAGGAGCTGCGTACGATTCATAGCGGTGAATCTCGGCTACTGACACCGCTGCTCCTCGCCGTTAACCCTTTAGATACCTTGATCAATGCCAATCACTATGTCTAAAGCATTAAATCATCCATTATAGTTAACTCCGGAGGCTTAATCGGACCCCTGTGATGTGACCACGGGGGGTCCAATGAGCTAAAATGTTACCTGCTTCCAGCTGCCGAATCATCAATTAAAGGTGTACTCCTGTGGAAAACCTTTTTTTTTTTTAAATCAACTGGTTCCAGAAAGTTAAACAGATTTATAAATTACTTCTATTAAAAAATCTTAAAGGGGTACTCCGGCACTAAGACATCTTATCCCCTATCCAAAGGATAGGGGATAAGATGCCTGATCGCGGGGGTCCTGCTGCTGGGGACCCCCGTGATCTTCCACGCCGCACCCTGTTAGAATCAACCCCCGAAGCATGCTCGCTCCGGGTCTGATTACTAGCGATCATGGGGACGGAGCATAGTGACATCACGGCTCCGCCCCCGTGTGATGTCATGCTCCGCCCCCTCAATTGTGGGAACAGAGAGCTCTCTGCTGACATCATGACCACAGTGCTTTCTGCTGACATCTCTGTCCCTTTTAAGAACTGTCCAGAGTAGGAGACAATCCCCATAACAAACATATGCTTCTCTGGACAGTTCCTGGACAGAGATGTCAGCAGAGAGCACTGTGGTCATGATGTCAGCAGAGAGCTCTGTGTTGCAAAAAGAAAACCATTTCCTCTGTAGTATTCCGCAGCTAATAAGTACTGGAAGGATTAAGATTTATTTTATAGAAGTAATTTACAAATCTGTTTAACTTTCTGACACCAGTTGATTTAAAAAAAAGAAAAAAGTTTTCCACGGGAGTACCCCTTTAACCAGTAGATCTCACTGTGTAATGCTATGCCATAGGCATAGCATTATGCAGTAAATGCAATCTAATGATTGCACATAAAGGTTTCCTATAGGGACTTAAAAGGTGTAAAATAAAAAATGTTTAAATATATAAATGCCCCTCCCCTAATAAACAATTAAAACACCCATTTTTGTCCATCCCCCGCCCCCCCAGTAAGAATAATGAACATATTTGGCATTGCCATGTGCGTAGTTGTATAAACTAATAAAATGTAATGTTTATGATCTCACACGGTAAACAGTGTAAACGTAAATAAATAAAAGACAAATGCAAAAAATGCTGATTTTTTTGGTCACATCTTATATTAGAAAAAAATTATAATAAAAAGCAATAAAAAAAAAATAGCCCTCATACAGCCACATATTTAGAAAAATAAAAAAAAGTTTTAGGGGTCAGAAAGGACAATTTTAGGCATACTGATTTAGTAAAAAAAATTTAACTTTTCCCTTTTTAAAGTAGTAAAATAATAGAAAAACTATATCAATTGGGTATGATTTAAATCACATTTAAACCTTCATGTTATTTTTACCATAATGCGCACAATATAAAAACGAAACCTCCAAAAATTGTGAAATTGCAGTTTTCTTATAAATTTCCCTCCCTCCCCACACAAAATTTTATGGTTTCGCTGTTCATTTTATGGTAAAATGAAATTTGGAATTAAAAGGCGAGGAGGAAAATTGACTTAAAGGGGTACTCCGGTAGAAAACATTTTTTTTTTAATTAACTAGTGCCAGAAAGTTAAACAGATTTGTAAATTCCTTCTATTTAAAAATCTTAATCCTTTCAGTACTTATTAGAAGCTGTATGCTACAGAGGAAATTCTATTCTTCATGAATTTCTTTTTTTGTCTTGTCCACAGTGCTCTCTGCTGACACCTGATGCCTGTATCAGGAATTTTCCAAAGCAGGAGAAAATCCCCATAGCAAAGCTATGCTACTCTGGACAGTTCCTGTCAGCAGAGAGTACTGTGGACAAGACAAAAAAGAAATTCAAAAATAATAGAATTTCCTCTGTAGCATACAGCTGCTAATAAGTACTGAAAGGTTTAATATTTTTTAATAGAAGTAATTTACAAATCTGTTTAACTTTCTGGCACCAGTTCAAAAAAAAAAAAGTTATCCACCGGAGTATCCCTTTAAGGTTAATAAGTTATAAAGGGCTTGACTCATGAACACAGTACTTTTTCGTGTGTGTTATAAGGGAATTAAGATATCTTAAAGGGTGTCCCAACAACAAATTCCACCCTGAGAGCCAGAGTAGACCTAAAACATCTCTATAGTACATGCATCAACTTTCATTGGAAGAAGTGACATAGAATTCTATAGGTGCCCTGCAGCGCACGTTGTAGCTGCACCTATAGCAGCTGATCTCCACAGGTTTCTTAAATCAGACTTTTAGCAATCGGCTAATACTGGCCCAAAAAGGACTTGTTTTCTATGTGAGATAAATCCTTTAATAATATTTTTGTTTACATTTTTTTTGCTGTTTTGTTAATTATTATTTTTTTTTTTTTTAGAGTTTTGCTTGCTGGGGCTTCAGATACTGAGACCCCAACTGATCTGTAGAATAAATTGGTAGAATGGTTTAACTAAGCTGAGTGATTCTACATTTAAAACAGGGAGGAAGAAATGGCTATTTTCCAGCTATAGGGGGACAGTTATCAAATCGTAAGGGTGACAAATCTGCAACAAATTTACACCTAGAAGTAGTGTAAAAAGCTGAATAAATGTCCCCCATAGACTTTAGTTTTAGCTGGCACACTGCTCTCACACGGTCCTTGGCAGCTTGACTCCCACTAATCTATACATCTCACTTCTCACGATGACATATCAAAAATGTTTAATATAGACAGTATATAACTGTATGTAGGTTCCTCAAAACGCTGCTGGCTATATGAAGCAACATGATGTGGTTTGTGGCCATACATTACATACATTACAAAACTTTACGGAAATAGCAGCGGTCCCGAACAGCCCGACTGAACAGCCGGGTTAGTATCACTTTCCCTTCAGACGCGGCGGTCAGCTTTGATCGCCGCGTCAGAAGGGTTAATACTGGGCATCACCGTGATCGGTGATGTCCTGTATTAGCCGCGGGTCCCGGCCGTTGATGGCCGCAGGGACCGCCGCGATAGGGGTGTATTCGCCGTATAAGACGCACCGACTTTTCCCCCCCAGTTTTGGGGAAGAAAAAGTGCGTCTTATACGGTGAAAAATATGGTACATTGTCATCAGCTAACATTGGAGTACTTTTTTTATATAGACCAGGAGAAAAGTTACTTGGATAGCTTTCTTTATATCCTGGAGTGCATTATTTAGTACATATACAGTAGAGCAGTTCATAACCTCAGTAAAGAGACTTTTGCAGGGTTATTCCAGGTACTAAAAATAAACTTGTATTGTGCTGCAGCAACTATGAAAATAATAAAAAAAACATATACTCACCTACCATGCTCCATCAGTGGTCCCCCTATGAAGTTCTCTGGTCCCCCGCTAAATTATCCAGCCACTACTACTTCTGGCTCGATTTTACCGAATGGCTGAGCATTCAGTGGGTGACAGGAAGACTTCGCATGGGTGACCCCCAAGGGAGCAAGGTAGGTATGTGGGTTTTATTATTTTCATGGCGGCCCCAGCACAATAAGAGATACTTTTACCTGGATAACCCCTTTATTCTATTTATTATCCAGTCTATTAGAATGTAATTTTGTATTTGCACATTAAATATCCACATGATGTTTTTAGCATAGATGTGATTCAGGCTGCAAGTAACAATGGTCGCGCCAACAATGAGACAGCATGATAGTAAGTCTTGTGTCTAGACATGATGGCTCACTGAGATGTTTTATGTTTGTTCTCACTTTTGATGTTTCACAGTGATGAGCCAATGTTCATGTAAACTCATAGCAAGTAAACCATCAAAAACTCTAAATACATCCAGATCTATTCTGTCAATGAAATAGTTAACTATTAAAGTTGATAGAGGGGGTTATAAGTTTAACTCATAGATGCTGACTACAGAAAAAGGAAAAGCAGCCATGTAAACCCTTGGAGAAAAGTTATTTATAGTACCTCAGATTGAGGTTGTTTTTATGACCTACATTTTTACTATTGCTTTATGTTCATCTAACATATAAATGAGAAACACCCATAATTGCAATACAAATAACCACAAGTCAACAACAACCAAAAATTGAGCTAGAAATTGAGTACACCTTCAATTGTAAAAAATATTTCAGTCAAGGGTGGAACTATTGCTGCTCTAGCCATAATGGTCTGTGGCCAAAAGAGGCCTACCTGCTTAGTTATGAAACATTATGGGATACTTTGGCATTCAAATGATTTTTGCAGTTATGGTACATAGGATTACATAATAAGATGACCCAAACGACAAACCAGAGGACACCATTAAAAAAAAACTCCACTTAAAAGTATGAACTTATAAAACAGCTCCTATCCACATGTTCTATTGGCTATTGACTGTCATAAGTGGCAAATGCCCTTTTGGGACCCCTTTCTATTCTGCAGAGCAGCTCTCATTCTGGCAAACAAAACCCAGCTATGTATTACCTAGTTGCTGATTCATTATTCATTTTAAAGGCTGGCACATAATATTATAATTTTAGTTGGCAAGATTTTGGCATTTCAAATGTTGATATGTATAGTATATGGTCAGGTTATGATTTCAGCTGAAACCAGTTTGGGTGTGAAGCCAGCACAAATAAAAGAAGGTGTTATTTGTTTTTCTTTAAAGGGGTACTCCGCCCCTAGACATCTTATCACCTATCCAAAGGATAACATGTCTGATCACGAGGGTCCCGCCGCTGTGGACCGCCATGATCTCAGCTGCGGCACCCCAGATATCTGGTGCACGGAGCGAACTTCACTCCATGCCGGATGACTGGTGATGCGGGGCGGAGGCTTGTGACGTCACGGCCATGCCTCGCTCATGATGTCAAGGCCATGCCCCCCTCAATGCAGTCTATGGGAGGGGGCGTGATGTCCATCACACCCCTTCCCATAGACTTGCATTGAGGGTGTGTGGCCGTGATGTCACAAGCGGGGTATGGCCGTGACATCCCAAGCCTCCCAATGCTCTAAACGAACGCCAGGTGCAGCAGGGAGATCACGGGAGTCCCGCCACCTTTGGTTAGGGAATAAAATGTCTAGGGGCGGAGTACCCCTTTAAGCCCCTGCAATGAACTAATTTCTTTACAACATCACTATAAATCACTATAGCGATGTATCCAGCACTTTTACTTCTGCATTGAACCTTGAAAATTACAGACAATGAAACATTGCATGAATCAAAATTGATATTCCATCTATTAAAACTCTTCAAGTATATCACACAGGACACCTGGAGTAATTACTGTATCACTTATTCATCTGCAATTATTATGTCTTTAGTGTTTCTCAGCTTCAGTCCTCAAGGACCCCTGACAGGTCATGTTATCAGAATTTCCTTAGTATTTTTCACGGGGGACATAATTGTAGTCAGTGCATCAGGAATCACTAAAACCAATCTATGGGATCATATAACGATTAGGGCAACAAGAAATGCAAAATAAGCTCTCTTTGCTGCATCATATGTTTCATAGTTGCACAGTTTGAATATAGTGAAGAATTAGACATTAGTCTAAAACATGGAAAAATCTTATTTCCCTTAGAGTAATGGAAGGCAGATTGAAAACAGAGAGATTGAGGCAACACAAACGTTACTGGTTGCAGTTAGGCATAGGCAAAAAGCAACTATTTCCATGTGTGGTCCTAGTGTAGAAACTGTAGTTGTTGGTAATTTTTCAATGTTGTGTTATTTAACCAAAGATCAGGCATTTCTTTTACCAGTGGAGTACCCACATTATTTTTATTATTGTAAAATTAAAGAAAATATTTCACAACTTGATCACCAAAAGTAATGGTATACCATTGATAAGGTGTGGTGGACTGAGCTATAACTTTTTGTGGGTTTTTTGAGGGCTGTACGTTACCTGGATTATCAAGAATCTGACATTGGTTTTTTCACTGTGCTACCATAGATTAGGAATTCTTTTCACCATTGGAGCACCAAGAATTGCAATTTTTTTGAAATTCTCTGCATACAAAACTTACTAAATAAGATGAGTACCCCTGTGTAGATGGAAAAAGAAGGTTTACAAAACCTGTACAGGCCCTCAAGGCCAAAATCACACAATTGGGTCAACAATAAGGAAGACGAGACTGGGTTAAAAGCGGAAAGGGGTGAAGGTGGAATTCTAATATTCTAATATCTGAATGGGGGGGGGGGGCAAAAAAAATAACAATATAGAAAAAGAGAGAGAGGTGCCAACTGCATGAAGCAAGCCCATCTACCATCTAGTGGCCTATAATGGATTTATAATTGTTTAAACACTATCCAGTAAATAATACCTTTTTACAGAACTGAACATGTTGATTGTGAAGTTGAGCAGTAGTCTTAAGACTACCATTGCTCTGTTTTCCCTCTGCGGTCTGATAGGACAGGGATGAGCACGGAGGAGTTCCAGTCCCACCCTCACTCACTAGACTTTGTCCCTGCCTGTGCTTCAGGTCAGACAAAGATGATGCTGCAACTGGACAGGATTATGTTCTGAATTATGTTCTGGTAGTCTTTTTTTTTATAAACCAAGATTTCTATAAAAAGGAGATAAAATTTTCTTATGAAAATGTTTTGCCAAGATATACACCATATACAAAGTTTTTGAATCTGTCCGAGGCTATTTACATGAGAAAAATTAGCATCCACCTCATATTTGGATCAAAACTATAGGGTTTCAGGCTGAACCCTATAGAGTAATAGGCTGAACTGTATGGATTTGTTTTTAGCCATATAAACCATGTACCATGTAAGGTGTAAATATTTTAACTTGCCCATGCCTAAGACTTTCTGACACAGCAATAAAAGCTATAAAAGGCATTACATTAAAACTTTTGTTTATCATTCATACAATATATGGTAATTTCGTTCTATTATATTGATAAGGAATGGGACAGAATAATAATCATAAATCAAACTTTTAATTTTGAATACTTGGTTGTAAATCCTTTGCAGTCAATTACAGCCTGAAGTCCAGAACGCATAGACATCAGCAGACATTGCTGGGTTTCATCCCTGGTGATGCTCTGCCAGGCCCCTACTGCAACTATCTTCAGTTCCTGCTGGTTCTTGGGGCATTTTCCCTTCAGTTTTGTCTTTAGCAAGTAAAGTGCATGCTCAGTCGGATTCAGGTTCAGGTCAGGTGATTGACTTGGCCATTGCATAACATTTCACTTATTTCCCTTAATAAACTCTTTGGTTGCTTTTGCAGTATGCTTTTGGGTCATTGTCCATCTGCACTGTGAAGCACTGTCCAATGAGTTCTGAAGCATTTTGCTGAATATGAGCAGATAATATTGCCCGAAACACTTCAGAATTCATCCTGCTGCTTTTGTCAGCAGTCACTTCATCAATAAATACAAGAGAACCAGTTCCATTTGCAGCCATACATGCCCATGCCACTGCTACCACCATGCTTCACTGATGACGTGGTATGCTTAGGATCTCGAGCAGTTCCTTTCCTTCTCCATACTCTTCTCTTCCCATCACTCTGGTAGAAGTTGATTTTGGTCTCATCTGTCCGTAGGATGTTGTTCCAGAACTGTGAAGGCTTTTTTAGATATCATTTGGCAAACTCTAATCTGGCCTTTCTGTTTTTGAGGTTCACCAATGGTTTCAAATGACTGGAGGTGCTCAACCCCAAATGCGGTTGTGCATTTATACTGGGGGAGCAGATCCTGCCCCTGTAGTCCGTTGCTAGGGGCAATCCCCAGCATAAAAATGCATACAATGGAGGATGCCTGCAGCGGACTACAAGTGCCACAATAGAATCATACACCAGATAGACGGTGTGGATGTGTAACAATTAGAATAATACAATACAGGAATATGGGTGCACTACTGTGGTAGATGTGGTAGACTTTCGCCAATATATCCTTATATGAAGGACATACCAGAGCCCGCTGTTACGCCGAGCGCTCCGGGTCCCCGCTCCTCCCCGGAGCGCTCGCTTCACTCTCGCTACCGCAGCGCTCCGGGCAGCTCCACTGACCCGGTGCGCTGCGATACCGTCTCCAGCCGGGATGCGATTCGCGATGCGGGTGGCGCCCGCTCGCGATGCGCATCCCGGCTCCCGTACCTGACTCGCTCTCCGTCTGTCCTGTCCCGGCGCGCGCGGCCCCGCTCCCTAGGGCGCGCGCGCGCCGGGTCTCTGCGATTTAAAGGGCCACTGCGCCGCTGATTGGCGCAGTGGTTCCAATTAGTGTGTTCACCTGTGCACTCCCTATTTATACCTCACTTCCCCTTCACTCCCTCGCCGGATCTTGTTGCCATTGTGCCAGTGAAAGCGTTTCCTTGTGTGTTCCTAGCCTGTGTTCCAGACCTCCTGCCGTTGCCCCTGACTACGATCCTTGCTGCCTGCCCCGACCTTCTGCTACGTCCGACCTTGCTTCTGTCTACTCCCTTGTACCGCGCCTATCTTCAGCAGCCAGAGAGGTTGAGCCGTTGCTAGTGGATACGACCTGGTCACTACCGCCGCAGCAAGACCATCCCGCTTTGTGGCGGGCTCTGGTGAAAACCAGTAGTGACTTAGAACCGGTCCACTAGCACGGTCCACGCCAATCCCTCTCTGGCACAGAGGATCCACCTCCTGCCAGCCGGCATCGTGACAGTAGATCCGGCCATGGATCCCGCTGAAGTTCCTCTGCCAGTTGTCGCCGACCTCACCACGGTGGTCGCCCAGCAGTCACAACAGATAACGCAACAAGGCCACCAGCTGTCTCAACTGACCGTGATACTACAGCAGCTACTACCACAGCTTCAGCAATCATCTCCTCCGCCAGCTCCTGCACCTCCTCCGCAGCGAGTGGCCGCTTCAGGCCTACGACTATCCTTGCCGGATAAATTTGATGGGGACTCTAAATTTTGCCGTGGCTTCCTTTCTCAATGTTCCCTGCACTTGGAGATGATGTCGGACCAGTTTCCCACTGAAAGGTCTAAGGTGGCTTTCGTAGTCAGCCTTCTGTCTGGAAAAGCTCTGTCATGGGCTACACCGCTCTGGGACCGCAATGACCCCGTCACTGCCTCTGTACACTCCTTCTTCTCGGAAATTCGAAGTGTCTTTGAGGAACCTGCCCGAGCCTCTTCTGCTGAGACTGCCCTGTTGAACCTGGTCCAGGGTAATTCTTCCGTTGGCGAGTACGCCGTACAATTCCGTACTCTTGCTTCAGAACTATCCTGGAATAATGAGGCCCTCTGCGCGACCTTTAAAAAAGGCCTATCCAGCAACATTAAAGATGTTCTGGCCGCACGAGAAATCCCTGCTAACCTACATGAACTCATTCATCTAGCCACTCGCATTGACATGCGTTTTTCCGAAAGGCGTCAGGAGCTCCGCCAGGATATGGACTTTGTTCGCACGAGGCGTTTTTTCTCCCCGGCTCCTCTCTCCTCTGGTCCCCTGCAATCCGTTCCTGTGCCTCCCGCCGTGGAGGCTATGCAGGTTGACCGGTCTCGCCTGACACCTCAAGAGAGGACACGACGCCGCATGGAGAATCTCTGCCTGTACTGTGCCGGTACCGAACACTTCCTGAAGGATTGTCCTATCCGTCCTCCCCGCCTGGAAAGACGTACGCTGACCCCGCACAAGGGTGAGACAGCCCTTGATGTCAACTCTGCTTCTCCACGTCTTACTGTGCCTGTGCGGGTATCCGCCTCTACCTTCTCCTTCTCTACTATGGCCTTCTTGGATTCCGGATCTGCAGGAAATTTTATTTTGGCCTCTCTCACCAACAGGTTCAACATCCCGCTGACCAGTCTCGCCAGACCTCTCTACATCAATTGTGTTAACAATGAAAGATTGGACTGTACCATACGTTTCCGCACGGAGCCCCTCCTAATGTGCATCGGATCTCACCATGAAAAAATTGAGTTTTTGGTCCTCCCCAATTGCACTTCCGAAATTCTCCTTGGACTACCCTGGCTTCAACACCACTCCCCTACCCTGGATTGGTCCACTGGGGAGATCAAGAGTTGGGGCCCCTCTTGTTCCAAGGACTGTCTTAAACCGGTTCCCAGTACTCCCTGCCGTGACCCTGTGGTGCCTCCTGTAACCGGTCTCCCTAAGGCCTATATGGACTTTGCGGATGTTTTTTGCAAAAAACAAGCTGAGACTTTACCTCCTCACAGGCCTTATGACTGTCCCATTGACCTCCTCCCGGGTACTACTCCACCCTGGGGCAGAATTTATCCTCTCTCTGTCCCAGAGACTCTTGCTATGTCTGAGTATATCCAGGAAAATTTAAAGAAGGGCTTTATCCGCAAATCTTCCTCTCCTGCCGGAGCCGGATTTTTCTTTGTGTCCAAAAAAGATGGCTCTCTACGTCCTTGCATTGACTACCGCGGTCTTAATAAAATCACTGTAAAAAACCGCTACCCCCTACCTCTCATCTCTGAACTCTTTGATCGCCTCCAAGGTGCCCACATCTTTACCAAACTGGACTTAAGAGGTGCCTATAATCTCATTCGCATCAGAGAGGGGGATGAATGGAAAACGGCATTTAACACCAGAGATGGACACTTTGAGTATCTGGTCATGCCCTTTGGCCTGTGCAACGCCCCTGCCGTTTTCCAAGACTTTGTTAATGAAATCTTTCGTGATCTCTTATATTCCTGTGTTGTTGTATATCTGGACGATATCCTGATTTTTTCTGCCAACCTAGAAGAACACCGCCAGCATGTCCGCATGGTTCTTCAGAGACTTCGTGACAATCAACTGTATGCCAAAATGGAGAAATGTCTGTTTGAATGTCAATCTCTTCCTTTCCAGGATACTTGGTCTCTGGCCAGGGACTACAAATGGATCCAGACAAACTCTCTGCCATCTTAGATTGGCCACGCCCCTCCGGACTTCGTGCTATCCAACATTTTTTGGGGTTCGCCAATTATTACAGACAATTCATTCCACATTTTTCCACCATTGTGGCTCCTATCGTGGCTTTAACCAAAAAGAATGCCAATCCTAAGTCATGGCCTCCTCAAGCGGAAGACGCCTTTAAACAGCTCAAGTCTGCCTTTTCTTCGGCTCCCGTGCTCTCCAGACCTGACCCATCTAAACCCTTCCTATTGGAGGTTGATGCCTCCTCTGTAGGAGCTGGAGCGGTCCTTCTACAGAAAAATTCTTCCGGGCATGCTGTTACTTGTGGTTTTTTTTCTAGGACCTTCTCTCCAGCTGAGAGGAACTACTCCATCGGGGACCGAGAGCTTCTAGCCATTAAATTAGCACTTGAGGAATGGAGGCATCTGTTGGAGGGATCAAGATTTCCAGTTATTATTTACACCGATCACAAGAACCTCTCCTATCTCCAGTCTGCCCAACGGCTGAATCCTCGCCAGGCCAGGTGGTCTCTGTTCTTTGCCCGATTTAATTTTGAAATTCACTTTCGGCCTGCCGATAAGAACATTAGGGCCGATGCTCTCTCTCGTTCCTCGGATGCCTCGGAAGTAGAGCTCTCTCCGCAACACATCATCCCCCCTGACTGCCTGATCTCCACTTCTCCAGCCTCCATCAGGCAAACTCCTCCAGGGAAGACCTTCGTTTCTCCACGCCAACGCCTCGGAATCCTCAAATGGGGTCACTCCTCCCATCTCGCAGGTCATGCGGGTATCAAGAAATCCGTGCAACTCATCTCTCGTTTCTATTGGTGGCCGACTCTGGAGACGGATGTTGTGGATTTTGTACGAGCCTGCACTGTTTGTGCCCGGGATAAGACTCCTCGCCAGAAGCCCGCTGGTCTTCTTCATCCTCTGCCTGTCCCCGAACAGCCTTGGTCTCTGATTGGTATGGACTTTATTACGGACTTACCCCCATCCCGTAGCAACACTGTTGTTTGGGTGGTCGTTGATCGATTCTCCAAGATGGCACATTTCATCCCTCTTCCTGGTCTTCCTTCAGCGCCTCAGTTGGCAAAACAATTTTTTGTACACATTTTTCGTCTTCACGGGTTGCCCACGCAGATCGTCTCGGATAGAGGCGTCCAATTCGTGTCAAAATTCTGGAGGGCTCTCTGTAAACAACTCAAGATTAAATTAAACTTTTCCTCTGCATATCATCCTCAATCCAATGGGCAAGTAGAAAGAATTAATCAGGTCCTGGGTGATTATTTACGCCATTTTGTTTCCTCCCGCCAGGATGACTGGGCAGATCTTCTACCATGGGCCGAATTTTCGTATAACTTCAGAATCTCTGAATCCTCCTCCAAATCCCCATTTTTTGTGGTGTACGGCCGTCACCCTCTTCCCCCCCTCCCTACTCCCTTGCCCTCTGGTTTGCCCGCTGTGGATGAAATATCTCGTGATCTTTCCACCATATGGAAAGAGACCCAAAATTCTCTTTTACAGGCCTCATCACGCATGAAGAAGTTTGCTGATAGAAAAAGAAGAGCTCCCCCCATTTTTTCTCTTGGAGACAAGGTATGGCTCTCCGCTAAATATGTCCGCTTCCGTGTCCCTAGCTACAAATTGGGACCACGCTATCTTGGTCCTTTCAAAATCTTGTGCCAGATTAATCCTGTCTCTTACAAACTTCTTCTTCCTCCTTCTCTTCGAATTCCTAATGCCTTTCACGTTTCTCTTCTTAAACCACTTATCATCAACCGTTTCTCTCCTAAGTTTGTTTCTCCCACTCCTGTTTCCGGCTCCTCGGACATCTTCTCCGTTAAAGAAATACTGGCCTCCAAGAAGGTCAGAGGGAAAACCTTTTTCCTGGTCGATTGGGAGGGTTGTGGTCCTGAAGAGAGATCCTGGGAACCTGAGGACAATATCCTAGACAAAAGTCTGCTCCTCAGGTTCTCAGGCTCTAAGAAGAGAGGGAGACCCAAGGGGGGGGGTACTGTTACGCCGAGCGCTCCGGGTCCCCGCTCCTCCCCGGAGCGCTCGCTTCACTCTCGCTACCGCAGCGCTCCGGGCAGCTCCACTGACCCGGTGCGCTGCGATACCGTCTCCAGCCGGGATGCGATTCGCGATGCGGGTGGCGCCCGCTCGCGATGCGCATCCCGGCTCCCGTACCTGACTCGCTCTCCGTCTGTCCTGTCCCGGCGCGCGCGGCCCCGCTCCCTAGGGCGCGCGCGCGCCGGGTCTCTGCGATTTAAAGGGCCACTGCGCCGCTGATTGGCGCAGTGGTTCCAATTAGTGTGTTCACCTGTGCACTCCCTATTTATACCTCACTTCCCCTTCACTCCCTCGCCGGATCTTGTTGCCATTGTGCCAGTGAAAGCGTTTCCTTGTGTGTTCCTAGCCTGTGTTCCAGACCTCCTGCCGTTGCCCCTGACTACGATCCTTGCTGCCTGCCCCGACCTTTTGCTACGTCCGACCTTGCTTCTGTCTACTCCCTTGTACCGCGCCTATCTTCAGCAGCCAGAGAGGTTGAGCCGTTGCTAGTGGATACGACCTGGTCACTACCGCCGCAGCAAGACCATCCCGCTTTGCGGCGGGCTCTGGTGAAAACCAGTAGTGACTTAGAACCGGTCCACTAGCACGGTCCACGCCAATCCCTCTCTGGCACAGAGGATCCACCTCCTGCCAGCCGGCATCGTGACACCCGCACACCAACACCAAGGTTTATCAAATGGCGCGGGTCCTAACGCTAAACCTACCTGTGCTAAACCTACCTGATAAGCAAAACAGGGGCCAGTGGGCAATTACGGCTGCATTCGGTCGACTCACAGCATCCTCCCAGGTACCCTCCAGCGTGGCTACAAGCACACACATACAATGAGAGGAGAGAGGTAATCTGCAAGCCCCACCTAAGTTGGCTAAGATAGGTGCATGGCCTCACAGGTGCTACCCTAATGCTGCCTGGAAGATATTCAACATATTACCATATGGAGTTTACACACCTGCAAGTATAAATTTTTATACATCTACCACAGTAGTGCACCCATATTCCTGTATTGTATTATTCTAATTGTTACACATCCACACCGTCTATCTGGTGTAGGATTCTATTGTGGCACTTGTAGTCCACTGCAGGCATCCTCCATTGTATGCATTTTTATGCTGGGGATCACCCCTAGCAATGAACTACAAGGGCAGGATCTGCTCCCCCAGTATAAAAGCACAACCGCATTTGGGGTTGAGCACCTCCAGCTATTTGATACCACGTTTTTGTTGTTTGTTTAAAATTTATACTTGGAGGTGTGTAAACTCCATATGTTAATGCGCCTTGAATATCTTCCAGGCAGCATTAGGGTAGCACCTGTGAGGCCATGCACCTATATTAGCCAACTTAGGTGGGGCTTGCAGCTTGCCTCTCTCCTCTCATTGTATGTGTGTGCTTGTAGCCACGCTGGAGGGTACCTGGGAGGATGCTGTGAGTCGACCGAATGCTGCCGTAATTGCCCACTGGCCCCTGCTTTGCTTATCACACACAGGTAGGTTTAGCGTTAGGTCCCGCGCCATTTGATAAACCTTGGCGTTGGTGTGCAGGCTCTGGTATGTCCTTCATATAAGGATATACTGGCGAATGTCTCAATTTTAACGTCAGTGTTGAGGGATAGCCAATGTCATTGTATACATCTACCACAGTAGTGAACCCATATTCCTGTATTGTATTATTCTAATTGTTACACATCCACACCGTCTATCTGGTGTAGGATTCTATTGTGGCACTTGTAGTCCACTGCAGGCATCCTCCATTGTATGCATTTTTATGCTGGGGATCGCCCCTAGCAACGGACTACAAGGGCAGGATCTGCTCCCCCAGTATAAATGCACAACCGCATTTGGGGTTGAGCACCTCCAGCCATTTGAGACCACGTTTTTGTTGTTTGCTTAAAATTTATACTTGGAGGTGTGTAAACTCCATATGTTAATACGCCTTGAATATCTTCCAGGCAGCATTAGGGTAGCACCTGTGAGGCCATGCACCTATATTAGCCAACTTAGGTGGGGCTTGCAGCTTGCCTCTCTCCTCCCATTGTATTTGTGTGCTTGTAGCCACGCTGGAGTGTACCTGGGAGGACGCTGTGAGTCAACCGAATGCTGCCGTAATTGCCCACTGGCCCCTGTTTTGCTTATCACGCACAGGTAGGTTTAGCGTTAGGTCCCGCGCCATTTGAGAAACCTTGGCGTTGGTGTGCGGGCTCTGGTATGTCCGTCATATAAGGATATACTGGCGAATGTCTCAATTTTATGTCATTGTATACATCTACCACAGTAGTGCATTGTTACGCCGAGCGCTCCGGGTCCCCGCTCCTCCCCGGAGCGCTCGCTTCTGACCCGCTCCACTGACCCGGTGCGCTGCGATACCGTCTCCAGCCGGGATGCGATTCGCGATGCGGGTAGCGCCCGCTCGCGATGCGCATCCCGGCTCCCGTACCTGACTCGCTCTCCGTCTGTCCTGTCCCGGCGCGCGCGCGCCGGGTCTCTGCGATTTAAAGGGCCACTGCGCCGCTGATTGGCGCAGTGGTTCCAATTAGTGTGTTCACCTGTGCACTCCCTATTTATACCTCACTTCCCCTTCACTCCCTCGCCGGATCTTGTTGCCATTGTGCCAGTGAAAGCGTTTCCTTGTGTGTTCCTAGCCTGTGTTCCAGACCTCCTGCCGTTGCCCCCGACTACGATCCTTGCTGCCTGCCCCGACCTTCTGCTACGTCCGACCTTGCTTCTGTCTACTCCCTTGTACCGCGCCTATCTTCAGCAGTCAGAGAGGTTGAGCCGTTGCTAGTGGATACGACCTGGTCACTACCGCCGCAGCAAGACCATCCCGCTTTGCGGCGGGCTCTGGTGAAAACCAGTAGTGACTTAGAACCGATCCACTAGCACGGTCCACGCCAATCCCTCTCTGGCACAGAGGATCCACTACCTGCCAGCCGGCATCGTGACAGTAGATCCGGCCATGGATCCCGCTGAAGTTCCTCTGCCAGTTGTCGCCGACCTCACCACGGTGGTCGCCCAGCAGTCACAACAGATAGCGCAACAAGGCCAACAGCTGTCTCAACTGACCGTGATGCTACAGCAGCTACTACCACAGCTTCAGCAATCATCTCCTCCGCCAGCTCCTGCACCTCCTCCGCAGCGAGTGGCCGCTTCTGGTCTACGACTATCCTTGCCGGATAAATTTGATGGGGACTCTAAATTCTGCCGTGGCTTTCTTTCCCAATGTTCCCTGCACTTGGAGATGATGTCGGACCAGTTTCCTACTGAAAGGTCTAAGGTGGCTTTCGTAGTCAGCCTTCTGTCTGGAAAAGCTCTGTCATGGGCCACACCGCTCTGGGACCGCAATGAGCCCGTCACTGCCTCTATACACTCCTTCTTCTCGGAAATTCGAAGTGTCTTTGAGGAACCTGCCCGAGCCTCTTCTGCTGAGACTGCCCTGTTGAACCTGGTCCAGGGTAATTCTTCCGTTGGCGAGTACGCCGTACAATTCCGTACTCTTGCTTCAGAATTATCCTGGAATAATGAGGCCCTCTGCGCGACCTTTAAAAAAGGCCTATCCAGCAACATTAAAGATGTTCTGGCCGCACGAGAAATCCCTGCTAACCTACATGAACTCATCCATCTTGCCACTCGCATTGACATGCGTTTTTCCGAAAGGCGTCAGGAGCTCCGCCAGGATATGGACTTTGTTCGCACAAGGCGTTTTTTCTCCCCGGCTCCTCTCTCCTCTGGTCCCCTGCAATCCGTTCCTGTGCCTCCCGCCGTGGAGGCTATGCAGGTCGACCGGTCTCGCCTGACACCTCAAGAGAGGACACGACGCCGCATGGAGAATCTCTGCCTGTACTGTGCCAGTACCGAACACTTCCTGAAGGATTGTCCTATCCGTCCTCCCCGCCTGGAAAGACATACGCTGACTCCGCACAAAGGTGAGACAGTCCTTGATGACTACCCTGGCTTCAACTCCATTCCCCAACCCTGGATTGGTCCACTGGGGAGATCAAGAGTTGGGGGCCCTCTTGTTTCAAGGACTGCCTAAAACCGGTTCCCAGTACCCCTTGCCGTGACTCTGTGGTTCCCCCTGTAACCGGTCTCCCTAAGGCCTATATGGACTTTGCAGATGTTTTTTGCAAAAAACAAGCTGAGACTCTACCTCCTCACAGGCCTTATGATTGTCCTATTGACCTCCTCCCGGGCACTACTCCACCCCGGGGCAGAATCTATCCTCTGTCCGCCCCAGAGACTCTTGCTATGTCGGAGTACATCCAGGAAAATTTAAAAAAAGGCTTTATCCGTAAATCCTCCTCTCCTGCCGGAGCCGGATTTTTCTTTGTGTCCAAAAAAGATGGCTCTCTACGTCCTTGCATTGACTACCGCGGTCTTAATAAAATCACGGTAAAGAACCGCTACCCCCTACCCCTCATCTCTGAACTCTTTGATCGCCTCCAAGGTGCCCACATCTTTACCAAACTGGACTTAAGAGGTGCTTATAATCTCATCCGCATCAGAGAGGGGGATGAATGGAAAACGGCATTTAACACTAGAGATGGACACTTTGAGTATCTGGTCATGCCCTTTGGCCTGTGCAACGCCCCTGCCGTCTTCCAAGACTTTGTTAATGAAATTTTTCGTGATCTCTTATACTCCTGTGTTGTTGTATATCTGGACGATATCCTGATTTTTTCTGCCAATCTAGAAGAACACCGCCAGCATGTCCGTATGGTTCTTCAGAGACTTCGTGACAATCAACTTTATGCCAAGATAGAGAAATGTCTGTTTGAATGCCAATCTCTTCCTTTCCTAGGATACTTGGTCTCTGGCCAGGGACTACAAATGGATCCAGACAAACTCTCTGCCGTCTTAGATTGGCCACGCCCCTCCGGACTCCGTGCTATCCAACGTTTTTTGGGGTTCGCCAATTATTACAGGCAATTTATTCCACATTTTTCTACCGTTGTGGCCCCTATCGTGGCTTTAACCAAAAAAAATGCCAATCCCAAGTCTTGGCCTCCTCAAGCGGAAGACGCCTTTAAACGGCTCAAGTCTGCCTTTTCTTCGGCTCCCGTGCTCTCCAGACCTGACCCATCTAAACCCTTCCTATTGGAGGTTGATGCCTCCTCTGTAGGAGCTGGAGCGGTCCTTCTACAAAAAAATTCTTCCGGGCATGCTGTTACTTGTGGTTTTTTTTCTAGGACCTTCTCTCCGGCGGAGAGGAACTACTCCATCGGGGATCGAGAGCTTCTAGCCATTAAATTAGCACTTGAGGAATGGAGGCATCTGCTGGAGGGATCAAGATTTCCAGTTATTATTTACACCGATCACAAGAACCTCTCCTATCTCCAGTCTGCCCAACGGCTGAATCCTCGCCAGGCCAGGTGGTCTCTGTTCTTTGCCCGATTTAATTTTGAAATTCACTTTCGGCCTGCAGATAAGAATATTAGGGCCGATGCTCTCTCTCGTTCCTCGGATGCCTCGGAAGTTGAACTCTCTCCGCAACACATCATTCCTCCTGACTGCCTGATTTCCACTTCTCCAGCCTCCATCAGGCAAACTCCTCCAGGAAAGACCTTCGTCTCTCCACGCCAACGCCTCGGAATCCTCAAATGGGGTCACTCCTCCCATCTCGCAGGTCATGCAGGCATCAAGAAATCTGTGCAACTCATCTCTCGCTTCTATTGGTGGCCGACTCTGGAGACGGATGTCGTGGACTTTGTGCGAGCCTGCACTGTCTGTGCCCGGGATAAGACTCCTCGCCAGAAGCCCGCTGGTTTTCTTCATCCTCTGCCTGTCCCCGAACAGCCTTGGTCTCTGATTGGTATGGATTTTATTACAGACCTACCCCCATCCCGTGGCAACACTGTTGTTTGGGTGGTCGTTGATCGATTCTCCAAGATGGCACATTTCATCCCTCTTCCTGGTCTTCCTTCAGCGCCTCAGTTGGCTAAACAATTTTTTGTACACATTTTTCGTCTTCACGGGTTGCCCACACAGATAGTCTCGGATAGAGGCGTCCAATTCGTGTCAAAATTCTGGAGGGCTCTCTGTAAACAACTCAAGATTAAATTAAACTTTTCTTCTGCTTATCATCCTCAATCCAATGGACAAGTAGAAAGAATTAACCAGGTCTTGGGTGATTATTTACGACATTTTGTTTCCTCCCGCCAGGATGATTGGGCAGATCTTCTACCATGGGCCGAATTCTCGTATAACTTTAGAGTCTCTGAATCTTCCTCCAAATCCCCATTTTTTGTGGTGTACGGCCGTCACCCTCTTCCCCCCCTCCCTACTCCCTTGCCCTCTGGTTTGCCCGCTGTAGATGAAGTGACTCGTGATCTTTCCACCATATGGAAAGAGACCCAAGATTCTCTTTTACAGGCTTCATCTCGCATGAAAAAGTTTGCCGATAAGAAAAGAAGAGCTCCCCCCATTTTTGCTCCCGGAGACAAGGTATGGCTCTCCGCTAAATATGTCCGCTTTCGTGTCCCCAGTTACAAACTGGGTCCACGCTATCTTGGTCCTTTCAAAGTCTTGTGCCAAATTAATCCTGTCTCTTACAAACTTATTCTTCCTCCTTCTCTCCGTATTCCTAATGCCTTTCATGTCTCTCTTCTTAAACCACTCATCATCAACCGTTTCTCTCCCAAATTAGTTTCTCCCACTCCTGTCTCCGGTTCTTCTGACGTCTTCTCAGTGAAAGAGATATTGGCCTCCAAGACGGTCAGAGGAAAAAGGTTCTTTTTGGTGGATTGGGAGGGCTGTGGACCTGAAGAGAGATCCTGGGAACCTGAGGACAACATCCTAGACAAAAGTCTGCTCCTCAGGTTCTCAGGCTCTAAGAAGAGGGGGAGACCCAAGGGGGGGGGTACTGTTACGCCGAGCGCTCCGGGTCCCCGCTCCTCCCCGGAGCGCTCGCTTCTCTCTCGCTACCGCAGCGCTCCGGGCAGCTCCACTGACCCGGTGCGCTGCGATACCGTCTCCAGCCGGGATGCGATTCGCGATGCGGGTAGCGCCCGCTCGCGATGCGCATCCCGGCTCCCGTACCTGACTCGCTCTCCGTCTGTCCTGTCCCGGCGCGCGCGGCCCCGCTCCCTAGGGCGCGCGCGCGCCGGGTCTCTGCGATTTAAAGGGCCACTGCGCCGCTGATTGGCGCAGTGGTTCCAATTAGTGTGTTCACCTGTGCACTCCCTATTTATACCTCACTTCCCCTTCACTCCCTCGCCGGATCTTGTTGCCATTGTGCCAGTGAAAGCGTTTCCTTGTGTGTTCCTAGCCTGTGTTCCAGACCTCCTGCCGTTGCCCCCGACTACGATCCTTGCTGCCTGCCCCGACCTTCTGCTACGTCCGACCTTGCTTCTGTCTACTCCCTTGTACCGCGCCTATCTTCAGCAGTCAGAGAGGTTGAGCCGTTGCTAGTGGATACGACCTGGTCACTACCGCCACAGCAAGACCATCCCGCTTTGCGGCGGGCTCTGGTGAAAACCAGTAGTGACTTAGAACCGATCCACTAGCACGGTCCACGCCAATCCCTCTCTGGCACAGAGGATCCACTACCTGCCAGCCGGCATCGTGACATGCATCCATATTCCTGTATTGTATCACCAATGGTTTCCATCTTGTGGTGAACCCTCTGTATTCACTCTGGTGAAGTCTTCTCTTGATTGTTGACTTTGACACACATACGCCTACCTCCTGGAGAGTGTTCTTGATCTGGCTTCAACTGTTGTGAGGGGGGTTTTCTTCACCAGGGAAAGAATTCCACAGTTGTTTTCCTTGGTCTTCCGGGTCTTTTGATGTTGCTGAGCTTACGGGTGCATTCCTTCTTTTTAAGAATGGTCCAAACAGTTGTTTTGGCCACGCCTAATCTCTCTGATGGGTTTGTTTAGTTTTTTCAGCCTAATGATGGCTTGCTTAATTGATAGTGACAGCTCTTTGGATCTCATCTTGAGAGTTGACAGCAACATATTCTGAATGCAAATAGCACACTTGAAAATAACTCTGGACCTTTTATCTGCTCATTGTAATTGGGATAATGAGGGAATAACACACACCTGGACATGGAACAGCTGATAAGCCAATTATCCCATTACTTTTGGTCCCTTAGCAAGTGGGAGGCACATATGCAAACTGTTGTAATTCCTACACTGTTCACCTGATTTGGATGTAAATACCCTCAAATTAAAGCTGACAGTCTGGAGTTAAAGAACATCTTGTTCGCTTAATTTCAAATCCATTGTGGTGGTGTATAGAGCCAACATTTTTAGAATTGTGTCGATGCCCCAATATCTATGGACCTGACTGTATATATGTGTGTGTGTGTGTATTTCATGCATTAGTTATACCTATCTATGACTATAGTGGAGAACAGAAATGGAAAAAAAATATTACGTAGTGTCTATCTACTGCTCATTATCAAAGGAAGTAATGTCTAAACTTACTTCACCACACATCCAGGAATAGTGGAATGGTCTTTAAAATATACGAATGGCTGCTGCTTGTCCAAACAAGAAAACCACTGTGTATTGTTTTTTTCTGTATATTACAGGATATGTAAATATATACAGTGCACTAGATGAAGCATTCTGACCTACTATATTTTACCAATGTTGTGGGGAAATAAAGATCAGATTGAGTGGCAAAGCACACAAATTACACTTTAGACAATTACACTGTCAGATCCCACAAAAAAAAAGAAATAATATGTTACTTTGTACCTTAGACCATGTATACCAAATTTTATGCTTCTATATTTATTATAAAAATACCTCTTTTCATTAGTTCACAATGTTAGAAAGGGGGCATGTTCCTCCTTTTGGTGGTGGGATGTGGTTTGTGTGTCCGCTCATGCAGCATTGTTCATGAATCATCTATTGTCCATGATTCATGGACAAGCTGCTGCTGCTGCTGCAGAACTGGTTAATGTTCCAGTAGATATAGGGAACCCTAGTGGTGGTATATTCAGGGGCCATTTTCTTCAAATGTTCAATTATTTATTTATTTTTTTAAACAACCATTTAACAAAAGGTCTTACATTTTCATCAGTAACAACATATAAAAAGTTTTTGGATCTGACATTTAAAGGCAATTCTACAAGAAAATCCATATTGTTCTGCAGTAACGCTGTATAGTGTATATTTACCCTATGAATCATAAGTTTTGGCATATCACAGTGCATTAAGTGTGAATCTCAGTTCTTACAGCACATTTTAGGATGACCTCCACAACTTTAGGTAAGTTTTTTGTATTAAAAAAAAAAAAAATCACATTTGGTTAATTATTCTAGCAAAGTAGAGACAAACATCTAATTGCCAAAAAGTGTATTTTTGACATGCAACATTGACTCCTTGCTGTCTACATCCATGTCACATTTACTTTCCTAATAAATCAGTAATTACTATCATTCAAAAAAAAAAAAATGTCATAGAGACTAAAACTCAGAACGAGTGGGGAGAAGCGCTGAGTTGACTTCTTCTCCCCACTCGTTCTGGCTTTCAGTACCTGGACCCAAACTGATAAAAAAAAAAAACTTTTGACATGTCTATATGACATATCAAAAGTTTTATACATGACAGTAAAACTTTACAGTGTCCAAATGGATTGGCAAGATCTCCCTGTCTAACTTGTTAAGTTGAGTTCACAATAAGAGAATAAACTCATACAATATATATATATTTTGACTACTCCAGAAATCAAGACTTATGGGCTCCCAGTAATAAAATCAGACCTCCCCATACAATCAGATGCTCCAGGGAAATTATTTTAATTACTTATTACCATTTAAATAGCTGTGTCCTACATGCACAGCATCTAGGCAGTTCTCTGCTTTTACCGTATATACTCGAGTATAAGTCGACCCGAATATAAGCCGAGGCCCCTAATTTCACTCAAAAAACCTAGGAAAAGTTATTGACTTGACTTCGTGGGAAATACATCATCCCCCCTGTCATCATCCAGACCCCCGTCATTAACACCCTCATCATCATCACCCTGTCATCATCCCCCCTTCATCATCACTGCCTGTCATCATCCTCCCTTCATCATTACCCTGTCATCATCCCCCCTTCATCATCCCCCCCTTCATCATCATCATCATCACCCTGTCATCATCCCCCCTTCATCATTACCCTGTCATCATCCCCCCTTCATCATTACCCTGTCATCATCCCCCCCTTCATCATCATCATCCCCCTGTCATCATCATCCCCCTGTCATCATCCCAGACCCCCCCTTCATCATCACCGCCTGTCATCATTACCCTGTCATCATCCCACACCCCCCCCCCCTTCATCATCACCGCTTGTCAATGTCTGATTTAACAGTGGTCTTCAACCTGCGGACCTCCAGATGTTCCAAAACTACAACTCCCAGCATGCCCGGACAGCCATCGGCTGTCCGGGCATGCTGGGAGTTGTAGTTTTTAAACATCTGGAGGTCCGCAGGTTGAAGACCACTGCCCGGGCCTTCGTCATCATCCAGACCCCTTCATAGGCCCCAATAGAGATTATCGAAAATAGATAACCCTAGTTTTCGTGATAATTTGGTAAAAATAAGATATTTATTGACACTTATAGAATAAATACCATGGAATCCACTAAGGAACCCTTTTACGCTCTTTAATTTCTTTCTCTGACCAATTAGAGAGTATTATTATTTATGTAACCTTCCTCAATTCTACCTTCTCATTAAAAATAGCAGGCCAGAACTAGACAAGAAATGCAAGAAATATCAGATTTGAGACGAAGTACCAAACCCACAGAAACATTTTCTTCACCACCCATAACTTTTTCCAACATTATTTTTCTTTAAACACAGGTTATGGAACAGTCTGACAACATGAATGTCTTGTGTAAGATTGCATCATCTCAGTAATGCCATTTACAGTCCGCTGAATCAGAATCATTTCTTAGTAATAAAAAAGGAGAAACTTCCCAATCACATTGTTATGCAGTGCACCTTAACCTTTCCATGTGCATTTTGCCCTAAATCTGTAGTAAATTCTTGGAAAAGGCTTTTAAAAAATAACAAAACACAGATGTTAGATTCTGAATTTAGGGGAAAAGTCAGCCATAGTCAATGCAATAATTTCCAAAAACTGTGATGACTTCCAGATAAGCATTTCCTCTTATACTACTCATTGTAATGTCATGCTGAGTTGTTATAAAGGAGGAGAAAAACAAAGCATTGTGCTACAACTATTTTATTCAATATTACAAATGTTAAGGCCCATTTATACTTGCATTGAGGATATGAGGGCCATTTAGTCCAGAACGATTATTTCAGTGAGCAGCATTATGGCTGGTGCCAGTTATGCCACCAATCATTTTTATAGCAGCGTTATCAAACAACAGTGCCTGGTAATCATAACTATAATTGGCCAATATACACAGGAATTCCAGTGCACCTGTCATTAGCAAAAACTTGTTATATAATGTAAAAAATAACGTTATGAGGGAAATGTATCTATTTTTATTTTTGTCTAAATATGTAGCATGAAAAGTCACAGGCTGGCCCTTTAATTTCATGTAGTACCTTTAAATGTCATTACCATGAAGTGTCCTTATTTAGAGCACTTTGTGGAGTGGTCGCTAATTTATCACGTGCGACTTTTTGTGAAATGTCGCAGAAATGTCTTAAAATTATTGTGCTGGCCCAATTTAGAAGATATCACAGGGAAAGTCAACCCTGCCCTATAGAACTCTATGAGGCAATTGGATTAAGGTCCATGCGACATTTCATACATTTGTTGCACGGCCCCACTTCTCATTTAATCAGGCTAAAGTAGAGCAGTTCTTCATGATTCATCAAACTCTGTGCGACATTTGATACATTTTGCGCATGCCTGCCACTTTCTCTGCAATATTTGTGGACTAATAGTGGCCAAAACTCACAGCAAATTTGATAAATTCCCATTTATATGTATATTTGTAATATACATTGGCTTAAAAAATGTGTATATTTTTGTCCCCGCAGACATTGCCTGTGTGTCTCTGTGAGGAGTCAAAATACAGTAAGTGTGGGTGGACAAGCAGGGCTCTGTACACTGAGGACAAGCAGGGCTCTGTACACTGAGGACAAGCAGGGCTCTGTACACTGAGGACAAGCAGGGCTCTGTACACTGAGGACAAGCAGGGCTCTGTGCACTGAGGACAAGCAGGGCTCTGTACACTGAGGACAAGCAGGGCTCTGTGCACTGAGGACAAGCAGGGCTCTGTGTACTGAGGACAAGCAGGGCTCTGTGCACTGAGGATAAGCAGGGCTCTGTGCAGTGAGGACGAGCAGGGCTCTGTGCACTGAGGACAAGCAGGGGTCTGTGCAGTGAGGACAAGCAGGGCTCTGTACACTGAGGACAAGCAGGGCTCTGCACTGAGGACAAGTAGGGCTCTGTGCACTGAGGACAAGCAGGGCTCTGTTCACTGAGGACAAGCGGGGCTCTGTGCACTGAGGACAAGCAGGGCTCTGTGCCAGGGGCGGACACAGACAGCAGACGGCCCCTGTGCAAAGAATGTGCCTGCCCCCCCCCCCAGCACTGTGCCCCCTCATGTACATAGACCCCACCGGGGGGCCTCCACTTACCCTGCGCGTGTAGTGTAGCCACTTGCCTTGTCCACCACAGGTGGATGGAACGGCCCACCTGGTGGGCTCCGGGTGGCCCCTGTCCCTCTCAGTGTGTGGCCCAGGCCCCGTGAGTACTCCCCCAGGTCAGCCTGACCCGTATCTAGCTGGGAGGCAGAGGGCAGTGCTCCCCTTTACATTCGCACCCCTGGACTTAGCACGACACTCCTTGGCACCCCCTGGTTCCTTGGCTTCTTATCCTTAGTGATAGAAGTGACTTACAGGCAGGGCCCGACTGGTACAAAAAATAGGCCAAGGCATTTTAAAATAAACAGCCCATTTTTATGGTGGGGGTCTGACTCATGGGACCCCCACCAATCACCTTGGTTCAAGCAGCTCCCCAGATGTTGGAAAGCTGTAACTCCCATCATGTCTGAAGTGACTACAGCTGATGGGACAGTCAGGAGACTACACAATGATATCAGTGACTACAGCTCTGATGGGACAGTTAGGAAAATACACAATGATATCACTGACCTGAGTGACGTCTTCTCTGTTGTCTTTACTTTTCTTCTTCATCTGGTCCAGACACCAGGATTTCTTCCATCTTCTCTGCAGAGTCTGACACCTGGACATCATTGGTTCCTTCATTTGTCAGTAGATCCTCATCCTCTGTATGATGACAATAATCATTATAACCTTGCCAAATACTGTACCCCCTGAATATAATACTGCCAACCACTGTACCCCTGAATATAATACTGACAACCACTGTACCCCCGAATATAATACTGCCAAATACTGTACCCCTGAATATAATACTGCCAACCACTGTACTCTATCAATATAATACTGCCAACCACGATACACCACTGAATCACCCCATACACCCCACGCACTCCATCCTCAGTCTCCTCATCACCCCATATACCCCACGCAACCCATCCTCAGTCTCCTCATCTCCCCCATAAACCCCACACACCCCATCCTCAGTCTCATCCCCCCATACACCCCACACAACCCATCCTCAGTCTAATCATCACCCCCATACACCCCACGCACCCCATCCTCAGTCTCATCACCCCGTACACCCCACACAACCCATCCTCAGTCTAATCATCACCCCATACACCCCACGCACCCCATCCTCAGTCTCATCACCCCATACACCCCACACAACCCATCCTCGGTCTTCTCATCACCCCATACACCCCACACACTCCATCCTCGGTCTCCTCATCACCCCCATATACCCCATCCTCAGTCTCCTCATCACCCCATACACCCCACGCACCCCATCCTCAGTCTCATCACCCCATACACCCCACACAACCCATCCTCGGTCTTCTCATCACCCCATACACCCCACACACTCCATCCTCGGTCTCCTCATCACCCCATGCACTCCATCCTCAGTCTCCTCATCACCCCCATATACCCCATCCTCAGCCTCCTCATCACCCCACGCACCCCATCCTCAGTCTCATCACCCACATACACCCCACGCACCCCATCCTCTGTCTCCTCATCACCCCATCCTCAGTCTTCTCATCACCCCATACACCCCACACACCCCATCTTCAGTCTCCTCATCACCCCATACACCCCATCTTCACTCTCATCACCCCATACACCCCACACAACCCATCCTCTGTCTCCTCATCACCCCATCCTCAGTCTTCTCATCACCCCATACACCCCACACACCCCATCTTCAGTCTCCTCATCACCCCATACACCCCATCTTCAGTCTCCTCATCACCCCATACACCCCATCCTCAGTCTCCTCATCACCCCATACACTCCATCCTCAGTCTCCTCATCACCCCATACACTCCATCCTCAGTCTCCTCATCACCCCATACACCCCATACACCCCATCCTCAGTCTCCTCATCACCCCATACACTCCATCCTCAGTCTCCTCATCACTCCATACACTCCATCCTCAGTCTCCTCATCATCCCATACACTCCATCCTCAGTCTCCTCATCACCCCCATACACCCCATCCTCAGTCTCCTCATCACCCCATACACCCCATCCTCAGTCTCCTCATCACCCCATGCACTCCATCCTCAGTCTCCTCATCACCCCATGCACTCCATCCTCAGTCTCCTCATCACCCCATGCACTCCATCCTCAGTCTCCTCATCACCCCATGCACTCCATCCTCAGTCTCCTCATCACCCCATACACCCCACACACTCCATCCTCAGTCTCCTCATCACCCCATGCACTCCATCCTCAGTCTCCTCATCACCCCCATACACCCCATCCTCAGTCTCCTCATCACCCCATGCACTCCATCCTCAGTCTCCTCATCACCCCCATACACCCCATCCTCCGTCTCCTCATCACCCCATGCACTCCATCCTCAGTCTCCTCATCACCCCATGCACTCCATCCTCAGTCTCCTCATCACCCCATGCACTCCATCCTCAGTCTCCTCATCACCCCATACACCCCACACACTCCATCCTCAGTCTCCTCATCACCCCATGCACTCCATCCTCAGTCTCCTCATCACCCCCATACACCCCATCCTCAGTCTCCTCATCACCCCATGCACTCCATCCTCAGTCTCCTCATCACCCCCATACACCCCATCCTCAGTCTCCTCATCACCCCATGCACTCCATCCTCAGTCTCCTCATCACCCCATACACCCCACGCACTCCATCCTCAGTTTCCTCATCACCCCCATACACCCCACGCACCCCATCCTCAGTCTCATCACCCCCATACACCCCATCCTCAGTCTCCTCATCACCCCATGCACTCCATCCTCAGTCTCATCACCCCCATACACCCCATGCACCCCATCCTCAGTCTCCTCATCACCCCCATACACCCCACGCACTCCATCCTCAGTCTCCTCATCACCTCATACACCTTAAGCACCTCATCATTATTAACCCCCCCACCAGTCCTTCTCATCAACATTGAACCCCCTAATCACTACACCCCTGACCCCCCTTCTGGTCCTCCTTATGAACACTACGCTCTGCCAGACCCCAAATCCTTCTTATCATTACACCACCAACCTCTTCAACACCCATCCTGTCCTCTTCTTCATCATTACAATCTCCCCCCCCCCCCCGCCCTGCACCCGACCGTCGCTCTCCTCACCTTATCTGCTCAGTGATGCGGCCGTGTGACGCGGGAGGGTTTGCTGCTCCTGTCGCTTCTGCCGGGGTCAGAGGACATGACACGTGACGTCAGGGGCTTGGAACAGACGTGCGTGCCTGCGCGGGGCACGTCTGTTCCCATCACCCCCCGCGCCTGTCTGTCTATCCCGGCCGGTTTAAAGGTAAATTACTGCTGTCAGCGGCAGGTCCGGGACCTGTTGCTGCAGCATATAGTATGAAGTACTGGCAGGGGGCCCTGCAGGGGCCCAGACTGTGAGGCCCAGGCTGTGACCTGGGCCACTAGGTGGGCCCCCTAACACGCTGGGCCCCTGTGCAGCCGAACCGGCTGAACAAGTGATATGTCCGCCCCTGCTCTGTGCACTGAGGACAAGCGGGGCTCTGTTCACTGAGGACAATTGGGGCTCTGTGCACTGAGGACAAGCAGGGCTCTGTGCACTGAGGACAAGCAGGGCTCTCTACACTGAGGACAAGCAGGGGTCTGTGCAGTGAGGACAAGCAGGGCTTTGTGCAGTGAGGACAAGCAGGGCTCTGTGCACTGAGAACAAGCAGGGCTCTGTGCAGTGAGGACAAGTAGGGCTCCGTGCACTGAGGACAAGCAGGGCTTTATACAGTGAGGCTCTGTGACAAACTCCAAGCTCAGAAAGCAGGATAATTGACAATCTAGGAGCCTGCACAGAGCCCTGCTTCTCCAGCTCTTATTTCCTGTATTTGGTCACCCCTCAGAGACCAAAATATACACATTTATTAACCATTGTATATTATACTTATACATATAATGCTATTAACTACATTTTATAAAAGGTTTTTGATTAAGACAGGTGCACTTTAAAGGGGTTGTTTCATGGTATAGGAACACTACAAAGGGGGCTCGCTTTCTCATTTGTGAGACAGAAATGGAACCTATGTAAGATAATGTAAAAATGGGCTGTCCTGGGGAGGCAACATTTTTAGTGGATTTTAAAGTTTTTTAATTAGTTTCCTATATGTATATTCAGATATAGTTCTTTAGAACAATATGATTTAAAGGGAATCTGACAGCAGGATCACCCACACTTACCTAAATATACAGGTTTATAGTGTGGGGGATTCTGATTAAAATGCTGTGTACTTTGTCCATATGCCTGCAGTCATCTTCATCAATATGAATATCCTCTTTACTCCTATGTCAGTCAGGGTGTTAGAGTCTAAGCACAAGTGACCAAAGGGTTTAGTATCCTGTGCGCATGTGCCGCTTACTGGTTATACCCGCAACTCAGGTGCATAGACTTTCATGTCCGAGCTGACATAAGATGGACTGGTCTGTCTGTACGATTTAGTATATATTTAGGATAGTTATTGCTAGTTTAAATACACATATGGGACTGTCTTTCTCCCCCTTCATCTACAGCAGTCAGTCACTTAACCCAACTTCTCTTTCTGCCTGGCTACTGTAGCCCCTCCCTATGTCCGCTGACCTCTCTCTCCATGCTCCTGTATCGGCGCAAAGGGAAGAGTGTGCTATATCTGCAGAAGATAGGAGAGAAGATATACTCAGGCATATATAGCAGTCTGGAGCCCTTTCTCAATGCTGCCAAGCTGCTGAGTAATCCTGCAGTCTGCCTTTATGTAACCACAGATCAGCGCTAGAATGGGCAAGCCCTACTGTTCCATTGTGTTTTTATTTTTTTACTAAGTTATGCTAGAACTTGTTGTGCCAAAATGATCCACTGTATATTTATTTATTACTACTGTAGGTTAGGCAGGGACTTAAAGGGGTACTCCAGTGGGGGAAAAAATTTAATCAACTGGTGCCAGAAGGTAAAACAGATTTGTAAATTACTTCTATTAAAAAATCTTAATCCTTCCAGTACTTATCAGCTACTGTATGCTCCACAGGAAGTTCCTTTCTTTTTTAATTTATTTTCTGTCTGACCACAGTGCTCTCTGCTGACACCTCTGTCCATGTCAGGAACTATCCAGAGCAGTAGAGGTTTGCTATTGGGACTTGCTCCTACTCACTGTGGTCAGACAGAAAAGGACAACTCATCTTCCTCTGGAGCATACAGCAGCTGATAAGTACTGGAAGGGTTAAGATTTTTATATAGAGGCAATTTACAAATCTGTTTAACTTTCTGGCGCAAGTTGATGAAAAAATTGTTTTCCACCAGAGTACCCCTTTAACCCCTTAAGGACCGAGCCCTTTTTCACCTTAAGGACCGGAGCGTTTTTTGCAATTCTGACCACTGTCACTTTAAACATTAATAACTCTGGAATGCTTTTAGTTATCATTCTGATTCCGAGATTGTTTTTTCGTGACATATTCTACTCTAACTTAGTGGTAAAATTTGAAGCTCTCTGCTTGTAAGGAAAATGGATATTCAAAATAATTTTTTTTTGGGTTCACATATACAATATGTCTACTTTATGTTTGCATCATAAAATTTATGAGTTTTTACTTTTGGAAGACACCAGAGGGCTTCAAAGTTCAGCATCAATTTTGAAATTTTTCACAAAATTTTCAAACTCGCTATTTTTCATGGACCAGTTCAGGTTTGAAGTGGATTTGAAGGGTCTTCATATTAGAAATACCCCATAAATGACCCCATTATAAAAACTACACCCCCCAAAGTATTCAAAATGACATTCAGTAAGTGTGTTAACCCTTTAGGTGTTTCACAGGAATAGCAGCAAAGTGAAGGAGAAAATTCTAAATCTTCATTTTTTACACTCGCATGTTCTTGTAGACCCAATTTTTGAATTTTTGCAAGGGGTAAAAAGGAGAAAATTTTTACTCGTATTTGAAACCCAATTTCTCTCGAGTCAGCACATACCTCATATGTCTATGTTAATTGTTCGGCGGGCGCAGTAGAGGGCTCAGAAGGGAAGGAGCGACAAATGGTTTTTGGGGGGCATGTCACCTTTAGGAAGCCCCTATGGTGCCAGGACAGCAAAAAAACACACATGGCATACCATTTTGGAAACTAGACCCCTCAGGGAACGTAACAAGGGGTAAAGTGAACCTTAATACCCCACAGGTGTTTCACGACTTTTGCATATGTAAAAAAAATATTTTTTTTTTACCTAAAATGCTTGATTTCCCAAAAATTTTACATTTTTAAAAAGTGTAATAGCAGAAAATACCCCCCAAAATTTGAAGCCCAATTTCTCCCGATTCAGAAAACACCCCATATGGGGGTGAAAATTGCTCTGCTGGCGCACTACAGGTCTCAGAAGAGAAGGAGTCACATTTGGCTTTTTGAAAGCAAATTTTGCTCTGGGGGCATGCCGCATTTAGGAAGCCCCTATGGTGCCAGGACAGCAAAAAACACACATGGCACACCATTTTGGAAACTAGACCCCTCAGGGAATGTAACAAGGGGTAAAGTGAACCTTAATACCCCACAGGTGTTTCACGACTTTTGCAAATGTAAAAAAAAATATTATTTTTTTACCTAAAATGCTTGCTTTCCCAAAAATGTTACATTTTTAAAAAGTGTAATAGCAGAAAATACCCCCCAAAATTTGAAGCCCAATTTCTCCCGATTCAGAAAACACCCCATATGGGGGTGAAAAGTGCTCTGTTGGCGCACTACAGGTCTCAGAAGAGAAGGAGTCACATTTGGCTTTTTGAAAGCAAATTTTGCTCTGGGGGCATGCCGCATTTAGGAAGCCCCTATGGTGCCAGGACAGCAAAAAAACACACATGGCATACCATTTTGGAAACTAGACCCCTCGTGGAACGTAACAAGGGGTAAAGTGAACCTTAATACCCCACATGTGTTTCACGACTTTTGCATATGTAAAAAAAATTATTTTTTTTTACCTAAAATGCTTGGTTTCCCAAAAATTTTACATTTTTAAAAAGGGTAATAGCAGAAAATACCCCCCAAAATTTGAAGCCCAATTTCTCCCGATTCAGAAAACACCCCATATGGGGGTGAAAAGTGCTCTGCTGGCGCACTACAGGTCTCAGAAGAGAAGGAGTCACATTTGGCTTTTTGAAAGCAAATTTTGCTATGGGGGCATGCCGCATTTAGGAAGCCCCTATGGTGCCAGGACAGCAAAAAAAAAAACACATGGCATACCATTTTGGAAACTAGACCCCTCGGGGAACGTAACAAGGGGTTAAGTGAACCTTTATACCCCACAGGTGTTTCATGACTTTTGTATATGTAAAAAAAAATTTTTTTTATACCTAAAATGCTTGTTTTCCCAAAAATTTTACATTTTTAAAAAGGGTAATAGCAGAAAATATCCCCCAAAATTTGAAGCCCAATTTCTCCCGAGTACGGCGATACCCCATATGTGTCCCTAAACTGTTGCCTTGAAATACGACAGGGCTCCAAAGTGAGGGCGCCATGCGCATTTGAGGCCTAAATTAGGGATTGCATAGGGGTGGACATAGGGGAATTCTACGCCAGTGATTCCCAAACAGGGTGCCTCCAGCTGTTATAAAACTCCCAGCATGCCTGGACAGTCAGTGGCTATCTGGCAATACTGGGAGTAGTTGTTTTGCAACAGCTGGAGGCTCCGTTCTGGAAACAGTGGCGTACCAGACGTTTTTAATTTTTATAGGGGAGGGGAGGGGGGCTGTGTAGGGGTATGTGTATATGTAGTGTTTTTTACCTTTTATTTTATTTTGTGTAAGTGTAGTGTAGTGTTTTTAGGGTACAGTCACACGGGCGGGGGTTCACAGCAGTTTCTCGCTGGCAGTTTGAGCAGCGGCAGAAAATTTGCTGCAGCTCAAACTTGCAGCCGGATACTTACTGTAATCCTCCGCCCATGTGAGTGTACCCTGTACGTTCACATTGGGGGTGGAACATCCAGCTGTTGCAAAACTACAACTCCCAGCATGGACGGTCTATCAGTGCATGCTGGGAGTTGTAGTTTTGCAACCGCTGGAGGCTCCGTTTTGGAAACAGTGACGTAGCAGACGTTTTTCATTTTTATTGGGGAGGGGAGGGGGGCTGTGTAGGGGTATATGTAGTGTTTTTCACTTTTTATTTTATTTTGTGGTAGTGTAGTGTAGTGTTTTTAGGGTGCAGTCGCACGGGCGGGGGGTTCACAGTAGTTTCTCGCTGGCAGTTTGAGCAGCAGCAGAAAATTTGCTGCAGCTCAAACTTGCAGCCGGATACTTACTGTAATCCTCCGCCCATGTTAGTGTACCCTGTACATTCACATTGGGGAGGGGGGAACATCCAGCTGTTGCAAAACTACAACTCCCAGCATGTACGGTCTATCAGTGCATGCTGGGAGTTGTAGTTTTGCAACAGCTGGAGACACACAGGTTGTGAAACACCGAGTTTGGTAACAAACTCAGTGTTTTGCAACCAGTGTGCCTTCAGCTGTTGCAAAAGCTACAACCCCCAGCATGTACGGACAGCGGAAGGGCATGCTGGGTCTTGTAGTTATGCAACAGCCGGAGGCATACTACATTGGCTGGGGATGCTGGGGATTGTAGTTATGCAACAGCTGGAGACACACTGGTTTACTACTTAACTCAGTGTGCCTTCAGCTGTTGCAAAACTACAACTCTCAGCAGTCACCGACAGCCAACGGGCATGCTGGGAGTTGTAGTTATGCAACCACCAGATGCACCACTACAACTCCCAGCATGCACTTTAGCTGATTGTGCAAGCTGGGAGTTGTAGTTACACAACAGCTGAAGGTACACTTTTCCATAGAAAGAATGTGCCTTCAGCTGTTGCAAAACTACAAGTCCCAGCATGCCCATAAGGGCATGCTGGGAGTTGTGGTGGTCTGCCTCCTGCTGTTGCATAACTACAGCTCCCAGCATGCCCTTTTTGCATGCTGGGAGCTGTTGCTAAGCAACAGCAGGAGGCTGTCACTCACCTCCAACGATCCAGCCGCACAGGTCAGTCCCTCGCCGCCGCCGCCGTCGCTCCTGGGGCCCCGATCCCAACATTGACGCCGGGGATCGGGGTCCCCAGCACCCGGGGTGCACGTCCCGCACCCGCTCACGTCCTCCGGAAGAGGGGCGCAGCGGGTTGCGGGAGTGACACTCGCAGCAGGCGCCCTGATTGGTCGGCCGGTAATCCGGCCGACGAATCAGGGCGATCGTGAGGTGGCACCAGTGCCACCTCACTCCTGCAGGCTCTGGCTGTTCGGGGCCGTCTCTGACGGCCCCGATCAGCCAGTAATTCCGGGTCATCGGGTCACTGGAGACCCGATTGACCCGGAATCCGCCGCAGATCGCTGGACTGAATTGTCCAGCGATCTGCGGCAATCGCCGACATGGGGGGACATAATGACCCCCCTGGGCGATATGCCGGGATGCCTGCTGAACGATTTCAGCAGGCATCCGGCTCCGGCTCCCCTCCGGCTAGCGGTGGGGGCCGGAAATGCTCAGGGCGTATCCATACGCCCTCGGTCCTTAAGGACTTGGAAACGGGGGCGTATGGATACGCCCTATGTCCTTAAGGGGTTAAAGTACCTCAGTATTTCAGTGTTTAATTTATTTTACAAAATTAAATAGGTACATAATGGTAGACAATGGTGAGAGACACCACTAGGTATTGGGTACAGGTCTGACATTCGGGACCACAAGGTTACCAGGCTGCTGGTCATACCAACAAGCTGTGCATGTGTATCCAATGGTTTTCTGCTGAGCAGGGGTCCTGGCTTTCAACCCAACACCGGTTCTCCATTGATGGTCTCAGCTTAGCATGGGCCATCAATATTTATCCCACACATTATGCATAATTCATCTGATCAGTTCTTCCTCATATTCCTGCCTTTACAGATATGTACTAAGTATGAGATGTTTCCAATTGCCGTACATGGGTGCAAACTTTAGTTTAAAACAAAAAGTACCAATAAGTCTGAATAATGTTTCTAAATTCCAAAGTCATTGAATCTTTAAAATACGTCAATGATGTAAATACTACCTTCAACGTTTAGTAAACTAACTAACGCTTTTGTCATTGCAGTCAACATTTTGCTACAAGATTTCACAATACTGTCATATGTGCTGGTGGGAGGCACAGCACTGACGTCTTTTTATTTTAAAATGTTCTTGTACCATCTGTGCCAGCCTGCAGCCAGCTGACAAATTACATCTGATTCACGTGAGCCCTAACATTCTTTCTCTTTCTCAATTGATTCACACTATGACTTCCGACAAAACCAGAGTAGAGAACTAAAGTCTCACACCTTCCCCTTAGGCAAGGGAAGAACCATCCTTGATGTATTCCTGTGTGTTCACCATAACAGCTGACTCGCGCACATGCTATTCTGAAAGCCGAAGTAAGTAAAGTCTTCCTTCAAAGACTAGTTCAAACTGACCATGCAGAACTTTGTATCTCACAGTAGAAGTTTATTCATTCACTATTATTCACCAAGCTGGTCCTAAAAATCATGAAATAGAGCCAACATCAGACATTTCGAAAAGGGATTTTGCAGCTGGTCAGTTACAGAACAAAGGAACTGGTATTGCCTGGTACATGAAAGAAGCATTGTTAGTAACAAAATATCAAACTGTACATCAACAATATAGTATTTAGAAGCTCTGATCTCCAGAGCAGTCCTAGTTCATCTTGTTTTTACTCTACCAAGTAGTACATTTAGGATCATGTACTGTACGATGCTGATCTCCCAACATCCTTGCAATTCATTAGGGATTTGTAGACATATAAGGGTGCGTTCACACTACAGAATTCCCACGGAATTCCACGAGCAGAACTCTGCGACAGACATTTCCGCCGCTGAAATTGTTCCACGCAAAGAAAGAACATGCATAGCTGCCAATGGTGACGGCTTAGTGCCCCGCAGCCCTAGCGCTGAAGCACCCTCGGCAGCGGCCGCCAGGCGGAATCTCCGCTCGCGGAATTCAGCGGGCGGAGATTCTGCATGTGAACGCACCCTAATAAAGAATATGCACACTTTTGCAAACAAGCATTTTAATAATAATAATAATAATAATAATAATAATGATAATAATAATAATAATAATGTCTAAAGTAAAATAAAAATAATCAACTTTGTAAAAAGTGTTCATTTGAAAACACTGCTCTTTTGTGTATATGGAGATCTCCGAGTATTGTTGTATCCTGCAGTTATGGTTTTACTCCTGTCTATCGGCCTCCTTTCCTACTGTAAGCAGGGAGAAGGGATAAAGGCAGTTGGATGTGGCTATAGGTCAGATGGGACTTTTAGGTCTATATCAATGACAAAATGCATAGACGTGCTTGTTAGGTAGAAGCAGCAATGTCAGTGCTGGTATGCATTCAATTTTATGGTGTAAAGACAGGCAGCTCCCCAAGAAACAGACCACAAGAAATGGAGCTTAATTTTTGCCTATTGGGAAGAATAGCATTACCAAAATGACTGCTGTAAAACTTCCCAATAGCTGGCAAGTTTGTAGCAGGAGAGAAGTTTGTCTTTCCTTTCTCACCTTTGTGTCGGGGCCTTTAACAGTAATGCAGTACGGACATGCACTGCAAGATTCAGTCCACTCTGTAGGGCGCTATCACAGTTTACAGCAAGCCAGTCGTCCAACCGTGTGTGTCAGGTATAAGATATTTGAGCTTATGGTGCCTTACAGATTTTCAGAAAGTTATGTTGCCCAACTTACAATACACTGGCTCAGTGGTTAATACTGTTGTCTTGCAGCGCTGGGGTCCTGAGCAGGGGTAAGTCCTGGGGAAAAAGTGTGGGAACTCAACCCAAGATTTCCCCTTAAAGGGGTACTCCGGTGCTTAGACATCTTATCCCCTATCCAAAGGATAGGGGATAAGATGCCTGATCGCTGTAGTCCCGCCGCTGGGGACCCCCGTGATCTTGCACGCGGCACCCCGATTAATATTGTAACTTGAGGGACCACTGTATTTAGACCCACTAAATAGTGTTTATTAAAAACAAAATAAAAATACTGTTTTGTGTATACAGTTCCTATGCATGGAAGGGAACTGAGGATGTAGTGGTACATGGTTCTTTGGGAGCTTCCTTGCTGTCACGCCCCCTCCCATAGAGGGGCTGAGCGTGACGTTACACGGGGGTGGAGGCGTGACGCCACGCGCCGTCGGTCCTGTGGTCGCCGGTAATCAGACCTGGAGCGAACACGCTCCAGGGACTGATTATAAACGGGGTGCCGCGTGCAAGATCACGTGGGTCCTCAGCGGCGGGACTCCCGCGATCAGGCATCTTATCCCCTATCCTTTGGATAGGGGATAAGATGTCTAAGCACCGGAGTACCCCTTTAACGGCTTGTCCTTCTAATGGGGATGGTGTTCCTGCTGTGGAAAAAATGCAGGAACTCAGATCCCACGTGTTCCTGCAGGGCTTGAGCCCTGGTGCTGAGTTCAGATCCCACCAAAGACAACAGTGGTTCCTCCAGGTACTCTGGTTTCATTCCACACTTCAAAAATGACCAGAAACATAAACCAGGGATAGCAAGGAAGCTCCCAAAGAACCATGTACCACTACATCCTCAGTTCCCTTACATGCATAGGAGCTGTATACACAAAACAGTATTTTTATTTTGCTTTTAATAAACATTATTTAGTAAGTCTAAATACAGTGGTCCCTCAAGTTACAATATTAATTGGTTCCAGGACGACCATTGTATGTTGAAACCATTGTATGTTGAGACCATAACTCCATGGAAACCTGGTAATTGGTTCTGAAGCCACCAACATGTCATCCAAAAATAGGCAAAAGTGAGGATTAAAGATAAATAAGTAGATAACTTATATAGATAAAGCAAGATAGTACATATAAAAGTAAGAAAGAGCTGCTGTAAATCACTGTCTATGTCAGTGTTTCCCAACCAGGGTGCCTCCAGCTGTTGCAAAACTACAACTGCCAGCATGCCCAGACAGTAAACACAGTGTCCTAAAAAAAATGGAGCTGCCCTTACCTGGTGTCCAAATGAGCAGCTAACCCTGGCACAGGTAAAGAGTACAGAACATGTAATACCTCCCTGTACTGTAGGGGGCGCTACCAGACAGCCAGTCAGTGCATGCACTTCAGTAATAGAGGGGTTTTACCAGTGAATGTCCATTCTGATTGGTCAGTTCTTCCAGCGATTGACATGTTTCACAGGTCTGGACTGTCTGTACATTGTATGATGAGTCTGGTTTCAAGTTACAATGGTCCAGAAAAGACCATTGTATGTTGAAACTATTGTATGATGAGGCCATTGTAAGTTGAGGGATCACTGTACAACATCTGTAAATTGTGTACCAGGCTATAATGTAATTAAAATAAAGTGTGAAGCTACAGAAACAATATGGCCCAGATTTATTAATCTTTTTTAGGACAGAAACTGTCTGGTATATCCCATAACAACCAATCACATCTCCGCTTTTATATATTAATGAGCTCTGGTAAAATGATAGCTGAGCAGTGATTGGTTGTTATGAGAAATACCAGACAGTTTTTTTCTCAGGCAGATTGATAAAGCTGAGCCTTAGAATTTAGAAAAAGGCAGGTATAGACATATTTGTTTGTAGAACAATACAGTTAAAAAATATCAGTTAACCTGTTGGGGACGAAGGGCATATGTATACGCCCTTGCGTCCTGGTACTTAAAGGACGAAGGGCGTATCCATACACCAGTGGGAGTTTCGGTCCCTGCCATGCGCTGGGCGGGGACCGGACTGGGGTGACTGCTGATATCGATCAGCAGGCAGCCCGTGCAAATGCCCAGGGGGGTCATTAGACCCCCCCCATGTCGGCGATCGGCGCAAATTGCAAGTGAATTAACACTTGCGATTTGCGCCGATTCCGGGTCATTATGGGTCTATGGTGACCCGGAATATAAGGGGGATCGTGGTTGTCTAAGACACCCACGATCCCCCTGAAGGGATAGGAGTGAGGTGGCAGGGGTGCCATCCCTCCTATCCCTGCTATTGGTGGTCTAGACGCGACCACCAATAGCAGATCGGGGGCGGGGGGGCTTTACTTTTGTTTTCCCTGTCCTGCCCACCCACAATAGGCAGGGCAGAACGGGGAAAATGAAGAGGACCGGGCGCCGATGTCCACTTACCCGTCCGGAGGCAGCGGAGTGATGGTGATCGGCGGGCGGCGACGGAGATCTGCAGCGGCGAGGGGCAGAAGAGGACGGCTCCCTGGATGCGACGGAAGCCGGTAAGTTGCCTAGCAACATCTAGAGGGCTACAGTCTGAGACCACTATAGTGGTCTCTAGACTGTAGCCCTCCAGATGTTGCAAAACTACAACTCCCAGCATGCCCAGACAGCTGTTTGCTGTGTGGGCATGCTGGGATTTGTAGTTTTGCAACATCTGGAGGTCCAAAGTTTGGAGATCACTGTTCACTGGCGTAGAATACCCCTATATCCACCCCTATGCAATCCCTAATTTAGTCCTCAAATGCGCATGGCGCTCTCTCACTTCAGAGCCCTGTCGTATTTCAAGGAAACAGTTTAGGGTCACATATGGGGTATTTTCATACTCGGGAGAAATTGCAGTACAAATTTTGGGGGGGCTTTTTCTCCTTTTACCCCTTATGAAAAAGAAAAGTTGGGGTTTACACCAGCCTGTTAGTGTAAAAAAAATATTTTTTACACTAACATGCTGGTGTTGCCCTTTACTTTTTATTTTCACAAGAGGTAAAAGGAAAAAAAGACCCCCAAAATTTGTAAATACCCCATATGTGGGCGTAAAATGCTCTGCGGGCGCACAACAAGGCTCAGGAGTGAGAGAGCACTATGCACATTTGATGCCTAAATTGGTGATTTGCACAGGGGTGGCCGATTTTACAGCGGTTCTGACATAAAAGCAAAAAAATAAATACCCAAATGTGACCCCATTTTGGAAACTACACCCCTCACTTAATGTAATAAGGGGTACACTGAGCCTTTACGCCCCACAGGTGTCTGACAGATTTTTGGAACAGTGGCCAGTGAAAATGAAAAATTTTATTTTTTTGTTTGTACAGCCCACTGTTCCAAAGATCTGTCAAACGCCAGTGGGGTGTAAATGCTCACTGTACCCCTTATTACATTCCGTGAGGTGTGTAGTTTCCAAAATGGGGTCACATGTGGGGGGGGGGTCCACTGTTCTGGCACCACGGGGGGCTTTGTAAATGCACATGGCCCCCGGCTTCCATTCCGAAAAATAATCTCTCTAAAAGCTCAATGGCGCTCCATCTCTTCTGAGCATTGTAGTGCGCTCGCAGAGCACTTGACGTCCAAACATGGGGTATTTCCATACTCTGAAGAAATTGGGTTACAAATTTTGGGGGGCATTTTCTCCTATTACCCCTTGTAAAAAAGTAAAATTTGGGGAAAAAACAGCATTTTAGTGAAAACATTTTTTTTTTCATTTACACATCCAACTTTAACAAAAAGTTGTCAAACACCTGTGGGGTGTTAAGGCTCACCGTACCCCTTGTTACGTTCCTTGAGGGGTGTAGTTTCCATAATAGTGTGCGATGTGGGGGAGGGGTTGCTGTCCTGGCACCATAGGGGCTTCCTAAATGTGACATGCCCCCCAAAAACCATTTCAGAAAAATCCCATTGTTGCTCCTTCCCTTCTGAGCCTGTCTACTGCGCCCGCCGAACACTTGACATACACATATGAGGTATTTTATTACTCAAGAGAAATTGGGTTACACATTTTGAGAACATGAAAACACCTAAAGGGTTAACACACATACTGAATGTCATTTTGAATTCTTTGAGGGGTGCAGTTTTTATAATGGGGTCATTTATGGGGTATTTCTAATATGAAGGCCCTTCAAATCAACTTCAAACCGGAACTGATCCATGAAAAATTCAGATTTTGAAAATTTAGCGAAAAATTGGAAAATTGCTGCTGAACTTTGAAGCCCTCTGATGTCTTCCAAAAGTAAAAACACGTCAATTATATGATGCAAACATAAAGTAGACATATTGTATATGTGGATCAATATATAATTTATTTGGTATGTCTATTTTCCTTACAAGCAGAGAGCTTCAAAGTTAGAAAAATGCAACATTTTCAAATTTTTCATCAAATTTTTGCATTTTTCACCAAGAAATGATGCAAGTATCGACGAAAATTTACCACTAACATAAAGTAGAATATGTCACGAATAAACAATCTCGGAATCAAATTTATAAGTAAAAGCATCCCAGAGTTATTAATGCTTAAAGTGACAGTGGTCAGATTTGCAAAAAATGCTCCCGTCCTTAGGGTCATAATGGGCTCTGTCCCCAAGGGGTTAAAGGGGTATTCCATAAAAAACTTTTTTCATATATATCAACTGGCTCCAGAAAGTTAAACAAATTTGTAAATTACTTCTATTAAAAAATCTTAATCCTTTCAATAATTATCAGCTTGAGTTGTTGTTTTCTGTCTGGCAACAGTGCTCTCTGCTGACATCTCTGCTTGTCTCGGGAACTGCACAGAGTAGAAGAGGTTTTCTATGGGGATTTGCTTCTAAACTGGGCAGTTCCCGAGACAGGTGTCATCAGAGAGCACTTAGACAGAAAAGAGCAACTCAACTTCAGCTGCTCATAAGTACTGAAAGGATTAAGATTTTTTAATAGAAGTAATTTACAAATCTGTTTAACTTTCTGGAGCCAGTTGATATATAAAAAAAGTTTTTTCCTGGATAACCCCTTTAATATGAGGGAGATTCAAGGTGTATGACAGCACATTCCTATTATCGACACCAAGGAAGCCTATAATAATAGAGATATAAATGGTGATGATGGGGTTTTCACAGCCTCATAATTGAGCCCTTAAACCAAAAGATTATCCTATAAGTAAAGTTACTGTTTACATTTACACAGCATTGCCATTGAGGAGTCATAGACGGTCTTTTAGTGCACTATTGCCATGATAATCGTACAGATTACACAGCACCTTTAAGAGCTTTCTACTTAAATTTCATAGTGGGAGTGAGGCTCATTTGACAGCTTGGTTTTTAATTGGGAATTACAACCTACTTATTAGTAGAATGTATTTTCCCTGAAACAGTTTGTTAAAGAGCCAACATGCTGTTGGCTGCTTGAAAAATCCTCCTCCTACATACTGAAATTTGTATATTCCCTTAAATTAAGTGAAACAGTTCTTCTTAAAGGTACTATCCACATATCCAAATAATGCCAGAAATGCAGAGGCGTGTACTAGGGATGTATCTTCCTTATTCAGGTCTAAAAATAAATTCAGTATTCTGCTGGTTTTCTGCTACAGATGTCCAGTGCATTCTGGGAGCTTCGATGACAGTTTCATGGCTACAGCTGATCTATTAGGTCATGTGTCAGACAACATATTGGAGCTCAAAGTATCTTTGTTTCCAGAGGTGACTAGGTTTTAAAATGTGAACTCAACATAAAATAACTCCATATTAACGAAAAAACAATAAAGCAAAGAGTATAGCATACAGTAGAGCAGATTTTCAGTACTTTAACCAGTTAAGGACGCAGGGCGTATGGGTACGCCCTAACGTCCTGGTACTTAAGGATACAGGGCCCCCGTTACCGGAGTTCGAAGCTTGCTCACGAGTTGAGCACGCTTCAAACCCGGTGGGTCCCGGCAGCTATCAGCAGCCAGGACCCAGGGTTAATGCCGGACATCGCTGATCGGGCCGATGCCCAGGATTTATCCTTTAGACGCCGCAATCAAAGCGTCTAAAATGCTGGGTTAACATGTCAGTTAGCTCAGGGCAGCTGATTGGGACAAATGCAGTGAAACTGTGATGTCCTGATCAGCTGAGAGGATGGCAGGAGGGCCCTTACCTGCCTCCTCGACATCCAATCGGTGCTCTGAAGCTGCCAGCCATGGCAGGCTGGAGCAGCAGAGCACCAATAACACTGATTAAAGCTGAGCCAAAGCTCAGCATTGAAAAGTGTATGCAACCAAAAGATTGCATGGTATTGCTCCCTATGGGGACAAAAAAAAAAAGGAAAATGTATATTAAAAAAGTTAATAAATGTGAATAAGCCCCTCCCCTAATAAAAATTTGAATCACCCCCCCCCCAGTTTCCATTTTTTAAATAAAATAATGTAATAAAAAATAAACATAAACATATGTGGTATCACCGCGTGCATAAATATCCAAACTATTAAAATAAAGGTTTACTAAGCTGCACGGTTGATGGCGTTACACATAAAAAAGTCCAAAATTAATACATTACAGGGGTCAGAAGATGACAATTTCAAACATACTAATTTTGGTGCATGTAGTTATAATTATTTTAAGTAGTGAAATAAAATAAAACCTACATAAATTGGTATCATTATAATCGTATTGACCTACAAAATAAAGATAATGTGTAATTTTTACCGAAAATTGCACTGCATAGAAACTGAAGCCCCCAAAAGTTACAAAATGGTGTGTGTTTTTTTTATTTAACCCCACAAATATTTATTTTTTTGGTTCGCTGCAGATTATGTTATAAATTAAGTGATGTCCCTACAAAGTACAATTGGTGATGTTAAAAACAAGCCCTTATATGGGTCTGTAGGTGCAAAATTGAAAGCATTATGATTTTTAGAAGGGGGAAGAAAAACAAAAGTGCAAAAATGAAAATTGGCAGGGTCCTTAAAGGGGTACTCCGGTGGAAAACATTATTTTTTTTTAAATCAACAGAAAGTTAAACAGATTTGTAAATTACTTATATAACAAAAATCTTAATCCTTCCAGTACTTATTAGCTGCTGAAGACTACAGAGGAAATTCTTTTCTTTTTGGAACACAGTGCTCTCAACTGACATCACGAGCACAGTGCTCTCTGCTGACATCTCTGACCATTTTAAGAACTGTCCAGAGTAGGAGAAAACCCCACAGCAAACATATGCTGCTCTGGACTGTTCCTAAAATGGTCAGAGATGTCAGCAGAGAGCACTGTGCTCATGATGTCAGCCGAGTGTTCCAAAAAGAAAATAATTTCCTCTGTAGTATTCAGCAGCTAATAAGTACTGGAAGGATTAAGTTTTTTAATAGAAGTAATTTACAAGTCTGTTTTACTTTCTGGCACCAATTGAGTTAAATAAAAAAAAAGTTTTCCACCGGAGTACCCCTATACGACCTTTACCCCTTAACGACCACGGACGTAAATGTACGTCCTAGTACGGCGGTACTTAGCATCCTATGTATTACCGTGAGCATCGGAGCGGTGCTCGCGTCATACACGGAAGGTTTCAGCTGCTAGCAGCAGCCAAGGACCCGCCGGTAATGGTTGACATCCGCAATTGCGCAGACGTTTGCCATTAACCCCTCAGATGCCGTGATCAGTACAGATCAGTGCACATGTTAAAATAGACGATCGGATCACCCACAGCGCTGCTACAGGAATCCAATCATCTGTGATTGCGGACGGAGGTCCCCTCACCTGCCTCCATCCGTCTCCCGGCGTTTCCTGCTCTGGTCTGAGATTGAGCAGACCAGAGCAGAAGATCACCGATAATACTGATCAGTTCTATGTCCTATGCATAGCACTGAACAGTATTAGCAATCAAAGGATTGCTATAGGTAGTCCCCTATGGGGACATAAAAAGTGTAAAAAAAAGTAGAAAAATTTTAAAAAAATAAAAAGTAAAAAAAAAGTGAAAAATCCCCTCCCCCGGTAAAAATGAAAATTGTCAGTCTTTGCCATTTTACCCCCAAAAAAGCGTAAATTTTTTTAATAAACATATTTGGTATCGCCGCATGCGTAAATGTCCAAACTTTCACAATATAATGTTAATGATCCCGTACGGTGAATAGCGTAAACGTAAAAAAATTTTTAAAAGTCCAAAAATGCAGCTTTATAGTTACATTTTATTCCAAAAATGTATTATCTAAAAGTTTTATATATGCAAATGTGGTATCAATAAAAAGTACAGATGACGGCACAAAAAATAAGCCATCATACCGCCCTATATATGGAAAAATGAAAAAGTTATAGGTGGTCAAAATAGGCTGATTTTAGATTACTGAATTTGTACAAAAAGTTTTAGATTTTTTTTAAGTGGTACAAAAATATAAAAGTATCTAGCCATGGGTATCATTCTAAACATATTGATTCACAGAATAAAGAACACATGACATTTTTACCGTAAAGTGTACAGTGTGAAAACGAAACCCTCCAAAATGTGCAAAATTGTGGTTTTCATTTAAATTTCCTCCCTAAAAAAATATTTTTTTGGGTTCACCGTACATTTTATGGTAAAATGAGAGGTTTCATTACAAAGTACAATTGGTCACGCAAAAAACAAGCCCTTATATGGTTCTGTAGATGGAAATATGAAAGAGTTATGGATTTTAGAAGGCGAGGAGGAAAAAACAAAAACGAAAAAATGTAATTGGCCTGGTCCTTAAGGTTAAAAGGGGCTGTGTCCTTAAGGGGTTAAAGATGTTAAAGTGGTTGAAAAATATTGTTTATTTTTTTCCAAAAACACTCTTGTCTATGATCTGGTATTGCAGTTCATCTCCATTTAAGGAAAGTAGGCAGACAAGAGTGGCACTGTTTCTGGAAAATAACCATGCTGGGGGTAGAGCAGTAGAGAATATGGGGAACTGCCCCTTTTTCTAACAATGTGGTTTCTATATACCCGTAATCTATATTTCTTTATCTTAGCTACACTGAGACCTAATTTAAAAATTGAATTTATCACCATTTTTACTAACTAAATCAAGATGAAACATAATTTTACTTTTATTCTTTTAGAACCGTGGAACGTGCTCTCGAATCACCCAAAGTGCAAGAAATAGTGCAAACATGTTGCACAAAAAACCTGCATAAAGGATGCGGTCTATCGCAAGCCCTTATCCGAAAGGAGAGAGGCCCCCTCGTATTGTTTCCTCGTATTGTAATCCTGACTAGGATGAAAATAGGATTACTGCTGAGAAGTGATCTCTACACAACTCTTGTGAAGCTCACCGGTCAGTGCAAAAACTGTGAAATGTTAGGATTTTTAAATATATATGGAAAATAAGAAACAAAATCACTTTTTTTTTTAAACATTTAACATGACTTGATGTTGATGTAAACAATAGGTCATTTGGATTTACAATATATCCCCCTTTAAAGGAGTAGTCCAGTGGTGACCCAGTGGTGAACAACTTATCCCCTATCCTAAGGATAGGGGATAAGTTACAGATCGCGGGGGGTTCGACCGCTGGGGCCCCCTGTGATCTCCTGTACGGAGCCCCGACAGACCGCGGGAAGGGGGCGTGTCGACCTCCGCACGAAGTGGCGGCCGAGACGCCCCCTCAATACAACTCTATGGCAGAGCCGAAGCGCTGCCTTCGGCAATCTCCGGCTCTGCCATAGAGATGTATTGAGGGGGCGTGTCGGCCGCCACTTTGTGCGGGGGTCGACACCCGCTATCTGGCCGGAGAGCCTGGCCCCCGTACAGAGAGATTGCCGGGGGCCCCAGCGGTCGGACCCCCCGCGATCTCAAACTTATCCCCTATCCTTAGGATAGGTGATAAGTTTTTCACCACTGGACAACCCCTTTAAGGCTAGGTTCATCCAGCATAAAATGAAAACGAAAAAACACATGTAAAATAGGTATAAAAAGCTACAGTTTTTTTTTATTTAATAAGTGTTGTATTAAAGGGGTTATCCAGGAATAGAAAAACTGAGCTAACTTCTTTTAACCCCTTAAAGGGGCACTCCACCCCTAGACATCTTATCCCCTATCCAAAGGATAGGGGATAAGATGTCTGATCGCGGGGGTCCCGCCGCTGGGGACCCCCGCAATATAGCATGCGGCACCCACCTGTTTCTTGTCCGGAAGCGCTGGAGGGTCTGGGTGGCGACCACGGGAACGGAAGTCTGTGACGTCATGACTCCGCCCCCGTGTGACTCTTACCTTTTAAAAATCATAACCCTTTCAATTTTCCACCTAAAAATCCTTATTATAGCTTATTTTTTGCGCCAACAAACTCTACTTTGCAGTGACATTAGTCATTTTACCCAAAAATCCATGGCGAAGTGGAAAAAAAATCATTGTGCGACAAAATTTAAGAAAAAATGCCATTTTGTTAAATTTGGGGGCTTCCGTTTCTACACAGTACATTTTTCGGTAACAATGACACCTTATCTTTATTCTGTAGGTCCATACGGTTAAAATGATACCCTACTTATATAGGTTTGATTTTGTCGTACTTCTGGAAAAAATCATAACTACATGCAGGAAAATTTATACATTTAAAAATGTCCTCTTCTGACCCCTATAACTTTTTAATTTTTCCGTGTACGGGGCAGTTTGAGGGCTAATTTTTGTGCCATGATCTGACGTTTTATCGGTACCATTTTTGTTTTGATCTGACTTTTTGATCGCTTTTTATTCATTTTTAATGGTATAAAAAGTGACCAAAAATACTCTATTTTGGACTTTGGAATTTTTTTCGTGTACGCCATTGACTGTGCGATATTTAATGCGATATATTTTTATATTTCGGACATTTACGCACGCGGCAATACCAAATATGTTTATTTTTATTTACACAGTTTTTTTAATGGGAAAATGGGGGTGATTCAAACTTTTATTAGGGAAGGGGTTAAATCACATTTATTTAAACTTTTTAAAACTTTTTTCACTTTCACTTCAGACGCGGTGGTCAACTTTGATCGCCGCGTCTGAAGGGTTAATACAGGGCATCACTGCGATTCTGGCTAACAGCTGATTGGCAGGTTGCTGGGTGTTGGTACCTTGCCGATATGATATTGATGGCCTATCCTAAGGACGGCTGTCATGCCCTTTCCCATAGACTTGCAGTGAGGGGGCAGAGCGTGACGGCACACGGGGGCGCAGTCGTGTCGCCACGCTACACACTCGGAGCCTCCAGCGCTTTCACAAAGGTGGGTGCGCAATGACAGATTGCAAGGGTCTCCAACGGCGGGACCCCCGCGATCATACATCTTATCCCCTATCCTTTGGATAGGGGATAAGAAGCATTAGGGCCGGAGTACCCCTTTAATTTAAAAAAGATTAGGGTATGACTTTTCTCTTTATAGTATAATGACTACAATATACATATGGTGTATTTATGTCCATGTGCTGCTTTGTCATTTCACGCAGGAAACATAAATAATAAATAAAAAAAGTCCAGAAGAGGGAAGCCACCATGACCCGAGCACAAATGTATTGTTTTACCATCAACCGTAATGTAATTTCACATTGGTAGATTCATTTATTTATGTCATAAACAACTGGAAAGGAAGCAGTCATATCCGAAAATAAAACCACTTTGTAATATTTGTGGTTGGATATTAGGTGTCAGTCCTAGCCAGTTCTTATTTCCTGAATATAATTGTCACCAGCAGGAAAAGTCCTTCATTATGTAATGCTTTGCATGTTACGACTAATGTTACTACTAGGATTATATTTACAGCCCGTCTGTCGATCTGTAATTTATAATCAATCTTACAATTCTAAACTTAAAACCTTCACTTACAAATAGCATTTTCTTCTCACTAGAGCTTTTACCAAGCAGTGACGTCGCTAGGGGGGGCAGAGGGGGCCATGGCCCCCCCTAGATCAGGCCGTGCCCCCCCTTGGGCCCCCCCAATTTAAAATTAATAGGGATGTCCCGATACATTGATGGCTCCGCCCCCAGCACAGGAGAGGACAGGCCGAGAGGTGACAGGTCACACAGCAGAGCGGCCGCTTCATGTGAGGTGAGTGATGTCCTGTGTCCTCCCTCTCTCCCTCTGATCAGCAGTATAAGGCTGGGTTCACACTACGTTTTGTCCCATACGGGAGCGCATACGGCAGGGGGGAGCTAAAAGCTCGCACTCCCGTATGTGACCGTATGCGCTCCCGTATGTCATTCATTTCAATGAGCCGACCGGAGTGAAACGTTCGGTCCGGTCGGCTCATTTTTGCGCCGTATGCGCTTTTACAACCGGACCTAAAACCGTGGTTGACCACAGTTTTAGGTCCGGTTGTAAAAGCGCATACGGCGCAAAAATGAGCCGACCGGACCGAACGTTTCACTCCGGTCGGCTCATTGAAATGAATGACATACGGGAGCGCATACGGTGACATACGGGAGCGCGAGCTTTTAGCTCCCCCCTGCCGTATGCGCTCCCGTATGGGACAAAACGTAGTGTGGACCCAGCCTAACCCGGGGCTGAGTAATGTGTATGATAGCAGTCCAGAGGGTCACCAACAGGCCACATTATCACAAACATTTTTGGGAAAAATCGCGGCAAAAATTGCGCGCTTTTACCGCGCTTTTTCGTAAATTGCGGTAAAACAGCGCAATTTTTGACGCGATTTTTCCATAAATTGTTCTGGTAATGTGGCCTGTTGGTGACCTGTGGACACTGGAGGAGGGAAAATGACCCCTCTGGAAGGACAACATGTGAACACATTAACCCCTCATTAACCCCTCAAGGGTACATTCACATGTACAGGATCTGCTGCATATTTTTGCTGCATGTTTTGTGCAGCTGATTTTGCAACCCATTAGCTTCAATAGGTAGCAAAATCAGCTGCAGAAAATATACAGCAGATCCTGTACATCTGAACGTACCCTAAGGGCTAATTCAGGGGTGGATCCACAGTGTATTTTATGCTGCAGATCCACCGACAATGGACCCTACAGTGCTGCCTCTATCTGTGCCTGATCATAATGGCAATCCTCCGCTACGAGCAGACACACTTTGATGTGTATACTCGCGCACATCATGGCCGCTCCTGCTCTCTGAGTTAGGCCGAGAGCAGGCGCTATGTGTGCATTGTTGGGGATCCGCAGCGTAAAATATGCAGGGGATCCCTCCGTGTAAATGAGCCCTAAGGACGCAAGGCGTATGTGTACGCACGGTTCTTGCTCCCACTGTGTTGTATAAATCATTAGCTAGAACCCTCGGCTAATGCCAGACATCACCAATCAGGCTGATGTCCGACATTAACACTTTAGATGCCGCTATCAAAGTTGATGGTAGTGTCCAAAAGTTTTAACGCCTTAAGGTCCGAGCGTTTTTCCATTTTTGCACTTTTGTTTTTTTCCTCCTTACCTTTTAAAAATCATAACCCTTTCAATTTTGCACCTAAAAGTCCATATGATAGCTTATTTTTGCGCCACCAATTCTACTTTATAATGACATCAGTCATTTACCCAAAAATCTATGGCAAAAACGGAAAAAAAAATATGTGCCCCCCCTAAATTTGAATGCTGGAGACGCCACTGTTACCAAGTCCAGACACCTTATAATATTATTAGGTTTTATCTGCATGCTGCCAGATGATGGTCATATTTACTGCTGGGAATGTTACTGGTCATAGTTCTCTTTGGGAAAGTTTATGGGGGAATTTATAAAACCTTATGCAAAGGATCAGATGAGCAATCCGACTGTTTATTTTTTATTTTTCACAGGGCAACTGCCCTACTGATTCTGTGCACAAGGCTTGATACATCTCCCCCTATAAGCTGTTCTCCCTACATACAGATATAGGTGAGAAACTCAAACTAGCCATACACATTAAATAGCTATAAATCAAAAGCTATCTTTCCCAATCCCACCATACACCTGCACGGTCGACCAACCACATTTCTGTTCTGAACAGGAAGAAGGGGAAAAGCCACATTTTCTTTATACAGAAAAAGAGTTAATGCATCTATATGAAGTACAGGGTGGGCCATTTATATGGATACACCTTCATAAAATGGGAATGGTTGGTGATATTAACTTCCTGTTTGTGGCACATAAGTATATGTGAGGGGGCGAAATTTTTCAAGATGGGTGGTGACCATGGCGGCCATTATGAATCCAACTTTAGTTTTTTCAATAGGAAGAGGGTCATGTGACACATCAAACTTATTGGGAATTTCACAAGAAAAACAATGATGTGCTTGGTTTTAACGTAACTTTATTCTTTCATGAGTTATTTACAAGTTTCTGACCACTTATAAAATGTGTTCAATGTGCTGCCCATTGTGTTGGATTGTCAATGCAACCCTCTTCTCCCACTCTTCACACACTAATAGCAACACCGCAGGAGAAATGCTAGCACAGGCTTCCAGTATCCGTAGTCTCAGGTGCTGCAGAATGGGCAAAACAAAATTTGGAACAGGACCCTCAGTTTACGCAGAAGATTTTATTTAGTGATGAGGAAAACTTTTATGTGAATTGTGAAGTTAACAAACAAAACCACCGCTATTGGTCTGACACTAACCCACATTGGATAGATCGCTCCAAGACTGTTGGAACACAAAAATTGATGGTATGGTTTGGTATATGGGGTACAAAGATAGTGGGGCCATTCTTCATCAATGGAAACCTCAAGGCCACTGGATATGTGAAATTGCTACATGATGATGTGTTTCCCTCTTTATGCACTGAAGCTGGCACGTTCCTTGAGTTTTTCCAGCAAGATGGTGCACCACCACATTATGGGTGTCAGGTCCGAGCATTCCTAGATGAACAGTTTCCTGGAAAGTGGATTGGTCATCGTAGGCCAGTTGAATGGCCCCCAAGGTCTCCTGATCTGACCCCCTTAGACTTTTATCTTTGGGGTCATCTGAAGGCAATTGTCTATGCTGTGAAGATAAGAGATGTGCAGCACCTGAAACTACAGATACTGGAAGCCTGTGCTAGCATTTCTCCTGCAGTGTTGCTATTAGTGTGTGAAGAGTGGGAGAAGAGGGTTGCATTGACAATCCAACTCAATGGGCAGTACATTGAACACATCTTATAAGTGGTCAGAAACTTGTAAATAACTCATGAAAGAATAAAGTTACGTTAAAACCAAGCACATCATTGTTTTTCTTGTGAAATTCCAAATAAGTTTGATGTGTTACATGACCCTCTTCCTATTGAAAAAACTAAAGTTGGATTCAAAATGGCCAACTTCAAAATGGCCGCCATGGTCACCACCCATCTTGAAAAGTTTCCCCCCTCACATATACTAATGTGCCACAAACAGGAAGTTAATATCACCAACCATTCTCATTTTATTAAGGTGCATCCATGTAAATGGCCCACCCTGTATATTCAAAATTGCCCTAATTAATATAGTATGAATAGATTGAGGGTAATGGGTAATCCAGTGAAAAGCCTTTGTTTAATGATATTCCCAGACTTAACAAACCATTATTTATCTCCCAAGCTCACCTCCAGTATCTCTGCTCCCAGCTCTGGTGCAATCCTCTCACTGGCCTTAGTGGTGTCCTGCCTCAGCCAGGCCCCAGCGCCATTGAGCCCCAGCACCAGTTTTCTTCCTGGTGCTCGGGCCCAATATATCACATTGCTGCTCAGCCAATCACTGACTGAGGCGGGACACTTTCACTTTTGCTTAAATGATCTGTATTAATTGTTGTTTAATAGTGTATATGAGGTCACCTGACAGGCTAGTTAGCTATCTGCACCTAATAGGAAGCCCCATGTATTGAAGGGGCCCAAAGCTCCCTGAGAATAAGCCTATGACACATCTGAAGTGTCAATAAGGGAGGACCACATGAATGATCATGCAGCTCTTTGGGGTAAACATCCATCAGCCGCCCATACCTATGTCACAGAAAATTGTGTGACAAACAGCCAATGATTTCTTTAGTAGGTCAAAACAACCCAATTTCGCCCCACAGCTCCAGGGAACTTGTTATTTAATATTATGTTTTTTTGTCCTATGTTTTATGCCATTGTATGTTGTTTATCTTGTATAAAGTGTAGAATGTCTTTAACGGAAAGGTTGCAGAGGTGTCATGTGATCACTATGGCAAATTAGAGTCTCCGACCGTAAGCCCCCTGGTCTGTCTGGACAAGGAGTAGTCAATTCTAGTTGGGGTACAGAAGGAGAAGGAGCTAAGTCTTGTCCTGGGCAAGAAGGAGAGGGGATTGCAAGCATCCCACTGTCCAGGTAAAGTCAATGAAAGTCCAGTTGTGGGGAAAAGAGCCAGAGAGCCGAAAGGGCCCCATAGCGCGAGTCAAGAATAGTGAGAGTGGCGTTCCTTGCGCCACTCCAGTCCATAAGTCAAAGTCCACCCCTGGCGGTAAACAATTCCGTGGGTGCATTGTGAAGTACCCCAAGACTGTTTTAGTTGCTTCCAAAGCCACAACAAAGTCAAGTCATAACAGCTGCACTCTAACTACCAGTCCCAGGGTGCCCAGTGATCTAAAGTGACTCTCTTTGCAACTTTATAGAAAGTTTTGCACTACCAAAGTTGGCCGTTATATTGCATGGACTTTAACATCTGCATGCAAGTACTTTCAGTAAAAGTGGTTTAAAGGGATACTCCGGTGAAAAATACATATATTTTTTAAAATCAACTGGTGCCAGAAAGTTAAACAGATTAGTAAATTACTTCTATTTAAAAATCTTAACCCTTCCAGTACTTATCAGCTGCTGTATGCTCCACAGGAAGTTGTTTTCTTTTTTAATTGCTTTTCTGTCTGACCACAGTGCTCTCTGCTGACACCTCTATCCATGTCCGGAACTGTCCAGAGCCAGATAGGTTTGCTAAGGGGATTTGCTCCTGCTCTGGACAGTTCCTTACATGGACAGAGGTGCCAGCAGAGAGCACTGTGGTCAGACAGAAAAGAAATTCAAAAAGAAAACAACTTCCTGTGGAGCATACAGCAGCTGATAAGTACTTGAAGGATTAAGATTTTCAAATAGAAGTCATTTACAAATCTGTTTAAAGGGGTACTCCGGTGAAAACCTTTCTTCTTTTAAATCAACTGGCGGCAGAAAGGCAAACATATTTGTAAATTACTTCTATTAAAAAAATCTTAATCCTTCCAGTACTTATTAGCTGCTGAATGCTACAGAGAAAATTATTTTTGGAACACTGATGACATCACGAGCACAGTGCTCTCTGCTGATATCTCTGTCCATTTTAGCAACCATGCATAGGAGATGTATGCTAAGGGCAGCATGGTGGCTCAGTGGTTAGCACTGCTGCCCTGCAGTGCTGGGGACTTGGGTTCAAATCCCACTAAGGACAACAATAAATAAAGTGTTATTATAATAACGTCAGCAGAGAGAACTGTGCTCATGATGTCATCAGAGAGAGAGCATTCCAAAAAGAAAATAATTTCCTCTGTAGTTTTCAGCAGCTAATAAGTACAGGAAGAATTAAGATTTTTTAATAGAAGTAATTTACAAATATGTTTAACTTTCTGGCACCAGTTGATTTAAAAGAAAAAATGTTTTCACCGGAGTACCCCTTTAACTTTCTGGCACCAGTTAATTTAAAATATATATATAATTTTCACTGGAGTACCCCTTTAAGTAACCCTACTTATGCTTGGATGTGGAGGTTAACGCTACCCTGCTGTTACAAATCTCTGTTTGTCCATCACACTATCCCTGCAGTACATATTACATGCCAACACCCCATTAGCCACCACAGTAGTTGCATCCCTCCCGATGGCCTGAGGACGCACTTTATGTCTTCAGTCACTAGGTCATCCTATATGTGGTGAACACATACACGATGATGTCACTCATGCTATAAGTGTGCATCTTGAAGGAAGAGAAACTCCAGACTTCAAGCATTCATTTTTGTAATGGGGAACCTACCTACCAAGGCATTTCTACAGGAGGAACCTACCTACTGGGGGCCATCTTAAGGGAGAAACTACTTACAGGGGCTATTTGGGGGGGAAACTTTTTACTGGTAGCACCTTACTAATGTGGGAAATTACATACTGTGGGGACCTGTCTATCTACCAACATACCTAGGGGAGACATACCTACCCCTTACCCCAACCCACTTACCTACCCACTTTACTGCAAGGAACACCAAGGGGGTGTTTTATGCTATTTGGGACACTATAAATGAAGGAAAGGTAAGTAGGTTGCCTGTTTTTCTTTTTATATAGTAGCAGTGCAGTGATAATATGTGCTCATGGTGTGGTGGAATTTTTGTGTTTTCTAACCCCCCTAGAGCAAATCCTACGTATGCTCATACTTGATAGTACAATTCTCAGAATGCATCACTCCCCCTCAGCCCTCCATTACAGTTCCACATGCAGTGCAGAACATTTCAGTATACAGCGGACTATTTCTTTTCAGTAAGTAAATTCGCTGTATTCACTCCGTCTTCTTATCTGCCTGTGGCATTGTTCAGCACAAAGTAAAATGCTTCAAACCCACCTGATTCTTCCCTAAATGTCCTAATATAGGTGTACAGTGGGGCAGGGACGGACACAGACAGCAGAGGGCCCCTGTGCAAAGAATGTGCCTGCCCCCCCCCCCCCCCCCCAGCACTGTGGCCTCCACTTACCCCGCGCGTGTAGTGTCGCCACTTGCCTTGTCCACCACAGGTGGATGGAACGGCTCCAGGGGTGGGCTCCGGGTGGCCCCTGTCCCTCTCAGTGTGCGGCCCAGGCCCAGTGAGTACTCCCCGGGGTCAGCCTGACCCGTATCTAGCTGGGAGGCAGAGGGCAGTGCTCTCCTTTACATTCGCACCCCTGGACTTAGCATGACACCCCTTGGCACCCCCTGGTTCCTTGGCTTCTTATCCTTAGTGATAGAAGTGACTTACAGGCAGGGCCAGACTGGGACCAAAAATAGGCCCAGGCATTTTAAAATAAACAGCCCATTTTTATGGTGGAGGTCTGACTCATGGGACCCCCACCAATCACCTTGGTTCAAGTGGCTCCCCAGATGTTGGAAAGCTGCAACTCCCATAATGTCTGAAGTGACTACAGCTCTGATGGGACAGTTAGGAAAATACACAATGATATCACTGACCTGAGTGACGTCTTCTCTGTTGTCTTTACTTTTCTTCTTCATCTGGTCCAGACACCAGGATTTCTTCCATCTTCTCTGCAGAGTCTGACACCTGGACATCATTGGTTCCTTAATTTGTCAGTAGATCCTCATCCTCTGTATGATGACAATAATCATTATAACCTTGCCAAATACTGTACCCTGAATATAATACTGCCAAACACTGTACCCCCTGAATACTGCCAACCACTGTACCCCTGAATATAATACTGCCAACCACTGTACCCCTGAATATAATACTGCCAACCACTGTATCCCTGAATATAATACTGCCAACCACTGTACCCCTGAATATAATACTGCCAAATACTGTACCCTGAATATAATACTGCCAACCACTGTACCCCCTGAATACTGCCAACCACTGTACCCCTGAATATAATACTGCCAATCACTGTACCCCTGAATATAATACTGCCAAATACTGTACCCCTGAATATAATACTGCCAACCACTGTACCCCTGAATATAATACTGCCAACCACTGTACACCTGAATATAATACTGCCAAATACTGTACCCCTGAATATAATACTGCCACACACTGTACCCCTGAATATAATACTGCCAAATACTGTACCCCTGAATATAATACTGCCAAATACTGTACCCCTGAATATAATACTGCCACACACTGTACTCTATTAATATAATACTGCCAACCACTATACACCACTGAATCAACCCATACACCCCACGCACTCCATCCTCAGTCTCCTCATCACCCCATACACCCCACGCACCCCATCCTCAGTCTCCTCATCACCCCATACACCTCACGCACCCCATCCTCAGTCTCCTCATCACCCCATACACCCCACACAACCCATCCTCAGTCTAATCATCACCCCCATACACCCCACGCACCCCATCCTCAGTCTAATCATCACCCCCATACACCCCACGCACCCCATCCTCAGTCTCATCACACCATACACCCCACACAACCCATCCTCGGTCTTCTCATCACCCCCATACACCCCCCACACTCCATCCTTGGTCTCCTCATCACCCCATGCACTCCATCCTCAGTCTCCTCATCACCCCCATATACCCCATCCTCAGTCTCCTCATCCCCCCATACACCCCACGGACCCCATCCTCAGTGTCATCACCCCCATACACCCCACGCACCTCATCTTCAGTCTCATCACCCCATACACCCCACACAACCCATCCTCGGTCTCCTCATCACCCCATACACCCCATCCTCAGTTTCCTCATCATCCCATACACCCCACGCACCCCATCCTCAGTCTCCTTATCACCCCATACACCCCACGTACCCCATCCTCAGTCTCCTCATCACCCCATACACCCCACACACTCCATCCTCAGTCTCCTCATCACCCAATACACCCCACGCACCCCATCCTCAGTCTCCTCATCACCCCATACACCCCACACACTCCATCCTCAGTCTCCTCATCACCCATTACACCCCACGCACCCCATCCTCAGTCTCCTCATCACCCCCATATACTCCATCCTCAGTCTCCTCATCCCCCCATACACCCCACGCACCCCATCCTCAGTCTCCTCATCACCCCATACACCCCACGCACCCCGTCCTCAGTCTCCTCATCACCCCATACACCCCACGCACCCCATCCTCAGTCTTCCCATCACCCTAAACACCCCACACACTCCATCCTCAGTCTCCTTATCACCCCATACACCCCACGCACCCCGTCCTCAGTCTCCTCATCACCCCATACACTCCACGCACCCCGTCCTCAGTCTCCTCATCACCCCATACACACCACGCACCCCGTCCTTGGTCTCCCCATCACCCCATACACCCCACACACTCCATCCTCAGTCTCCTCATCACCCCATACACCCCACGCACCCCATCCTCAGTCTCCTCATCACCCCATACACCCCATGCACTCCATCCTCAGTCTCCTCATCACCCCATACACCGCAGCATCAGTCTCCTCTTCTCCCCATGCACTCCATCCTCAGTCTCCTCATCACCCCATACACCCCACGCACCCCATCCTCAGTCTCCTCATCACCCCATACACCCCACGCACCCCATCCTCAGTCTCCTCATCACCCCATACACCCCACGCACCCCATCCTCAGTCTCCTCATCACCCCATACACCCCACGCACTCCATCCTCAGTCTCCTCATCACCCCACACACCCCATGCACTCCATCCTCAGTCTCCTCATCACCCCATGCACTCCACACACTCCATCCTCAGTCTCCTCATCACCCCCATACACCCCATGCACCCCATCCTCAGTCTCCTCATTACCCCCATACACCCCATCCTCAGTCTCCTCATCACCCCATACACCCCATGCACTCCATCCTCAGTCTCCTCATCACCCCATGCACTCCACACGCTGGGCCGTTCCTACCATCGGACCCAGTGCACAGGGCCACCATCAGGGGGTAAACCCATACACTTGTATGGGGCCCGGAGCTTCAGGGAGGCCCGGACGTCCCTGTACTTTTTTTTTTCCGGCTAGTCAGTGAGTGACTGCGACTGTCACTCACTGACTCCTGGCTGGGAACCTGTCAGAACTATGACCGGGCCTCATAGTCTGGGGGGTCCGCAGGACTATGATGCCCGCTCTTTCTAGGGCGCAGGCCCCTTAAGAAGTACGGCAGGGCCGGACAGGCCAGGGGCTGATGGGAGTCGACGTGCCTCGCGCAGGCACGCACGTCTACTCCAGTCACCTGACCTGTCCCGGCGCGATCTCCAGTCCAGCAGCCTCCCGACGGATCCTCCCCGTGCAGTGGAACACTGTGACAGGAGCAGCAGCTGCACCGAACCCCGGCAGGGTAAGTGAACGGGGGGGGGGGGGGGGTTATGGGTTGGATGGGGGCTATGTTGTTTGCAGACTACAATGGTGATGAGAGGTGCAGGGGAACAGGTGCTTGGGGTGTTATAGGGGTGATGAGAGGGGGGTTATGGGGGGTAACGAGAGGTGCAGGGGGGTGTTATAGGGGTGATGAGAGGGGGGGTTATGGGGGTGATGAGAGGTGCAGGGGGTGTTATAGGGGTGATTAGAGGGGGGTTATGGGGGTGATGAGAGATGCAGGGGGGTTATGGGGGTGATCAAAGATGCAGGGGGGGTTATGGGGGTGATGAGAGATGCAGGGGGGGTTATGGGGGTGATGAGAGATGCAGGGGGGTTATGGGGGTGATGAGAGGGGGGTTATGGGGGTGATGAGAGATGCAGGGGGGTTATGGGGTGATGAGAGATGCAGGGGGGGTTATGGGGGTGATGAGAGATGCAGGGGGGTTATGGGAGTGATGAGAGGTGCAGGGGGTGTTATGGGGGTGATGAGAGATGCAGGGGGGTTATGGGGGTGATGAGAGATGCAGGGAGGGTTATGGGGGTGATGAGAGATGCAGGGGGGGTTATGGGGGTGATGAGAGATGCAGGGGGGGTTATGGGGGTGATGAGAGATGCAGGGGGTTATGGGGGTGATGAGAGGGGGTTTATGGGGGTGATGAGAGATGCAGGGGGGTTATGGGAGTGATGAGAGATGCAGGGGGGTTATGGGGGTGATGAGAGATGCAGGGGGGTTATGGGAGTGATGAGAGGTGCAGGGGGTGTTATGGGGGTGATGAGAGGTGCAGGGGGGTTATGGGAGTGATGAGAGGTGCAGGGGGTGTTATGGGGGTGATGAGAGATGCAGGGGGGTTATGGGGGTGATGAGAGATGCAGGGGGGGTTATTGGGGTGATGAGAGATGCAGGGGGGGTTATGGGGGTGATGAGAGATGCAGGGGGGTTATGGGGGTGATGAGAGATGCAGGGGGTTATGGGGGTGATGAGAGGGGGGTTATGGGGGTGATGAGAGATGCAGGGGGGTTATGGGAGTGATGAGAGATGCAGGGGGGTTATGGGGGTGATGAGAGATGCAGGGGGGTTATGGGGGTGATGAGAGATGCAGGGGGGGTTATGGGGGTGATGAGAGATGCAGGGGGGGTTATGGGGGTGATGAGAGATGCAGGGGGGTTATGGGGGTGATGAGAGGGGGGGTTATGGGGGTGATGAGAGATGCAGGGGGGTTATGGGGGTGATGAGAGATGCAGGGGGGGTTATGGGGGTGATGAGAGATTTAGGGGGGGTTATGGGGGTGATGAGAGATGCAGGGGGGTTATGGGAGTGATGAGAGGTGCAGGAGGTGTTATGGGGGTGATGAGAGATGCAGGGGGGTTATGGGGGTGATGAGAGATGCAGGGGGGGTTATGGGGGTGATGAGAGATGCAGGGGGGGTTATGGGGGTGATGAGAGATGCAGGGGGGGTTATGGGGGTGATGAGAGATGCAGGGGGGTTATGGGGGTGATGAGAGGGGGGTTATGGGGGTGATGAGAGATGCAGGGGGGGTTATGGGAGTGATGAGAGATGCAGGGGGGTTATGGGGGTGATGAGAGATGCAGGGGGGTTATGGGAGTGATGAGAGGTGCAGGGGGTGTTATGGGGGTGATGAGAGGTGCAGGGGGGTTATGGGAGTGATGAGAGGTGCAGGGGGTGTTATGGGGGTGATGAGAGATGCAGGGGGGTTATGGGGGTGATGAGAGATGCAGGGGGGGGGTTATGGGGGTGATGAGAGATGCAGGGGGGGTTATGGGGGTGATGAGAGATGCAGGGGGGGTTATGGGGGTGATGAGAGATGCAGGGGGTTATGGGGGTGATGAGAGGGGGGTTATGGGGGTGATGAGAGATGCAGGGGGGGTTATGGGAGTGATGAGAGATGCAGGGGGTTATGGGGGTGATGAGAGATGCAGGGGGGTTATGGGAGTGATGAGAGGTGCAGGGGGTGTTATGGGGGTGATGAGAGGTGCAGGGGGTGTTATGGGGGTGATGAGAGGGGGGTGTTATGGGGTGATGAGAGGTGCAGGGGGGGTTATGGGGGTGATGAGAGATGCAGGGGGGGTTATGGGGGTGATGAGAGATGCAGGGGGGTTATGGGGGTGATGAGAGGGGGGTTATGGGGGTGATGAGAGATGCAGGGGGGGTTATGGGAGTGATGAGAGATGCAGGGGGGTTATGGGGGTGATGAGAGATGCAGGGGGGTTATGGGAGTGATGAGAGGTGCAGGGGGTGTTATGGGGGTGATGAGAGGTGCAGGGGGGTTATGGGAGTGATGAGAGGTGCAGGGGGTGTTATGGGGGTGATGAGAGATGCAGGGGGGTTATGGGGGTGATGAGAGATGCAGGGGGGGTTATGGGGGTGATGAGAGATGCAGGGGGGTTATGGGGGTGATGAGAGATGCAGGGGGAGTTATGGGGGTGATGAGAGATGCAGGGGGTTATGGGGGTGATGAGAGGGGGGTTATGGGGGTGATGAGAGATGCAGGGGGGGTTATGGGAGTGATGAGAGATGCAGGGGGTTATGGGGGTGATGAGAGATGCAGGGGGGTTATGGGAGTGATGAGAGGTGCAGGGGGTGTTATGGGGGTGATGAGAGGTGCAGGGGGTGTTATGGGGGTGATGAGAGGGGGGGTGTTATGGGGTGATGAGAGGTGCAGGGGGGGTTATGGGGGTGATAAGAGGTGCAGGAGGGTGTTATGGGGGTGAAGAGAGGTGCAGGGGGGTGTTATGGGGGTGGTGAGAGATGCAGGGGGGGTTATAGTAGTGATGAGGAGAGGTGCAGGGGGATTATAGTAGTGATGAGGAGAGGTGTGGGGGGGTTATAGTAGTGATCAGGAGAGGTGTGGGGGGTTATAGTAGTGATGAAGAGAGGTGCGGGGGGTTATAGTAGTGATGAGGAGAGGTGCGGGGGTTATAGTATTGATAAGGAGAGGTGCGGGGGGTTATAATAGTGATGAGGAGAGGTGCGGGGGGGTTATAGTAGTGATGAGGAGTGGTGTGGGGGGTTATAGTAGTGATGAGGAGAGGTGCGGGGGGTTATAGTAGTGATGAGGAGAGGTGCGGGGGTTATAGTAGTGATAAGGAGAGGTGTGGGGGGTTATAATAGTGATGAGGAGAGGTGCGGGGGGGTTATAGTAGTGATGAGGAGAGGTGCCTGGGGGGGTTATAGTAGTGATGAGGAGAGGTGCGGGGGGGTTATAGTAGTGATGAGAGGTGCCTGGGGGGGTTATAGTAGTGATGAGGAGAGGTGCGGGGGGGTTATAGTAGTGATGAGGAGAGGTGTGGGGGGTTATAGTAGTGATGAGGAGAGGTGCAGGGGGTTATTGTAGCGATGAGGCGAGGTGCGGGGGTGGTTATAGTAGTGTTGAGGAGAGGTTTGGCAGGGGTTATGGGGGTGATGAGGAATGATGAGGACACAGAGGATAAGAGGTATTATATTTAGTGGGTATAGTGTGTGGCAGGATTATATTTAGTGGGTACAGTGTATAGCAGTATTATATTCAGGGTACAGTGTGTGGCAGGATTATATTTAGTGAGTACAGTGTATAGCAGTATTATATTCAGGGTACAGTATATAGCAGTATTATATTCAGAGTACGGTGTGTGGCAGGATTATATTTAGTGGGCACAGTGTATAGCAGTATTATATTCAGGGTACAGTGTATAGCATTATTATATTCAGGGTACAGTGTATAGCAGTATTATATTCAGGGTACAGTGTGTGGCAGTATTATATTCAGGTTACAGTGTGTGGCAGGATTATATTTAGTGGATACAGTGTATAGCAGTATTATATTTAGTGGGTACAGTGTACAGCAGTATTATATTCAGGTTAGAGTGTCTGGCAGTATTATATTTAGGGTACAGTGTGGGGCAGTATTATATTTAGTAGGTACAGTGAATAGCAGTATTATATTTAGTGGGTACAGTGTATGGCAGTATTCTATTCATGGTACAGTGTGTGGCAGTATTATATTCAGGGTACAGTGTGTGGCAGTATTATATTCAGGGTACAGTGTGTGGCAGTATTATATTCAGGGTACAGTGTGTGGCAGGATTATATTCAGGGTACAGTGTGTGGCAGGATTATATTCAGGGTACAGTGTGTGGCAGGATTATATTCAGGGTACAGTGTGGGGCAGTATTTTATTTAGGTTACACTTTCTGGCAAGGTTATAATGATTATTGTCTTCATGCAGAGGATGAGGATCTGCTGACAAAGTGAGGAGCTAATGATGTCCGGATGTCAGACTCTGCAGAGAAGATGGAGCTGGAGGAAGACCTGGTCTCTGGACGAGATGAAGAAGAAAAGATTACAGAGAAGATATCACTTAAGTCAGAAGACGTCACTCAGGTCACTGACATCATTGTGTGTTCTTATGACTGTCCCATCAGAGCTGTAGTCACTTGTAAGTTCTGCAGTGATGATGGGTAAAACTGTGTCCAATCTGTGTCTCTTCAGCTGTTACAAAACTACAACTCCCATTGCCAGAGGCTCTTCAGACATGATGGGAGTTTTAGCTTTCCAACAGCTGGAGAACCACTTCAACCAAGGTGATCGGTGGGGGTCTCAGGCCTTGAGTTGTGTAAGGGGCCCCCGAAATTTCTGATGGCAGCCCTGCCAGTGCACATATGACAGGGAAACCAGTCTTGCCCAGTCACTAAACTGCTACTTACATCTGCCCATGGGGACTTCCTGGCTGAGGTGCGTGCGGTGAGTGACGTCATCGCAAGCACCTGGACGCTGACGTCCAGCGCAGAGCGTTCGATAACGTCACTTATAGCGCGCACCTCTGCCAGGAAGTCCTCTCAGGCAGATGTAAGTAGTGCAGGCAAGGTAAGAGTGTGTGGGTGAGTGAGAGTGTGTGTGTGTGTGTTTGTTTGTTGGGGTTATCCTACACTACCTTATGTGGGGAATATATGCTATGCTACCTAATGTGGGGAATATATGCTATGCTACCTAATGTGGGGAATATATGCTACGCTACCTAATGTGGGGAAATTATGCAATGCTACCTAATGTGGGGAATATATGCTACATAATGTGAGGAAACTATGCTACCTAATGTGGGGGAACTGCTGCCTACCTAATGCAGATTAATGTGAGTTGCAGTGCAATTTTATGGCATATTACTTTTTTTTTTTTGGGGGGGGGGGGGCCCAGGCACATTCTTTGCACAGGGGCCCTCTGTTGTCTGTGTCCGCCCCTGACTCCACGCACTCCATCCTCAGTCTCCTCTTCACCCCCATACACCCCACACACCCCATCTTCAGTCTCCTCATCACCCCATACACCCCACGCACCCCATCCTCAGTCTCCTCATCACCCCATACACCCCACGCACCCCATCCTCAGTCTCCTCATCACCCCATACACCCCACGCACCCCATTCTCAGTCTCCTCATCACCCCATATACCCCACGCACCCCATCCTCAGTCTCCTCATCACACCATACACCCCATGCACTCCATCCTCAGTCTCCTCATCACCCCCATACACCCCACGCACCCCATCCTCAGTCTCCTCATCACCCCATACACCCCACGCACCTCATCCTCAGTCTCCTCATCACCCCATACACCCCATGCACCCAATCCTCAGTCTCCTCATCACCCCATACACCCCACACACTCCATCCTCAGTCTCCTCATCACCCCCATACACCCCACGCACCCCATCATCAGTCTCCTCATCACCCCCATACACCCCATCCTCAGTCTCCTCATCACTCCATACACCCCACGCACCCCATCCTCAGTCTCCTCATCACACCATACATCCCACGCACCCCATCCTCAGTCTCCTCATCACCCCATGCACTCCATCCTCAGTCTCCTCATCACCCCATACACCCCACGCACCCCATCCTCAGTCTCCTCATCACCCCATACACCCCACACACTCCATCCTCAGTCTCCTCATCACCCCCATACACCCCACGCACCCCATCATCAGTCTCCTCATCACCCCCATACACTCCATCCTCAGTCTCCTCATCACTCCATACACCCCACACACCCCATCCTCAGTCTCCTCATCACCCCATACACCCCACGCACCCCATCCTCAGTCTCCTTATCACCCCCATGCACCCCATCCTCAGTCTCCTCATCACCTCCATACACCCCATGCACCCCATCCTCAGTCTCCTCATCACCCCATACACCCCATGCACTCCATCCTCAGTCTCCTCATCACCCCATACACCCCACGCACCCCATCCTCAGTCTCCTCATCACCCCATACAGTCCACGCACCCCATCCTCAGTCTCCTCATCATCCCATACACTCCACGCACTCCATCCTCAGTCTCCTCATCACCCCCATACACCCCACGCACCCCATCCTCAGTCTCCTCATCACCCCATACACTCCACACACTCCATCCTCAGTCTCCTCATCACCCCATACACCCCACACACTCCATCCTCAGTCTCCTCATCACCCCCATACACCCCACGCACCCCATCATCAGTCTCCTCATCACCCCCATACACCCCATCCTCAGTCTCCTCATCACCCCCATACACCCCACGCACCCCATCCTCAGTCTCCTCATCACCCCATACACCCCACGCACCCCATCCTCAGTCTCCTTATCACCCCCATACACCCCATGCACCCCATCCTCAGTCTCCTCATCACCCCCATACACCCCATACACCCCATTATCAGTCTCCTTATCACCCCATACACCCCATGCACTCCATCCTCAGTCTCCTCATCACCCCATACACCCCACGCACCCCATCTTCAGTCTCCTCATCACCCCATACACTCCACGCACCCCATCCTCAGTCTCCTCATCACCCCATACACTCCACGCACTCCATCCTCAGTCTCCTCATCGCCCCCATACACCCCACGCACCCCATCCTCAGTCTCCTCATCACCCCATACACTCCACGCACTCCATCCTCAGTCTCCTCATCACCCCCATACACCCCACGCACCCCATCCTCAGTCTCCTCATCACCCCATACACCCCACGCACCCCATCCTCAGTCTCCTCATCACCCCATACACCCCACGCACCCCATTCTCAGTCTCCTCATCACCCCATACACCCCACACACTCCAAACTCAGTCTCCTCATCACCCCATACACCCCACGCACCCCATCCTCAGTCTCCTCATCACCCCCATACACCCCACGCACCCCATCCTCAGTCTCCTCATCACCCCCATACACCCCATCCTCAGTCTCCTCATCACCCCCATACACCCCATGCACTCCATCCTCAGTCTCCTCATCACGCCCACACACTCCAACCTCAGTCTCCTCATCACCCCATACACCCCACGCACCCCATTCTCAGTCTCCTCATCACCCCCATACACCCCATTCACCCCATCCTCAGTCTCCTCATCATTCCATCCTCAGTCTCCTCATCACCCCATACACCCCACACACCCCATCCTCAGTCTCCTCATCACCCCATACACCCCACGCACCCCATCCTCAGTCTCTTCATCACCCCCATACACCCCATGCACCCCATCCTCAGTCTCCTCATCACCCACATACACCCCATGCACCCCATCTTCAGTCTCCTCATCACCCCATGCACCCCATCCTCAGTCTCCTCATCACCCCATACACCCCATGCACTCCATCCTCAGTCTCCTCATCACCCCATGCACTCCACACACTCCATCCTCAGTCTCCTCATCACCCACATACACCCCATGCACCCCATCTTCAGTCTCCTCGTCACCCCATGCACCCCATCCTCAGTCTCCTCATCACCCCATACACCCCATGCACTCCATCCTCAGTCTCCTCATCACCCCATGCACTCCACGCACTCCATCCTCAGTCTCCTCATCACCCCCATACACCCCACGCACCCCATCCTCAGTCTTCTCACCACCCCATACACCCCACGCACCCCATCCTCAGTCTCCTCATCACCCCATATACCCCACGCACCCCATCCTCAGTCTCCTCATCACCCCATACACCCCACACACTCTATCCTCAGTCTCCTCATCACCCCATACACCCCACGCACCCCATCCTCAGTCTCCTCATCACCCCATACACCCCATGCACTCCATCCTCAGTCTCCTCATCACCCCCATACACACCATTTTCAGTCTCCTCATCATCCCATACACCCCACACACTCCATCCTCAGTCTCCTCATCACCCCATACACCCCACGCACCCCATCCTCAGTCTCCTCATCAGCCCATACACCCCACGCACCCCATCCTCAGTCTCCTCATCACCCCATACACCCCACACAGTCCATCCTCAGTCTCCTCATCACCCCCATACACCCCATTCTCAGTCTCCTCATCATCCCATACACCCCACACACTCCATCCTCAGTCTCCTCATCACCCCATACACCCCACGCACCCCATCCTCAATCTCCTCATCACCCCCATACACCCCATGCACCCCATCCTCAGTCTCCTCATCACCCCATGCACCCCAAGCACCCCATCCTCAGTCTCCTCATCACCCCATAGACCCCACGCACCCCATCCTCAGTCTCCTCATCACCCCATACACCCCACGCACCCCATCCTCAGTCTCCTCATCAGCCCATACACCCCACACACTCTATCCTCAGTCTCCTTATCACCCCATACACCCCACGCACCCCATCCTCAGTCTCCTCATCACCCCATACACCCCATGCACTCCATCCTCAGTCTCCTCATCACCCCATACACCCCACACACTCCAACCTCAGTCTAGTCATCACCCCCATACACCCCACGCACCCCATCCTCAGTCTCCTCATCACCCCCATACACACCATTTTCAGTCTCCTCATCATCCCATACACCCCACACACTCCATCCTCAGTCTCCTCATCACCCCATACACCCCACGCACCCCATCCTCAGTATCCTCATCACCCCATACACCCCATGCACCCCATCCTCAGTCTCCTCATCACCCCATACACTCCACACACTCCATCCTCAGTCTCCTCATCACCCCCATACACCCCACGCACCCCATCATCAGTCTCCTCATCACCCCCATACACCCCACGCACCCCATCCTCAGTCTCCTCATCACCCCCATACACCCCATGCACCCCATCCTCAGTCTCCTCATCACCCCATACACCCCATGCACCCCATCCTCAGTCTCCTCATCACTCCATCCTCAGTCTCCTCATCACCCCCATACACCCCACGCACCCCATCCTCAGTCTCCTCATCACCCCATCCTCAGTCTCCTCATCACCCCATCCTCAGTCTCCTCAGCACCCCATACACCCCATCCTCAGTCTCCTTATCACCCCATACACCCCATGCACCCCATCCTCAGTCTCCTTATCACCCCATGCACCCCATCCTCAGTCTCCTCATCACCCCATACACCCCATCCTCAGTCTCCTTTTCACCCCATACACCCCATGCACCCCATCCTCAGTCTCCTTATCACCCCATGCACTCCATCCTCAGTCTCCTCATCACCCCATATACCTTAAGCATCTCATCATTATTACACAGCTGACACCCCCCCCCTCAGTCCTTCTCATTAACATTAAACCCCCTAATCACTACACCCCTGACCCCCCTTCTGGTCCTCCTTATCAACACTACGCTCTCCCAGACCCCCAATCCTCCTTATCATTACACCACTAACCTCTTCAACACCCCTCCTGTCCTCTTCATCATCATTACAATCCCCTCCCCCACCGCCCTGCACCCGACCGTCGCTCTCCTCACCTCATCTACTCAGCGATGCGGCCATGTGAGGCCGGAGGGTTTGCTGCTCCTGTCGCTTCTGCCGGGGTCAGAGGCCATGACACGTGACATCAGGGGCTTGGAACAGACGTGCGTGCCTGCGCGGGGCACGTCTGTTCCCATCAGCCCCTGGCCTGTCCGTCTCGGTTTAAAGGTAAATTACTGCTGTCAGCGGCAGGTCCGGGACCTGTTGCTGCAGCATATAGTATGAAGTACTGGCAGGGGGCCCTGCAGGGGCCCAGACTGTGAGGCCCAGGCTGTGACCTGGGCCACTAGGTGGGCCCCCTAACACGCTGGGCCCCTGTGCAGCCGAACCGGTTGAACAGGTGATATGTCCGCCCCTGCAGTGGGGCAAAAAAGTATTTAGTCAGCCACTAATTGTGCAAGTTCTCCCACTTAAAAAGATGAGAGGCCTGTAATTTTCATCAACCTCAATTTACCTCAACTATGAAAGACATAGGGGGTTATGTATCAATTTTGCCTGTTGACAGTTTCTTTTTACCATTTTTTCTTCCACTTTGGTTTTCGTGGACATGCACCAAATTTATCATTTGGTGCAAGTTGTTAGTAATTTTGGCTCAAATGTTGATATCAGCTGTTCACAGCGCCTTTTACACAGAACTTACCTCCAAAGAGGACGGCGTGAAATGGATTTTATTTTCAACTTGGGTAGTTTTTTTTTTTTTTTTGTTACTTTAGTGCAGTGGTCTTCAACCTGCGGACCTCCAGATGTTGCAAAATATAATTCCCAGCATGCTGGGAGTTGTAGTTTTGCAACATCTGGAGGTCCACAGGTTGGAGACCACTGCTTTAGTACTTACCTTTCCTGAACCTGTGTGGCCATGTCTAATGCTGGCTCAATGGAGGGTGAAGGTCTCTCAGAGACAACTATGTCGCAGGACAGTATTGAGCAGCACTAGAGGCGTCGCTGCTTTCACCCAAAAAATTTTTTAATGTATTTTGATGCCTTTACATTTTCTGACATTGCTAAGTGTGTTTTCCATGTGCAAAATTTCTTGGCGGGGATTTGCGCCAAAAAAACGGGATTTGCCCTAAATTGCGCCAAAGATTGATTGGCGCAAATGATGAATTACTGACTAAAGTTAAAATCACACACAGGACCATGTGATTTTGAGAAAGTTGTAAAAATGACAGTGGAGAAGATTTGCCAAATTTTGGCGCAAAAAGACACTGCGCCAAAGTATTGCGCCAAAGTTACGTGAAAAAAACACATAAATCCTTTGATAAATACCCCCCAAAATGAGAAAAAAAAAATCCATAAAATCACATTGTCTGATTTTTTTTATTTGGGAAAATAAGTATTTGGTCACCTACAAACAAGCAAGATTTCTGACTCTCACAGACCTGTAACTTCTTCTTTAAAGCGCAACTGTCATGAACTTTTACTGCAATAACCTGCACACAGCATGTGTATTGTGTGCAGGTGTTTTTTTTTATAACAACCTTTCTACCTAATGGTTCCTGGCTTTTATTACCCTAAAAAAGGCTTTTTATGAAAGCCACGGACAGTCGGGTAGGCGTGGCGCGAGGTCCGTGATGCCCCGCCGCCAGCCACACCCACCGACTGTAATTCATCACTGGGACTCTGTGTGATTGACACACAGGTCCCAGTGCATGCGCCGTTCATTTCTTCTAACGTGTGCGCCGCTGCGTATAATGCTTGCAAGCGCTCGCTCCCCCAGCTCCCGCTGCGGTCTTTCTTCTCAGGGCACCTGCGCAGTGCGCCCTGAGTAGAAAGACGGCGGAGGGAGCGAGCGCTTGCTGGGGGAGCGAGCGCTTGCAAGCATTATGCGCAGCGGTGCACACGTTAGAAGAAGTGTACAACGCATGCGCTGGGAGCTGTGTGTCAATCACACAGAGTCCCAGTGCTGAATTACAGTCGGTGGGCATGGCTGGCGGCAGGGCATCGGGGACCTCGCGCCACGCCTACCCAACTGTCCGTGGCTTTCATAAAAATAATAAATAATAATAATTGATTTGGATGGGAACATATATCCACTAGGTCTCTGAAGGAGAGTTCCACTTGAGTTGGCACCCAAACATGGACTCCGAGTACTGGTACCGGGAGGTAGTCGCAAGACAAAGCATTGGGCCAGACCAATCTAATTGCAGACAGGATACAGATGAGTTTGATCAACACTAAAAGTACAGTAGGACAGATTTCTTGTAACCTAGTCAGTACTCTGTCTCCCCTGCTTGGTCTGTGCCTTTATGACTTAGCCGACTGGCTTACGGCCAACAAAAGACAGGTAACAGTTCTTGCTCAGAGTTTTTTGTTTGCTGAACCTTTCATCTGTTGCCCAAGTATACGTGTAGTGTGTGTGTGTGTGTGTGTGTGTGTGTTCCCGGGAGGAGGAAGGGCTGGGTCTCAGGGGGATTTAATAGGAGAGAGCACTTATAACTGCTGCTACAGATATTTCTGTTAGTCAGAGTATTAGTGGGTAGGTGCTGGACACCAGTAGTTCAACACAGCCACTGCAGTATGGCGTTTCTTTAACAAGTGTGTATACAGGAAAGTATAACACGAGAGTTTCTCTGTCTATAAGACATTTCCGTGACCCTCCCTGTCATAACTGTCTGTGTGTGAATGGGATCCCAGAAATAACGACAGAGTCTCGGGGGGGGGGGGGGGGGGGGGGGGTTGAATTCCAGAGAAAAACTAATAATCACTCCTCCAGAAGTCTGTGAGAGAAGATATTATTGAATTTAGCAAGACACCAGTAGTTTAATAGAGATCCAGTTGTATAGTGTCTCAGGTACGTGCACGCGCACAGGGTTTCTCTGATAAGAAGACATCTCTGTGACTTATCCTAGTGTGTGTATATTGTATGTTATCTGTATATGTGTTATGTCATGTCATGTCCAAATTGTGTCTGTGGATTAATGGTAGCAGTTTCAGATAAAAGTTGGAGATTGCTTAAAGTTATTAGCCCTGGTTATCCGGGTGGATTGTTGGGACGTCACCCAATTAGAACAGAGTGGGAAGATTTTGTGGTTTTCAGACTGTGCACTTTTCAATAGATTGGGATCTGGGGCTATCTTTGGAGGAAATAGAAAGTAGAGCAAGAGTAAAGGGGAGTAAGCCAGTTAGTTGCCCCTGCCACAAGGAACAGCCAGAGGACTGTGTGACGGAAGAGCAAAATAGAGCAGCAGATCTGTTTGAGCTCCCACTGGGATGTCCAGAATAAGGATGGGACAGAAAAATGTGAAGCCAGAGAGAGGGATTTTAGCACATGATTTGGTCGCAGAAAGAGAGGGAATGAGAGATATGAAACCAGTAATGGGGGAAAGGTTGTAGCCAGAACAATGGTGGAAAGTTCTCAGAAAGAAGGATGGACATGCTTCAATTGTGGTGCCCAGAACGCCCCCTGGCGAGATACGTGTTATAGTTGTGGTGCCCCATAGGCCACACCCAGTTTCCGCCCCCAGTAATGACCTAAAAACACCTGCCGCGAACTGGCGGCCATCTTGGTATACCTGGAAGTATGGGTACTCCCACTTCCGCCCCTGGCAGCCATCTTGGGACACCCAATACTCCTACTTCCCCTACCTCTGGCCCTACCCCTGGCAGTGATCTTGCTATACCCAAAAGGCCTACTCCCATGTATTCTGTGCTTAATCCTGATGGCTCCTACCCTGTCCCTACTACACCAATCTTCCCTTTCTCTGTCAATGGCGAGGAGGAGGAGGAGCATCTCTCAGAGGACAACAAGACCAATGTAGCCAACCCTACCGGGTGGCTACGCTTCCGCCCCAGGGGCTGCCCTCATAGCAGGTGCTCAAGCACCCGTGACCAGTCCCAAGCAGCAGGTAGACCTGATTACACCCGGTCGCTTCCGCATGTCACCCTTCAACTCAGCCAGCTCTTCCCAGACCCCTATCAGAAATACCTTTTATATCCTGAGGCGGCTTTATGTACATGCATGGGGCAATGCCCCTCCTCATGTCCCTACTATGTATGTTATTTTTAATCCATCCCAAGCAGCTACCCTTGTACCTCTACTCCCTGACCAAGAGAAACAACCAATGTGCTTCTAATGTAGGATCAGTTAAATCCAACAATCTTACTCTTCTTCATTTAAGGATCTACAGAGTCAGATTAAGGCTGGTGATGCTTACTGGCCAATTATGGAGCCAAATCTCCAGAAAGGAATTTACCCTGAGGAAACTATCTACCAGTCAAGCACCTACTTCTGTGCGCGCCTATTAAAATGGGCCCAAGACAGATTAGCAGATCAAGAAACTAGTGTCCATGATATTAACCAAGACAAAGGTGAATCTGTTGAAAAATACTATGCCCGACTCAAGCAACTTTTACATGATCTTGAATTTGACTCATCCAACAAATCACCTTCACAGATGTTGTCCTCTGCTTTTGTTAATGACTTAAAGGACCCAGTAAAGAAGGGCCTTGTTCTGTAACACCCAGAATACAGAGTGTTGACACTTGATACCCTACTCCTAGTGGAAAAAGGCTTAGGAGTCCAGCCAAGCTCTCACCAAGAAACCTGCCCCTCTTATGATGACTGGGGATTTCCCCACCAACTGCCCACCGCCAGGACGGCGCCAATCTCTAGTCTGCTACAACTGACACAAGCCCGGCCACTATAAATGTGACTGTAGATCCCCAAGAAGATCTGGACCCCCACAAGGTCAATTACCAATACCGACAACCCAATGGCCCACCTGACACTCAAGAGCCCAGATACTTCCCAAACCAAGGGCAAAGACCTACCCAGGATCATCAGGATCTGCTACCATAGGATTTGGGCAAGCCTGTGTCTCACTTACCTTCTATGGCAGTATGCTCAACCAACATGAATGGCTCTCTGGCTAAAGTGACACTACCCATTGAAGGGCACCCTACAAACTTTCTTATAGACACAGGTGCAGCCAGAAGTGTAATTAGGGCCCAAGACCTGCCAACTGAGTCTTTCCTCTCAAATATACACTGCTCAAAAAAATAAAGGTAACACTTACACAACACAATGTAACTCCAAGTCAATAACACTTCTGTGAAATCACAATGGCCACTCAGGAAGCAACACTGATTGACAATCAATTTCACATGCTGTTGTGCAAATGGAACAGACAACAGGTGGAAATTATAGGAAATTAGCAAGACACCCCCAATAAAGGAGTGGTTCTGCAGGTTGTGACTACAGACCACTTCTCAGTTCCTATGCTTCCTGGCTGATGTTTTGGTCACTTTTGAATGCTTGCGGTGCTTTCACTCTAGTGGTAGCACGAGACGGGGTCTATAACCCACACAAGTGGCTCAGGTAGTGCAGCTCATCCAGAATGGCATATCAATGTGAGCTGTGGCAAGAATGTTTGCTGTGTCTGTCAGCATAGTGTCCAGAGCATGGAGACGCTACCAGGACACAAGCCAGTACATCAGGAGATGTGGAGGAGGACGTAGGAGGGTAGCAGCAGGACCGTTACCTCTGCCTTTATGCAAGGAGGAGCAGGAGGAGCACTGCCAGAGTCCTGCAAAATTACCTCCAGCAGGCCACAAATGTGCATGTATCCACTCAAACAGTCAGAAACAGACTCCATGAGGGTGGTATGAGGGCCCGACATCCACATGTCGGGGTTGTGCTTACAGTCCAACACCGTACAGAATGTTTGGCATTTGCCAGAGAACACCAAGATTGGCAAATTTGCTACTGGCACCCTGTGCTCTTCACAGATGGAAGCAGGTTCACACTGAGCACATGTGACAGACGTGACAGAGTCTGGAGACGCCATGGAGAACATTCTGCTGCCTGCAACATCCTCCAGCATGACCGGTTTGGCGGTGGGTCAGTAAAGGTGTGGGGTGGCATTTCTTTGGGGAGGGGGGAGCACAGCCCTCCATGTGCTTGTCAGAGGTAGCCTGATTGCCATTAGGCAGTGAGATGAGATCCTCAGACCCCTTGTGAGACCATATGCTGGTGCGGTTGGCCCTGGGTTCCTCCTAATGCAAGACAATGCTAGACCTCATGTGGCTGGAGTGTTTCAGCAGTTCCTGCAAGAGGATGGCTGTCACCATCACACCCTATCGGTCCAGCCAAGACGCTAGAGAGAGTGTGATAGTGCAAGGGTTAAAGCCGCCAGACCTCTGGGTATCCACTACTAGTCCCAGCAAGTCACCAAATTAACCCTTAGATAAACGTGTTTTACCAGAGCCTCCTTCAGAAAGGCGAGCTCATATATTTAGAGATCAAAGACCAGAGCTGATTAATTAAACATTTAATCTGATAAAAGGTATCACATTGCTGACTATAAAAAAATACAGAAACAAATGACATACAGTTACAAAAATTTCCAAAGAGTTTAGCAAGTTCAGAAAGCAAAAATGAAGTTCTTACAGCATGATATTATAGCAGTCCATGAGAGTGGGTCTCCAGCTTTTCTTAGGATGGTCTTGTCAGCTTGGGGCACAGATCTTAACAACTGACTCTAGCATTGTTAAATATTATATATCTCCTTTTTGGAGGGACTCCATTCCCCCCTCCCCCTCTGGTCCCACCAGGGGAGGGAGGGGGGGGAAGGCATCTCTTATCTCATATATGGGACCAGAGACCCCTTACATCCTGCTACTTCAAAGAAAACTCCTGACTTCAAAAAGAGGAAAACAGCAGACAGGCCCCAATTGACTGCAATACACAAAAACAAAGGATACACTGTCTGAATGACCCCTCACCCCCCAGGTCTAAGTTTATACATAGATGCAATTATAAGACACATGTATGTTCCCATAATCAGGCCTTGGGCCTGACAATGGCATTGATGCTATGGACTGGCCTACCCGTTCCCCAGACCTGCATCCGATTGAGCACATCCACCAACGCCATGTTGCACCAGAGACTATCCAGGAGATGGCAGATGCTTTAGACTAGGTCTGGGAGGACATTCCTCAGGAGACCATCCGCTACCTCATCAGGAGCATGCCCAGGCATTGTAGGGAGGTCATACAGGCACGTGGAGGCCACACACACTACTGAGCCTCATTTTGACTTGTTAGAAGGACATTACATCAAAGTTGGATCAGCCTGTAGTGTGGTTTTCCACTTTGATTTTGAGTGTGACTCCATATCCAGACCTCCATGGGTTGATACATTTGATTTCCATTGATAATTTTTGTGTGATTTTCTTGTCAGCACATTCAACTATGTAGAGACGAAAATATTTTATACGATTAGTTAATTCATTCAGATCTAGGATGTGTTATCTTAGTTCCCTTTATGTTTTTGAGCAGTGTAGATGTTTCATGTGTAGGGGTTAATGGCATCCCCCGAACGAATCCCCTCACAAAGCCTCTCCGCATAGCCAACTTCCCCCACCTACTGGTCAGGTTTGTAGTTTCAGACACTTGTCCACTCAACCTGTTAGGAGCAGACGTTCTCTCCAGACTCCAAGCCTCCATTAAATTTAGCAAAGATGGAACTATATCCATCTCCTCCCCACTGGAGATTGAGGATGTCTCTGCTCTATACTCCATCCTGATCATGTTGGCTCTCCATAAAACTCCCACCTCCACAATCCCATCAGATGTACTTGCCCAAATACCCCTTTTTAACCCCTCCACCCTGCTTCCACTTCCTGAGGGAGGAAATGAAGGTGATGAAGAGGATCAAGGTGAACATGATCAGGGTAACCACTCCCATGATTGTTTTGAGCTGATGAAGATGGAAACAACACACTTGCCATCTTAAGTGAAACTCTACTGCCCAATCCAGACCTCACCATCTTTGTGGATGGCTCGAGATTTGCATACAAGCATGGGAGATACCATACAGTATATGCTGTAATGACAAAAAATTCGGTCCTAAAAGTGGAGGTCCTGCCTCCTACTGTCTCTGCACAAGAAGCTGAACTTTAGGCCCTCATCATGGCATGCAAATTGGCATAAGGCCAAACAGAAAATAGTTACACAGATTTGGCTAATGCATCTGGCGCCACCCATAATTTTGGATCACTCTGGAAAACCAGAGGCTTCCTGACAGCAGCAGAAACACCAGTAAAACACAGCATGGCCATGAAGGATCTGGTGGATGCCTTACTCCTCCCAACTCATGTGGCAATTCTGCATTTATAATCTGTTGTGTGCTGCCATGCCTGAAGAAGATGTGTGAAAAAGCCATGGACAATGCTACTCCCATGATGACTAACCTCGACCATGATGGACCATATACTCTATTACAGAAATTCCCGAATACAGAATCATTGCATGTGTAATGGACAGCATCTGAAAATCTATGTACAAAATCTGTGGCAAGGGGGGTCATGGAATAGCCATGACTCATCTAACGTACAGAAAGAAGAAAAGGAGTTGGAGAAGTACATAGGACAGATTAGCTAGGACTACATGTTAGGGAAATAATGTAAAATAGGCATTTTCAGGGGGAAATTGTAATGGATTTAATATATATAATCATATATATTTTAATTGGTATAAAATGTCTTCTTTTTCATACCAATTCATACCAATTCAAACCAGTTCTTTGCTCATTATTATCTGACCTGACAGAAATCAGTCTCTCCCCCAATGAAGCCTGACAATCAAGATTGAACTGTTTGCAGAGAAATAAAATAATGTCATTATGACATCTGGGGAGAAGTACAAGGTTCTAATTGCTTAGCGCTAAGGAGCAAACAAGTCAACTTGCGCATGACAAAATCACAAACACACACGTCACTAATAATAATCAATAATGTGGATGGTAATTTATGTTGATTCTGAATATAAGCTGTGAAATATGCTGTAATCAACACGAGGAAGAAGTACATTACCCTGAGCAAATCGTGTTAGTGTGTATTATTCACTCTGATGCGTGCATCAACTCTAATGATAATAATTGATTTGGATATAATTTGGACTGGAACAGATATCCACTAGGGCTCTGAAGGAACCCTTTAGGCAGATCTCACATCCTGCAGGAACACACGGGAACTGAGTTACTGCACTTTTTTCACAACAGGAACACCATTCCCATTAACAGGAGTCCTGAAGGACCAACCTTTGAGTTGAAATCTTTAGTGAGTTCCCACTTTTTTGTTCCCAGGACTTGACCCATGCCTTTAGGGTAGGGTCACATGTAGTGCATCTGCAGCGTATTTGATGCTGTGGATGCACTAGTGACCATCTTTAGAGTGTGCTTCCTGCTGTGCCCGTGTGTCCTGCCTTGTCCACTCGCAGCAGCAATCTGCTGCTACAAGTAGACACACAGGGATCTGTGAGTCCCGCTTGCCTGTGCAGTATTCTCACAGACATTGTGACCATTTTCAGCCTAGCTCAGGGAGCAGGGGGAACGAGCAGCCAGAACATGGGAGTCATGTTTAGAGTAGGGTCACACTTGGCAGACGTGCTGTGGATTTTCTACACATAATTTCAGTGTGGAAAATCCACAACATACACAGTAGCATTGTAGTGGATGGGACTTTTAAAATAAAGAAAAAACAATTAAAAGCAGAAATTGAAAAACTCTACAGCGTATCAATTGTTGTTTCAGATCTGCTGCTGACTTTTGGGGATTTTCCCCAATGACTTTAAAGAAGTACTGTACTCAAAATTCGCAATTGCGGGTGTTGCAGTCACAATTTCTTTAGGCCCAGCCTGAAGCCCTGAATGATCCAAGTAAAGCTATGGGGTTCTTGTCTATGTCTCCTCGTCATCTTCCTTCTTGCTTCCTCAGAAATGGACTAGGATGAAGTTCACAGGAATGTCACTTTGACTCTACAGAAGCTGGTATGCCCCAAGCAATCCTAAGGCTTGAAGCCTACCTCCCGATGAAGGGAGGTTAGTTGTTTCTCACTCTTTCTCACTCTAAGCTACACTTCAAGTAACTGAATTTCCTCTCTCTGGGGCGAGATGCTGGGCAGAAAACTAAATTGTTCCAAATGTTATGTAAAAGTAAGCGAATGGGCTTCCTCACTTACAGCCAGTACAAAATATAAACAATGTAAAGCAGCATACAACAGTTCACAATAGTAAAATACCCTACACACATGACAGTAATGAAGACAAATGTCTGACAACCAATTCAGATGTCCTGCAGAGATAGGCAGTGGGACACTGCATACATATACCAGACGTTGAACACGTTCTGTGGCCTAGGTTTTCAATACTTTTGCTTTGTCTGAGGTCTGTGAGATTATGGGTTGAAAGAATGGGAATGATGGAAATGTACACAATGATAAGCTCCACTGACACACCTAAAAACAGTTTATGAAGTGTTATTGGGGTATCTGATATATACTTAAGAAGGTATGCATTGTGATTGCTTTTCCATAAAAATGTTAATTCACTTACAGCATTTATCACCTTTGCACTGGTGTTAAATTTATCGGAGGGTCTGACTGATGGGTCCCCCTTTGATCAAGAGAATGGCTATCTCCGTTGCCCCTGTGATTTGACAGGTAGTATGTCTGCTTGCTGCACCTCCATTCACTGTCAATGAGACTGATGAGTCCAGCACTTACCTATCTCTGTCAATCCCATAGATAGTAAAAGCAGCAGTTGTCACAAAGGCACACTATACACAAGAGGCACTTGGGGACAATCTTTTTCATGATCAGTGGGGGTCCCAGTGGTCAGGCATCCAGCAATCATACATTTATGATATATTCTGTAGATAGTTGCTAGTGGCCACCCTCTTTTAAGCAGAGCTACCTTTCAGTATAATTTCACTACATATTTATCGCAGAGTATACAACCTTCTCACATATATCTTTGAATACCTTGAACTCTTGCCAAAAGTAATAATTATACCAACCCAGAGAGCCTCAGGGGTACAATGGCTGCACGTGTACATGTGTAGACACAGATTCCCTCATAGTGTTTATCGTTTCATTTGGCAGGATGGGTATGTGTAGATTCTTGCCTGGTATCGGGAAAACTTATTACAAAATATCACATGTTTATTTGCCTGCTTACAAAAAAATTCCAGAAAGCTTAACAAAAACACAAAGTTATTTATAGAAAGGAAATTGTCTACAGGGTAAAATTGCATAATCTCCATACTGATCCTAAATCCTTAAAGAATATAAAGATGAAAATCTCAGATTTTTCAGTTATTAATATTTTATACAATTTAAAAGTATTATTTAGATTAAAGTGGTGATCGGACCACAAACTGAGGCCTGTACTAGAGCCCTGTCTTTCTAGTCAATGAAAGCCTTAGCCATTGTACCCCCATCAATAAAACACTTAAAGGGATACTCCGGTGTTAAACTATTTTTTTTTAAATCAACTGATGCCAGAAAGTTAACGGGGTACTCCGTCCCTAATACATCTTATCCCCTATAAAAGGATAGGGGATACGATGTCTGGTCGCGGACGTCCTGCTGCTGGGGACCCCCACAATATGTCATTGCGCACCCACCTTTGTGACATCTCAGCAGCGCTGTAGGCTCCAAATGTGTGGCGTGACGACCACGGGCCCGGAGTATCATGATGTTATGACTCCGCCCCCATGTGATGTCACACCCCGCCTTCAATGCAAGTCTGTTGGAGGTGGCGTGATGGCTGTTCTGAAAATGGACAGAGGTGTCAGCCGTCACACCCCCTCCCATAGACTTGCATTGAGGGGCAGGGTGTGATGTCACACGGGGGCGGAGTTGTGGCGTAACCATACTCTCGACCCTTGGTCTTCATGCTACACATTTGGAGCCTCCAGCGCTGCGGAGAGCTCACAAAGGTTAGTGCGCAATGACAGACTGCGGGAGTCCCCAGCGGTGGGACCCCCGCGACCAGACATCTTATCCCCTGTCCTTTGGATAGGGAATAAGATGTATTAGGGCCAGAGTACCCCTTTAAACACATTTGTAAATTACTTCTATAAAAAAAAAATCTTAGTACTTATTAGCTGCTGTATACTACAGAGGAAATTCTTTTCTTTTTGGATGTCTTTTCTTTCACGACCACAGTACTCTCTGCTGACACCTCTGTCCATGCCAGGAACTGTCCAGAGCAGGAGAAAATCCCCATAGCAAACATATGCTTCTCTGAACAGTTCCTAAAATGGACAGAGGTGGACAGAGGTGTCAGCAGAGAGCACTGTGGTCATGACAGAAAAGAAATCCCTAAAGAAAAGAATTTCCTCTGTAGTATACTTTAAGAGAAGTAATTTAAAATCTAAGAAAAAAATTAACCACACCTCAAGAATACCACCCTTCTGGGTACACTATAAATAATTATTGGAGACAAAATTGCTAAAACAAACAATTACTAAAACAAACAATTGCTAGTAATATAAAACTATTAATAAAATTATCAGAGCAATGGTAATATTAACATCAACTGTCATTGAGCCCTAATGAACACATAGGAAAAATATTGTAAAATTATCTGCAGAATTTAAGAAGTAAATGTCGATAGTCCGGAATGGACTAATAGTCCGGCACATATGATGATAATAACAAAAGTCACTTGTTTTTGAGAACTAATATGAAGTAACCTGTCCACAGTCTCTAGATGGATAAATGGTTAAATCTCACCGTAGCCGCTGGTCCCGTACTGCGACGGGCCGATGTATGCGAGTCCTGTGCTAGCTGTAATGGTTCCGGCGTGCAAGCCTAGGCAGAAAAAGGGCTCCGGCAGGAGACTCCCATATGAACGGTCCGTGATGTCGGCAAACACCCGTGCAGTTATCGGACCCTCGTTGTGTTAGTTGTAGCTAGATTCTGGTAGTAGAAGCAACAGGTTTGCAGTGCGCTTGGTGAGAAGAGATGGTTGGTAAGTGCAACAGGTGCAAATGAATGGTTGTATTAAGTTGTTCCGTGCCAGCTTCATTCAAAGTAGTGCAGATGAATAGTGCTCTGTTCAGACTGGATAATGGCCTAGACGCGTTTCAGGGTGCTAATAACGACACATTCTTCAGTAGTCAAGTATACATCTATACTTGCCTACTGAAGAAGGGGTCGTTATTTGCACCCTGAAGCACGTCTAGGCCGTTATCTGGTCTGAACAGAGCACTATTCATCTGCACTACTTTGAATGAAGCCGGCACGGAACAACTCTTAGCAAATCTTTGCTAATTTTATTAAAAAGGAAAGACAAAAATCTTGCATTGACATAAGTATTCAGACCCTTTACTCAGTACTTAGTTGAAGCACCTTTCGCAGAAATTACAGCTTCCAGTCTTCTTGGGTGGGATGCCACAAGGCGTGCACACCTGGATTTGGGGGTTTTCGTTTCGGTTTAAGTCAGGTCTCTGGCTGGGCCACTAAAGGACATTCACAGCGTTGTCCCTAAACCACTCCTATGTTGTCTTAGCTGTGTGCTTTAGGGTCATTGTCTTATTGGAAGGTAAATCGACTGCCAGTCTGAGGTCTAGAGAATTCTTGAACCGGTATTGCTCCATTCAGCTTTTCCTCAACCCTGGCTAGTCTCCTTTTCTCAGCTGCTGAAAAACACCCCCACAGCGTGATGCAGCCACCACCATGCTTCACTGTAGGGATGGTATTTAGAAGGTGTGGGGAGTGCCTGGTTTCCTCTACACACAATGCTTAGAATTGAGGAAGAAAAGTTCAATCTTGGTTTGCATTGTCAGCTGTCAGACCTGATATAGACAGGGCGGTGTGTTTCCAAATAATTTCCAATAAACTACCACAAGTGACTCAAACCATGCTGTAGAAACATCTCAAAGATTATGAAGAAAAATAAGAGTCCCCCAGAGCTAAATGCTAATTGTCATAGTACAGGGTCTGAATACTTACATTAATGCAAAATTAGATTTTTACTACTAAACTTCTATTTTTACATTCTTATTAAGTGCAGAATGCTGAGAAAAAAATAATTCCAAATGCATTTCAAGTATCTGTTGCTGGAATCGCAATGAAAATGGAATATGTATGATTAGAAAATATTGCTGCTTTCTTTCAAAAACTATGACACATTTGTATGTGGTATAGCAGTTACCCCACTTTACTTCAGAACAGCTGAATTGCAATACCAGACAGCTGTAGGTAGGACTTCTCTGCAGGTAGTTTGCCTCAACAATCCCCCCGCCCCCCCCCCCCCCCATTAGGTAGGAACACTTGTAGGTAGATCTATAGTATTTCAAAATAGATTAGCTCGGCACTACTGTGAACGTTGATATGCCTACTTATGGCATATATATATCTATCTATCTCCAAAACCCTTCCAGGTAGCAGGCTAACTAATGGTGCTCACTGACATATACAAAATCCAATGACATAATATTCCATAAGAATAGAAAGTCAGGGCACTCACCCACGTCAGGTTTTCAATCTTCTTTATTTCAAGATGTATCAAACAAACATCAGTGCCTAAAGCGGAGCTACCCCCGCCATTGCCTTTTCCTCTATTTCCCTGTTTAAGCAATGATGTTTGTTTGATACATCTTGAAAAAAAGAAGTTTGAAAACCTGACGTGGGTGAGTGCCCTGACTTTCTATTCTTATGGAATATCTTGTAGGTAGATCGCTCATCCCCACCATGTAGTTTCCCCAATGTAAGTAGTCGCTTCCTACCTACCAACCCCCCCCCCCTCGTCATAGGTAGAAGCCCCCTGTGAGGCACTTATGTGGTGTCCCGGCACCGTATTTCATACTGTGCCTTAGTTATTAGTCCCCAAAGTTAGAGTCCCTAGGACTGTCAGGGTTCGCTTCCCTAATTAACCCCTAGTCACTCCTTAGTAACTTGATATTTAGAAATATTATCTATATAAATATATGTATATGGTGTTACTTACTTGGTTTGGCGTCGCAGGGGCCCAGCCCCTGTCCATATAAGGGAGCATATAAGGGAGCTGCGCCATTTTGTCACGCTCTTGGGTTGCTGACTCTGGACGAGGTAGGATCTCTGGACCTAATCCAACCCCTAAATCCAGCAGATCTATGCAAATACAATCCTCCTAATCTTAAGAGAACTTTCCGGTCCTAAGCAACTGTCAGTCACTGCTGTGCTGTCTATATAGACTCTGTTATCTGGACTGTTACCGATACTGCATGTACAGAAAATCTTCAGTAAAGTTCCTGCAAGTTTTAAGTTCAGCACTGCTGTGGACAATCCATTTATTTTACACTCACCTATCGCTCTTAGGAAGGGTGGCGATAGGCCCAGCATCACTACAGAATGTTAACCCCTCACCCTGGCGTCACGAGTGACAAGGGTTAAATTAACCCCTCATATTCTACAGCAACACCCCAACTACCCTACACCCCCACCAGGCTATTACAAAGCCTTTTTGGCGTCTGACTAACAGGAGTCGGGTGTGTGCCTGCTGCTGTTGCCACTAGTGAAATTGTATTCCCCCCAATATAACGGACTTTATTCATGTGCTGTAAACCGCATTATTGTGTACAAGAGCGGTGCGCGTGGAACGCATTACAAGGGGCCACGCGAAAAGTAAGGGGGGAGGCGAAGATTTATCTGCTGCAAGAATGTGTAAACTGCGAAATGAATACATGCTACGATCCTCTGGTCCGGTCAGCACAGGAAGAGTTAACCTGCTGCCGGAGAAGCGAGCAAAAAAGTCCTGCGCCACGTCCCGCCCCTGGGCATGGCTATCAAGTTGCTGTGTCACAGCCAAAGGGAACTTGGAAACAGAGTAGTCGTTTCTGGGAGGACAGGAAGTCGGGGCTGCACCGATGACGTCCTTCCTGCTGGCCTACATTTTGGGGAAGCCCAGTATAAAGGACACCCTGCACAGCGACCTCTTCAGTCTACACAAGGAGCCGGAGAGTACAGACATGGAGGAAAGCAGCGTTCCACGTGCTGAGAACAGCAAAATGGCGCCGGAGCAACGGAAAGTTGTGGCGGCCGCAGCCCAACTATTCCAGGATATCGCTGACCGTCTGCAATGGTTGTCATTGGACGAAGAGGGGGCTTGCAATCTTCCCCCCACTGCCCGATGATGATGATGATTGGCCGGATACACCTCCAGGAGACTGCGCTGGGACACCTGGAGTAGCATCGCCGGTGAGATTGTCCCCTCACCACAGGACTTGGGGCTCGTGGGCCCAGATCCCATTGGAGGAGTCTGCAGTGAGTACCCCGCCAGAGGCGGCCTTTTCTACCTCCTCCAACCCTGAGCCTGAGATACCTTTATCCAACTTGCCGAGTGCACGACGGCGCTCACCAGATTTGCCCCAGTGGATTTTTGGGGACAAGCCGGGACTCATCGAGTATATGCACGCAGTTCTACAACCTATACCTGGGAAGCCATTCCCACCAATTCCAACCGCACAAAGAGAAAGGGCCCGTCAGGAAGCCAAGCTGGCTGAGTTGAACAACAAATTAAAGGCCCGACACAGAGAACTGTACGTCCCTAAGCATATGTTTGCCTCCTGAGGAGAAAATTCGTTATCAGGAGAATACTAAAGAAATGGAAGCACTCTACATCCGCAAGTGGGATCATCCCCGAGAAGGGGAGGAGCCTCTAGAACGACGAAGAGCAACTGTGGCCAAGTTGGACAAGGTCAGAGGTTATGGGACACACCTAGATTGCCATACAGGGCAAACCATCCTCGTAAACTGGCGAGCAGTACAGAGGCTATATCTACATAAAAGTTCTACTTTCCGGAGGTGGGTGAGATAGTGGAGTACACCCCCGTCCAGGGCCTGCGTGGAGAATGGGCTGCTGTGGTCACAAGACCAACGGCCCCAACACAGCTTCCCTTCAAATACTTTCCATCTACAGATTGGGAATCGGATCCCTTTAACCTGAGGCTGAAATGGTCTGCTCCAGATGCCTCCACCAACGTAGTCAAGGAGGAGGAGCCTCTACATCATCAGTCATCTGTTTCGTGTAGCACAGTGCCAAGGCCTGCTCAAGACCAAGAAAGTAAGCCCAAATTGCGGGCGCCAAAGACCGTACCTAGACCCTCTCGGAGCAATGAGAGTTTGTCTGTATCCGAGGTACCAACGTATGTACCTAGGCCCTCTTGGAGCAATGAGAGTTTGCCTCCTGCAACGGTACCAACGAAAGTACTCTGGCCCACTCCTGGCATGGAGGTGGGGCTGAAACCTTATTCACCAACCTTGATCCCGACCAGTAAGCCCCTGGTCACTTTGAATCCCACTGTTACCCATTCTACTATCACCGATGTGGTGTAGGAGAGCTATTTTAACTCCCAGCCAGCCCCTGATGTTGGAAGGGCTAGGGGGTCTACAAGAGGCACAAGAAGAGTACGGAAGAATATTTTCTAAAGGACTGTGAAGTAATGACTGTTGCTTTTCTTTGCTAACCACTTTTGTTTTCCAGTAACAAAGTTCAAGACATATGTACCTAGCAGGACTATGCTAAGACTGTTCAATTTCCAAGTTCAGCAACGTAACCATTAAGCTTTGTGCCTGACCATCAGGTCAAGAGACTCCTAGCCAGTAGGAGATTCGTAAGTTTTGTGCCCGGCTGATTTGTGGCAGCCGTGAAACATAGACTCCTAGTGTAGGTGGACTGCAGATCCTTACACGCCAATTTTGTGTATATACCTCTAGACTTTCTTGCTAAAAATTGCACTTATCAGGTGTATGAGCCTGAACCTTGTTGGAGTGTTAATAAATACGTAAGTCTGTGTGATAAAAATGTATATGGTTCTTGTACACAGAAAAAAATTGCTTTGTGTCTGTGTACATAAAAAGTAAGTAAAGGTTGTACACGGAAATTGTCCGCTAGATGCACGTGTACACTAAAAACAAAAAACGTAAATAATTATTGTATACATGTACATACAAATGTATAAAAATACTAAAAAGGTGTTTTAGTAGTTGCTAGATTGGTGACTCTACCGGCCCCTCCGAGAGTAGCATTCCGGTCGCCAATCGCTAGCACCTGTCAAAAAAAATAAAAAATAAAAAATACCCTTAAGGTAACAAGACTAACTACTAGCAGTACTTGCACACATAGTACCTTAAATTGCTCACTTAAATGTACTTCTCCAGTACATACACAAAATAAAAATATGTCTCACACTCAAGAAACACTTTAGGAATTGTAGCCTATTGATATCCAATTCCTGCCACTGTTAGGTACACTAATCTTCTCTCTCTGTTATTACGTGTGTGAGATGCTCTACTTGGCCAGTAGGTGCTCTTGCGAGCTTAAAATTAAACACGTATTTCCAAAGGTAACTGTTACGCCTAGCGCTCCGGGTCCCCGCTCCTCCCCGGAGCGCTCACGGCGTCTTTTTCCCTGCAGCGCCCCGGTCAGTCCCGCTGACCGGGAGCGCTGCACTGTCATGGCCGTTGGGGATGCGATTCGCACAGCGGGACGCGCCCGCTCGCGAATCGCATCCCAGGTCACTTACCCGTCCCGGTCCCCTGCTGTCATGTGCTGGCGCGCGCGGCTCCGCTCTCTAGGGCGCGCGCGCGCCAGCTCTCTGAGACTTAAAGGGCCAGTGCACCAATGATTGGTGCCTGGCCCAATTAGCTTAATTGGCTTCCACCTGCTCCCTGGCTATATCTGATCTCCTCCCATGCACTTCCTTGCCGGATCTTGTTGCCTTGTGCCAGTGAAAGCGTTTAGTGTGTCCAAAGCCTGTGTTACCTGAACTTCTGCTATCCATCCTGACTTCGAACCTTGCCGCCTGCCCCCGACCTTCTGCTACGTCTGACCTTGCCTCTGCCTAGTCCTTCTGTCCCACGCCTTCTCAGCAGTCAGCGAGGTTGAGCCGTTGCTAGTGGATACGACCTGGTTGCTACTGCCGCAGCAAGACCATCCCGCTTTGCGGCGGGCTCTGGTGAAAACCAGTAGCCTCTTAGAACCGGTCCACTAGCACGGTCCACGCCAATCCCTCGCTGACACAGAGGATCCACTACCTGGAAGCCGAATCGTGACAGTAACCTAGGTAAGGCTATACTGTTGTGTTCTAGGGGTAAGTAGCGTGTAGCCGATAGACCCTAGTAGCTAACCTTATTGGTAGAGAGCCTTAGGCAAGCCAATATACCCTTTTTGTGTACTAACAGGTAACTCATCGTGGCAAAACAAAAGTAAATGTGGTGAGATTTCAAAAATGTTTAGTCAGCTTGAAACTAAAGGTATAGAGATCTGTACTAATGTCTAGTTAGCCTCATAAATGTATAGAGAGCTATAAAAATGTCTAAGGATCTAGAAACTAATGTCTAGATAGCTTCCTAATGTCTAGATAGCTTCATAATGTCTAGATAGCTTCATAGTTGTGTAGTAAGGATACTAGTCAGATTAAAAGAATATGTCTTCAGAATGTATATAGAATGTTTATAATTCTGTCCTTGTCCTAGTCCCTCTACCTTAGGGTACAGGCGTCGGGGTCGACTTGTTTTAAGTAAGGGGGTTTGTGGTGTCCCTAGGACTTTCGGGGTTCGCTTCCCTAATTAACCCCTAGTCACCCCTTAGTAACTTGATATTTAGAAATATTATCTATATAAATATATGTATATGGTGTTACTTACTTGTTTTGGCGTCGCAGGGGCCCAGCCCCTGCCCATATAAGGGAGCTGCGCCATTTTGTCGCGCTCTTGGGTTGCTGACTCTGGATGAGGAAGGACCTCCGCAGCTTTCAAGACAATTACTAGGCCAAAGCCTTGTGGCCTAGGCCTGCGCTAGAGACGGAAAGTTCTTACAATTCCCCGCTATCTCCGCAAGATCTCTGGACCTAATCCAATGCTTCTCAAATAGTAGGGGGCGAGGCTCCGTAAAGGGGGGCTCGTTTGACCTCGGCAAATACTGTCATATTGGATGTCTAGATCGGATTATCCGACTCACTCGCATGCGGCGTCCCACACGGCGTCGGTTGCCTAGCAACTCTACGGCTGGATCTTACTTACGGCCCTGGGTTGTCAGTGTGGCTGCCTGGGAGAGGCGCTTTGAACTCCGGCGTGGCGCGCTGCTACGTTCAGACGTGAGGTCAATCCCTGCTTGTCCTCCATGTAAAGAGCCCTGCTTGTTGTCAGTGTACAGAGCCCTGCTTGTTGTCAGTGTACAAAGCCCTGCTTGATGTCAGTGTACAGAGCCCTGCTTGTTGTCAGTGTACAGAGCCCTGCTTGTTGTCAGTGTACAGAGCCCTGCTTGTTGTCAGTGTACAGAGCCCTGCTTGTTGTCAGTGTACAGAGCCCTGCTTGTTGTCAGTGTACAGAGCCTCATATACGTTAATAAGGATACAGTGTTATGTAGAGGTGTACAGACAAATTATACTATTTACAGTTGCGCGAAATGTTTTCTTGTTCCTAGGGGGGGGGGGCATGACAGAAAATAATTGAGAAGCACTGACATAATCCAACCCCTAAATCCAGCAGATCTCTATGCAAATACAATCCTCCTAATCTTAAGAGAACTTTTCGGTCCTAAGCAACTGTCAGTCACTGCTGTGCTGTCTATATAGACTCTGTTATCTGGACTGTTACCGATACTGCATCTACAGAAAATCTTCAGTAAAGTTCCTGCAAGTTTTAAGTTCCGCACTGCTGTGGATAATCCATTAATTTTACACTCACCTATCGCTCTTGGGAAGGATGGCGATAGGCCTAGAATCACTACAGAGTTTTAACCCCACACCCTGGCGTCACGAGTGACAAGGGTTAAATTAACCCCTCATATACTACAGCAACACACCAACTACCCTACACCCCCACCAGGCTATCACACTTATATTCTGTCTGTGGCCCCATTTTGTAAAACTGTAGTTCTGTTCATGGAGTCCTATAATGTCCATGTGCCCATAGACATCACTCTGTACTATGTAGGCACAATGGAGGAAGCAGAGTGATGTGTATGCTTACCTTCTGCTTTATAGCACTCCATGATATGTATAGTGAAACCAGTCAGCACACCACTGATTAGGGGGAGCGGACGGAGCTAAAGTTTTCCAGATCGGGGCTGCAGACAGAATAAAGTGTTTTCATGTGTCAAAGCACACCGGTTGAAAAACACTGAAAATTGGTCATTTGTGTTGAAATCTGCAGGTCATGATGACATTGCCCTAATGTTTTTGGAGACATTTAGACATTTGCACTGTAGTTTCCGCACACTACTACTTGTGGTGTAGTGTAATCGCAGCAAAAAAGCTGCAGTACTGCAATGAAGCTGCAATGTGTGACCACATTCTTTCGGCTACTGAAGTTCCCACACATAAGCTCATTTGTATGTCCAAATGACCCACCCAGGAGCTTTATTCATCCTTAATTATAGCAATAACCTTCATTAGCTGGGTTACACATAAATGTCCTTAGGCTTCCTTCACATAAAAGGAAGTCGTCTCGCAGCTTTTTTACCTGCTTGTAAAAATGGCATGAATTTCAAGTGTTTTTGGGTATTGTTTTTTTTATTTTTATTTAGACAATTTTTAACATGCATTTTTTACAGGTGCTTTTTAACAAGTTCTATATGGAAGCCTAAGGGAAAATGACTAATAGAAAATGCAACAAATTTAGCCTTGGACACAAATGCATAAAAAGTGAACAAAAATGCAACAACAAAACATAATGCTGCTGCTGCAAAAAAAATAAAAAATCCACAAGTGCATTTTTTAAAATACTTATTTTTTTTTTACATTTTGCACAACTTTTTTTTTTTACTTTTTTTAACGCAACACATTTTTAAAAATGCATTGCGAATCTGCACCAATCTACATGACAGAACGATATTTATCAAAACCTGTCTAGAGGAAGAGTGGTGCAGTTAACCATGGCAACCAATCAGATTTCATTTCATTTTTAAAGAGACATGTGAAAAATGAAAGAAGCAATGTGATTGGTTGCCACGGGCAACTGCACCACTCTACACATCTACACAGGTTTTGATAAATCTACTAAATTTGATAAAACAGTGTTGGTTTACTACTGTGAATTTGGAATGGAAATGCTGCATAATTAAGCTGCTTGTGGCCATAACCTTAGACTAGGTTTCCACTTAGATTTTTTTTTTACCAGCAAAAATGGCAGAAAAACTGACACAGAATTTTGGCATTTTTCTGGCATTTTTGCTGATGTGAGGAAATTTTGTATCCTGTGGCAGTTTTTCACTGCCTTTAGAGTACCACCCCATGCGTTGGATGCAGGATGCCCGGCCCATGGAGTGTAAGGAGGTAAGTAGTGATGCGGTTTTGAGTTGAGTCGAAAATCCGCTGCAGATAAAATTGATTTCAATGCAGTATGCATCAGATTTTCTGCTGTGGAAATTCTACGGTGGAAAATTTACAGGTAGCCCACCCATATGAAATTATCTTAAAGGGGTACTCCGGTGGAAAACTATTTATTTTAAATCAACTGGTGCCAGAAAGTTAAACAGATTTGTAAATTACTTCTATTAAATAATCTTAAACCTGCCAGTACTTACCAGCTGCTGTTTACACAGAGAAAGTTCTTTTCTTTTTGAATTTCTTTTCTGTCTGACCACACCTCTGTCCATGTCAGGAACTGTCCAGAGCAGCATATTTTTGCTATGGGGATTTGCTCCTGCTCTGGACAGTTCCTGATATGGACAGAGGTGTCAGCAGAGAGCACTGTGGTCAGACAGAAAAGAAATTCAAAAAGAAAAGAACTTTCTCTGTAGTATACAGGAGCTGATAAGTACTGGAATGATTAAGATTTATTAATAGAAGAAATTTAAAAATCTGTATAACTTCCTGGCACCAGTCAATTTAAAATAAATTGTTTTCCACCAGAGTGTGCATAAGTACAGGTGAAACTCAAAAATTAGAATATCGCGCAAAAGTCCATTGTATTTCATTAATGCAACTTAAAAGGAAAGGAAGCATGAAGTGCTCCAAAATCTCTTGGTAGACGGATGCGTTGACCCTGGAATTAAAGGGGTTATCCAGGAAAAAAACTTTTTGTTATATATCAACTGGCTCCAGAAAGTTAAACAGATTTGAAAATTACTTCTATTAAAAAATCTTAATCCTTTCAGTACTTATGAGTTGCTGAAGTTGAATTGTTCTTTTCTGTCTAAGTGCTCTCTGATGACACGCGTCTCGGGAGCTGTCCAGAGTAGAATCAAATTCCCATAGGAACTGCACAGAGTAGAAGAGGTTTGCTATGGGAATTTGCTTCTACTCTGGACAGCTCCCGAGACACGTGTCATCAGAGAGCACTTAGACAGAAAAGAACAACTCAACTTCAGCAGCTGATAATTATTGGAAGGATTAAGATTTTTTTTATAGAAGTAATTTCCAAATCTGTTTAACTTTCAGGAGCCAGTTGATCTAAAAAAAAAAGTACAGTCTCTCTCATTTATTAGTGTCACCTTGTAAGTTGCATTACTGAAATAAATGAACTTTTTCAAGTTTCCCCTGTATATGCATTTCTTTTACCTGTGTTATTGTTATTACAAATCATGTGATTCTAAGACTGCCATTAAGGGTAGGGTGATACGTGCCATATTTTGCTGTGTATTTTCTGTAGCTGATTTTGCTACTAATTGCTTTCAGTGGGTAGGAAAATATGCAGCAGCAAATACGCAGCAAAAAACGGCACTTGTGACCATTCCCTAAAGAAGAAGAATTAACACACACAAAAGCCAGAGCCAAAAAAAACTGTCTCTGGCTCAAAAAATGCCTATTGAAAAAAGAAAAAAAAAGTATTTTTTCTGGCATTTTTGAGCCAAAAACTGTAATGGCAGTTTTCCCAAAAACACCAGAGAAAAAAACAAACGTGCAATGCTAAGGCCAGGGTAAAAACCTGTGTGGAAACCTAGCCTTGGCATTGCAGGTTTCATGTTTTATATTTCTCTACTGACTCTCAGCTAACATTTAAACAGCTAAAATGCCTTGTAACACACTGTAAACACAGCTGTATTTTTCATAAAAAGGGTAAAAAAAAATTAAAAAATAAAAAGGTTTTTTTGTGTTAATGGGTTATATAAAGGTGTATGGAAATGCGGCTGTTAGTGCACATGTTGTATAAAATAGTCTAATTCCTACGGCCTTTAAAATAGTAATAAAATGGCTAAAAAATTTGAAATAACTGGCTGACTTTATAATCAATTTCCATAACATATAGGACATATAAAGGAAGGACTTAACGTATTTTTCGCCGTAAAAGACGCACTTTTTCTTCCCCAAAGCTGGCGGTGATGTCCTGTATTAACCCTTCACACGCTGCGATCAAAGCTGACCGCCGCGTCTGAAGCGAAAGTGAAACTAACCCGGCTGCTCAGTTGGGCTGTTCAGGACCACCGCAGTGAACTTGCGGCATCCCGAACAGCTTACAGGACACCGGGAGAGACCTTAACTGCCTCCTCGGTGTCCGATCGGCGAATGACTGCTCCGTGCCGGGATCCCCTGCATGGCCGGCACTCTCCTTCGTCGTCATCACGTCGTCGCGCACACCGTCCCGTTATCCAATAGGAGCGGCGTGCTTAGCGGCGTGCGTATCGATGTGATGGCGGCGACGGAGAGCGAGGATCCCGGGCAGCAGAGACGTTCCGGAGCGACGGGGACACCCCGGGGACGCGACGACAGCGATGGGGGGCGACATCCAGGGCAGCGGTGACGAGCGGTGACGGGTCCGGAGCGGCGGGGACACGTGAGTACTACCTCCTATAACAGTGGTATTCAACCTGCGGACCTCCAGATGTTGCAAAACTACAACTCCTGGCATGCCCGGACAGCCAACGGCTGTCCGAGCATGCTGGGAGTTGTAGTTTTGCAACATCTGGAGGTCCGCAGGTTGAAGATCACTGTCCTATACTATATTTTGTGTCTAGATTTTCCTCCTTTAAAATTGGGTGCGTCTTATATGCCGGAGCGTCTTATATGGCGGAGCGTCTCCCTTATGGATCCACTTCTGACTTTGGCTCAAAAACTGCAGTGGCAGCTTTCCAAAAACTGCCCAAAAAAAAAAAAAAAGTGGAAACTTGGCCTTATACTGAAGGCAAAAGGGACATGATAAATATTAGGAAATGCTCCATTGTTATTTATGATTGTGAAATAAACAGCATAATGAGGAAGTGAGAGGAAGAGTTCATAACCCTTTGTTATAGTCATGTATATTCATCTGTACTTTGTGCATTGTTCTACAAAAATGTTCAATTTTAGATGTCTCTTATTATTTTGATTTGGAACTTATTCACAGGGGTGGATTGTCTATATTTGAGATTTGTACATTCTTCTGCAGTGAGACATCCAACATGGCTACTTAGTAGAACTTACCCAACTATGGAAGGCTATGTGCACATACCATTTTTTAAGCTGGTTTTGAGCCCAAATTACAGCTGCTTTTCAGGCTAAAAAAGTTTGAATATTTAAAAAAAAATTCTAACCTTTTTGCTTTTGTGATGTTTTTTGGCCCTTTTGTTTTGACCATTTTGTCCGTATTTAAAGATGTAATCCAAAAAAACAGCTGTTTGTAGCTAGAATTATATCCCTAATTAGGCTGGGTTCACACTACGGTTTGTCACTATGGTTCCCGTATACGGCTGGGAGGAGGGGTGGGCGGGGCTTAATCGCGGCGCCCGCACTCAGCCGTATTCGTGAACCGTAGTTAATGTATGTCTATGAGCCGACCGGAGTGAACCGCAGCCTCCGGTCGGCTGCGTTTTCGTCCGTATGCGGTTTCCCGACCGCAGGCAAAAACGTGGTCGACCACGTTTTTGCCTGTGGTAGGGAAACCGCATACGGCCAAAAAAGCAGCCGACCGGAGGCTGCGGTTCACTCCGGTCAGCTCATAGACATACAGAACTGCGGTTCCCGAATACGGCTGAGTGTGGGCACCGCGATTAAGCCCCGCCCACCCCTCCTCCCAGCCGTATATGGGAACCGCAGTTACAAACCGTAGTGTGAACCAGCCTTACGGGGTTTAGCCCATACCTCTGAAGACGCTCGGCTGTGCGAAACATGTCAAGGGGGCTAGGTTGGTTAATATTTGAAAGTCTAGTGTCACCAGAGCAGGCTGGTGGACTGCATCTACCAATGTGCTAAAACAATAGAAGAGGCCGGTTGTGCAATACAATGTACAGTTATAAGCACCATTGAGGTATAGTGAATGGTGTATTCAGCCCTGTGGCACGCAACTATATTTATACTCTGGCCATATAGGTATTTTTAGAGTTTTTGTGCACGTTTTTTTTAAATAAATCTATGCATACAAAACTCAATGGGGGAGATTTATCAAAACCTGTCCAGAGGAAAAGTTGCCCAGTTGCCCATAGCAACCAATCAGATCACTTCTTTCATTTAAAAAAAAGTCTCTGCAATATGAAATAAGCGATCTGATTGGTTGCTATGGGCAACTGGGCAACTTCTCCTTTGCACTGATTTTGATAAATCTCCCCCATTGTGTGCGTGTGTGTGTATGTATGTATGTGTGTGTGTCCAAAAGGGTAAAGATATTAACATGAAACTTGGCACACATGTTACTTATATGTCAACAACAAACATAGGATAGGCGATTTAACCCTTACTCACCCCCATTTGCCAGGGTCGGGGTTTTTGTTTAAAGTCCCATAAAAGTCTATGGGAAATATATGTTACTACATAACTTCCAAACGGCTGGAGATATTTTGATAATAATTGGTAACATGTTACTTATATGTCCACTTAAAATATAGGATAGGTAATTTAACCCTTACTCACCCCTATTTTTGAGGGTCGGGGTTTTTGTTTAAAGTCTTATGCAAATTAATGTGAAATGTATGTTCCCGCATAACTTCCGTACAGCTGGAGATATTTCAATAATACCTGGTACACATTTTACTTATATTTCAAATAAATATATATGATAGTTAAATTTACCTTTACCTACACCCTAATATAAAAACAATTTTTGTTTCAAGTCCTATGCAAGTATATGGGACTTCCAGTACCTTACTCGACAAGCTCCGCTCTGCATCTCCTGGTGAATGTGTCAGTCCGGCTTGCAGGCCACACCCGTTCTCACAAAGACACACCCACTGTTTAAGCCCCACCCCTTTTATTATTTACCCTTATTGTGCATTGGTCTGGCTTGCAAATCACGCCCAGTCTCACAAAGCCACGTCCCCTTCTATTTTCAGCTTACAATATCTTCATCACAAATCAGTCCCACCTGAGGACAGGATATGAGGATGGGGCATAAGGACGGGATATGAGGAAGGGAGATGGGGTCAGGATATGAGGTCGGAATATGAAGACGGGATGTGAGGTCGGGATATGAGGACGGGATATGAGGTCTAGATAGGAGGACAGGATATGAGGATGGGATATGAGGACGGAATATGAGGTTGGGATAGGAGGTCAAGATATGAGGATGTGATATGAGGTCGGGATATGAGGACGGGATAAGGGGATGGAATATGAGGATAAGATATGAGGTCGAGATATGAGGACGGAATATGAGGTTTGGATAGGAGGTCAAGATATGAGGATGGGATATGAGGTCGGGATAGGAGGATGGGATATGAGGACAGGATAGGAGGTCGGGATATGAGGACGGGATATGGGACGGGATATGAGGTCAAGATATGAGGTCGGGATATGAAGATGGGATATTAGCTCCAGATATGAAGACGGAATATGAGGTTTGGATAGGAGGTCAAGATATGAGGACGGAATATGAGGACGGGATAGGAGGTCGGGATAGGAGGTCAGGATAGGAGGTCGACATATGAGGTCAGGAAAAGAGGTCGACATAGGAGGACAGGATACGAGGTCGGGATATGAGGATGGGAGAGGAGGTCGACATACGAGGACAGGATATGAGGTCAAGATATGAGGACGGAATATGAGGTTTGGATAGGAGGTCAAGATATGAGGATGGGATATGAGGTCGGGATAGGAGGACGGGATATGAGGACAGGATAGGAGGTCGGGATATGAGGACGGGATATGGGACGGGATATGAGGTCAAGATATGAGGTCGGGATATGAAGATGGGATATTAGCTCCAGATATGAAGACGGAATATGAGGTTTGGATAGGAGGTCAAGATATGAGGACGGAATATGAGGACGGGATAGGAGGTCGGGATAGGAGGTCAGGATAGGAGGTCGACATATGAGGTCAGGAAAAGAGGTCGACATAGGAGGACAGGATACGAGGTCGGGATATGAGGATGGGAGAGGAGGTCGACATACGAGGACAGGATATGAGGTCGAGATATGAGGACGGAATATGAGGTTTGGATAGGAGGTCAAGATATGAGGATGGGATATGAGGTCGGGATAGGAGGACGGGATATGAGGACAGGATAGGAGGTCGGGATATGAGGACGGGATATGGGACGGGATATGAGGTCAAGATATGAGGTCGGGATATGAAGATGGGATATTAGCTCCAGATATGAAGACGGAATATGAGGTTTGGATAGGAGGTCAAGATATGAGGACGGAATATGAGGACGGGATAGGAGGTCGGGATAGGAGGTCAGGATAGGAGGTCGAGATATGAGGTCAGGAAAAGAGGTCGACATAGGAGGACAGGATACGAGGTCGGGATATGAGGATGGGAGAGGAGGTCGACATACGAGGACAGGATATGAGGTCAACATACGAGGACGGGATAGGAGGTCGGGATAGGAGGACGGTATATGAGGTCGGATAGGAGGTCAAGATATGAGGACGGGATATGAGGTCAAGATATGATGACGGGATATGAGGGTGGGATATACGGTCGGATATAAGGACGGGATATGAGGTTGAGATATGAGGACGGGATATGGGGACAGGATATGGGGTTGGGATATAACAACAATATATGATGATGGGATATGAAGTCAAAAGCTTCCTCCTTTGTTGATTTTCCTCCCCAACAAGGAATAAGAAGGAAAAACCGGGCAACGCCGGGTACTCAGCTAGTATCTAATAAAAGTTATGTTTTAGGCGGGGTAAGCAAGAGGGTAGAGTGATCCCATTTCACTGGGATCTTGAGTAATTAGAAGTAAACTTACCTGTAACCCCACCAGGGTACGTCTTGTATTTTGGAGATATAAGAGTACACTGCTTCGGCTCTCCCATAGAGATGCATGGAGGGCACATGCTGACCCTCACATCAAGCAGGAGTTGGCATGTCACACCCCCACTACACCCCTACCACTCGCATGTCTTAGGTTTTGTTGGCTGTCTGAAAAAAGGTCTTAGCTTATTAATAACTATGATGGTGAACTGCAACCACCACAGTTGTATGGACCTTCTTACTCCACTTTTTGAATTAATTGTTCAGTATTTTATTGTTGACTCCTTCATGAACACATTTTATCAATATTTGTAACTACACAAAAAAAAAAATATATATATATATATATATATATATATATAAATATACAGTGACCCCCCCCCCGACCTACGATGGCCCCGACATATGATAATTTCAACATGCGATGGCCTCTCAGAGTTTTGTAATAATATACTAATGCGCCTTTATTATCATGTATAGGTAGCATTTAGATGCACCTGTGAGGCCGGCAACTCATCAGCCTACTTAGGTGGGGCTTATAGCCTTCTTCCTCCCTCCCATTGTTTGTGTGACCACACACTGGAGTTGACACTGGGAGCAGTCTGTAAGTCGGACCAAAAGCTTTTGTAATTGCGCATTTGCCCCTGTTTTCTTGCTTATCATGCACAGGCAGGTTTAGGTTAGGTCCCGCATCACTTGAGAAACCTTGGCGTGGTATGCGGGCTCAGGTATGTCCTTCATATAAGGATATACTGGCTAATGTCTCAATTTTACATCAGTTTTGAGGGTTAGCTTATGTCATTGTTACATCCACCACACCAGTGCATTTATGTTTATGTTGTGTTTCTGTAACCCCACCAGGGTACGTCTTGTATTTTGGAGATATAAGAGTACACTGCTTCGGCTCTCCCATAGAGATGCATGTAGGGCACATGCTGACCCTCACATCAAGCAGGAGTTGGCATGTCACACCCCCACTACACCCCTACCACTCCCATGTCTTAGGTTTTGTTGGCTGTCTGAAAAAAGGTCTTAGCTTATTAATAACTATGATGGTGAACTGCAACCACCACAGTTGTATGGGCCGTCTTACTCCACTTTTTGAATTAATTGTTCAGTATTTTATTGTTGACTCCTTCATGAACACATTTTATCAATATTTGTAAAAAAAAAAATATATATATATATATATATATATATATATATATAAATATAAATATACAGTGACCCCCCGATCTACGATGGCCCCGACATACGATAATTTCAACATGCGATGGCCTCTCAGAGGCCATCGCATGTTGAAGGCAGCATCAACATACGATGCTTTTGTATGTCGGGGCCATCGCATAAACGGCTATCCGGCAGCGCTGACTGCTTCAGCTGCCGCCAGATAGCCGTTTACGGTGCCCCGTGTGCTGCGGTGATGGTCTCTTACCTGTCCTCTGGGCTCCAGACCGTCTTCTTCACGATCCCCTGCATCGCCGGCGCTCTCCATCGTCGTCATCACGTTGCCACGCATGCCGTCCCGTCATCCAATAGGAGCAGTGTGCGTAGTGACGTGATGGAGGCGACGTGAGAGCGACGATTCCGAGCATCAGAGACGTTCCGGAGCGGCAGGGGACACCACGGGGATGAGGCGACAGCGATGGATGGCGACATCCAGGGCAGCGGTGACGGGTCCGGAGCGGCGGGGACAGGTGAGTACAACTTCCTATACTTTACATTACACGGATCATATGTTGAGGGACCACTTTATATACATACAAATACATATATCACAGAAAAATGTCTTACCCAGAGTATGCTGAACTTTGTAAAACCCTTAAATGCCACAAAACATCAATGTGTATGCAGCCTTTTTTTTTTTTTTTTTATAATTTCCCATAGGCTTTAAAGTATAACTGGTCGCAACATTTGTGACCCTGACATACCCCCCCCCCCCCACACATCCCACACACACACACACACACGCACACAAAAATCTCTCAATGACAAAAAAAACAAAACAGTAAAAATGCTACAAAACTCTGTGTGTGAATCCAGCCATGCACTGAAAAAACATCCATCCATAGTCATCATATTTATAGAGGAGGAGTTCACATGTTTACCATATGTATACGAACCATCACAATACAGCACAGAGGAATATATACGGTAATACTAGGAAAAGTTATTCACCTGGCAAAGTGTCTATAACCAAGTCTCATATAGAGATACCAGGGTGTGGATGTGAAAAGTTTAATCATGAGGAACATGTCTGAGCACAACTTACAATCGTGAGTTAAATATAAGCAACTTGTGACCTCAAAGAGGCAAAGGGAAATTAGATGCATGTATAATACATGGGGTGTGGTCATGAGAAAAGTTGCACACACCTAACTTAAAATCTTATGACGAATCCTCCAATTATACTCATGATTTATGTACAAGAGAAAACATGTCTATTGTGTAGAAAAATAATGGACTCTGCATAATGTCAAGTATCCCCTATAAGTGAGCGCTGGAAATAACATAAGAAAATCATTATAACAAATTGCACCTCCTGTATGTACCTCAAAAGGATCATGTATGAAATAAAAAATGTCTGTTTTTTTTTTTGTTTTTTTTTTTAAGAATCTGAGCACTTCTGAGCACTTCATTGAAATCTCATTCTACCCTTTTAAAGCTGGGCCTCAATCTGGAGGTGCAGATATAAGCACTTGACACAACTGCACCAACCACATTCAAGCTGGAAGTACATATGTGGAAAAAATGGTTGGTACCCTTCTGTTAAAGACAGAGTGGGAGATTTATCAAAACCTGTGCAAAGGAAAAGTTGCCCAGTTGCCCATAGCAACCAATCAGATTGCCTCTTTCATTTTGCAGAGGCCTTGTTAAAATGAAAGGCACAAACTGATTACAGTGATCCCTCAACATACGATGGTAATCCGTTCCAAATGGACCATCGTTTGTTGAAACCATCGTATGTGGAGGGATCCGTGCAATGGAAGACCACTAGTATTGGAGGTTGTACTCACGTGTCCCCGCCGCTCCGGACCGTCACCGCTCGTCACCGCTGCTCTGGATGTCGCCTTCCATCGCTTTTGCCGCGTCACCGGGGTGTCCCCGACGCTCCGGCAAGGCATCTGCTTCCCCGGCATCCTCGCTCTCCGTCACCGCCATCACGTCGCTACGCACGCTGCTCCTATTGGATGACAGGACGGCATGCGCAGCGACGTGATGACGACGATGGAGAGCGCCAACAATGCAGGGGATCCCGAAGAGGACGCGCCGGAGCCCCAAAGACAGGTAAGTGATCGCCAGCGGACCACACGGGGCACCGTAAACGGCTATCCGGTGGCAGTTGAAGCAGTCAGCGCTGCCGGATAGCCGTTTATGCGATGGCCCCGACATACAAAAGCATCGTATGTTGATGCTGCCTTCAACATGCGATGGCCTCTGAGAGGCCATCATATGTTGAAATGATCGTATGTCGGGGCCATCGTAGGTCAGGGGGTCACAGTAGTTGCTTTGGGCAACTGGGCAACTTTTCCTCTGGACAGATTTTGATAAATCTCCCCCAGAAAGCCCACAATGCTCCCTGACATAACTTGAAACTGACAAAAGTAATAATAAATAAAAATTACTGATTAAAAATTACTGGTCAGACATTGCTTTTGAATTGTGGTTCAACAGAATCATTTTGAAAAACAAAATAATAAAACTGTCCTGGACAAAATGATGGTCCCCTGAACTTAATATTTGGTTGCACAAACTTTTGAGGTCAAGTGATTTCTATGACTGTCAATGAGACTTCTGCACTTGTCTCCAGGTATCTTGGCCCAGTTGTAAAATCTGTTGCATATTTAAGCAGGCCAATTGTCCCCAGATATCTGCTGTTGGGGAAAACATGGACAGCCATGTTGTTTTAAACATACTTGACTCTTTGTAACAAAACCTAGCAAAGGTTTAAAAGGGTACTCCCCTGGAAAATATTTTGTTTTACATCAACTGGTGCCAGAAAGTTAAAAAGATTTGTAAATTACTTCAATTTAAAAATCTTAACCTTTCCAGTACTTATTAGCTGCTGTATGTTCCAGAGGAAGTTCTTTTCATTTTGAATTTCCTTTCTGTCTGACCACAGTGCTCTCTGCTGACACCTCTGTTCATTTTAGGAACTGTCCAGAGTAGGAGCAAACCTATTCTGCTCCGGACAGTTCCTAAAATGGATAGAGGTGTCAGCAGAGAGCACTGTGGTCAGACAGAAAGGAAATTCAAAAAGAAAAGAACTTCCTATGGAGCATAAAGCAGCTAATAAGTACTGTAAGGGTTAAGATTTTTAAATAGAAGTACTTTAACTGTTTAACTTTCTGGCACCAGTTGATAAAAAAAAATGTTTCCCAGGGGAGTACCCCTTTAACAAGCCTCCTTTATACTTTACAGTAGATACAGTGTTCTTTTCATTGTATACATTATGTTTGCATTATGGGAACATAGAGCTGTTGTCACTTGTCAAAAAGCTCCAGGTTTGTCTCATCTGTCCAAAGGACATTCTCCCATAAAATTTGTGGCTTGTCCTTTACACAGATAAGACAAAACTGGAGGGACATGTGGCAAGTCACATCAGCTCTATGGGGGAGATTTATCAAAACCTGTGCAGAGGAAAAGTTGACCAGTTGCCCATAGCAACCAATCAAATTGCTTCTTTTATCCTTCAGATGCCCTTTTTTAAAATGAAAGAAGAGATCTGATTGGTTGCTATGGGCAACTGGTCAACTTTTCCTCTGCACAGGTTTTGATAAATCTCCCCATATGTTCGCAGACACAAAAATGAAACATAGAAAAGAAAAGAACACTGTACCTACTGGGAAGCCTGCAGGAGGCTCAGTTATGTTTTGATTCGCAGGCCATGGGTCCTTCAACAGGATTATGACCCTAACACACACAGCTATAAACACCAAGAATGGCTAAGAGCAAAACATTGGACTATCCTGAAGTGGTCTTTTTATAAACCCTGATCTAAACCCAAGAACATCTGTGGAAGGAGCTGAAACATTTATTTAGGCTTCCATTGAATCACGTCACAAGCCTGCTGACTCCTCTCCACACTGTAGCTTGCACTGAGCTCTGCACACAGAACACTGGACACTCTTCTTCACTTAATACACTCTAACTGAATAACTCCTACCTCCCTATACAATATATGGCCTAGCTAGGGGCCTCCTATTGGGCAATCAGGGTCGCATGGGTACTCTGCATCAAACCTCCTAACAGATGTCCTTTACATTTGTTAAGGATACAGTGGAAAACATTACAAATCAACAGGCAAAGACTATAATGAATACTAAGACATGGCCTGAGCAGTAGGGTCCAGCGCAGGCACCTGAAGCAATGTCAACCTGACAGGACCCACTCCGGGACTGGGACACCACATTATGTTTCAAATTTACAGTAAAACCCCTCTGAAAGACCACCTTTTTGAGACGACCTCCCCATTACCCTGACCAGATTTTCTGTGTCAGAGTTTTCAGTGTCACATGTATTATGCATTCTTTTAGAAGACCACCCCCTAGATGACCACTTTTTGTGCAATTTTGAGTGATCATCTCAAATTGATTTCACTGTATATCTAAACCTGCAATGTAGAGCTCATTTAAAAAAAAGTACCTCCCCTTTTTTTTCTTTTTAAACAGGCAGTTAGTGGCTTTGTCTTTTAATGAAAACGCAACACACCCTTGTCTAGTGAGTATTGATAAACTAACTGTGTCAACAACATGTGGCCTAAGTGTCATCTGCTGACATTACAGTTATATACAGCAACATATCCAATAAAAAAAAAAACAGGGAACCATTTTTAGAAACTTCTTTTGTCACTTTTCCATTTTATTCTTCGCTTCCTGTATGCCACGACCCACAGAACGAGCTTGACTAATACAAGTGAGTCAGAACTCTGTAAAGTGAAATAGCCTCAGACTGTCCAGGATGGCACTGTGGCCAACTACAGTGTGATTTGGTATAGCCTCTCTAAAAGATAATGCTACAATGTGGGTGTTGACTGATGATCAGGGCTAGATCAAGGTAGAAGAAGGTTCTTAAGCAAAACATTTTGTGGGGGCCCAGGGCTTACTACCCAGTAACAATATATTGTGTGACTAATAAAAGCTGGCCATATACATTGGATGACTGTTGGTAGATTCTGACTTTCTCAACAGGATTCACCTACAATCTGTTGCGTATGTAAGCAGGCCAACTGTCCCCCGATGTCTGCTGTTGGGGAACACATGGACAGCCATGTTGTTTTTAACATGATCATTCGTAAGAAAACCTAGCAAGGGTTTAGCAATATCATAATGTTATATGGATAAAAAAAAACGAGCAAAAACCGGGCACTGCAAGCGGGCAAAAATAAATGAAATGAAGCAAAGGAATGTCTCTGTGGCGGTGGAGGTGGGATGTGATATAGAGCAAGGTGCTGTGTGGTGCTCACGTCCAAAAAAAAGTAATGCAAAATTCAATGAGAAGAAAAAAGAAAGAAATGGAGCACACACCTGGATATCTTGCTTGTGATGATTTATTCAACGAAAACCAGCAGGTTTCAACATCCCGACACCCCTAGTTCAAGCATAGTTGGAGCGGCAGGAGCTACACACCTAGACGACAGCGCTGTTTCATGTTCATGTGGTGACCAGGGACCTGAGGAAACACCCGTGAGCGTGAAACATACTGTCGTCTAGGTGTGTAGCTCCTACCGCTCCAGCTCTGCTTGGTCTAGGGGTGTCGGGATGTTGAAACCTGCTGGTTTTCGTTGAATAAATCATCCCAAGCAAGATATCCAGGTGTGTACTCCATTCCTTTCTTTTTTCTTCTCATTGAATATCATAATGTCACCTTCTCTCTTTGGAAATAAGCATGAACACACAGCCACTGAATTTGATCTAGTTAGTAGCGCAGATAAGAAGGGCATCAGAACTTTAAAGGTTTGTCTAATGCCAGAAAATGATTTACAATTGTTACAGGGTACCTGATGGAAATGTTTCCTAGGTAGTGGGAAAGGACTGTAAAAATATGCAAATCAATGGGGTACCCTAATGCTACTGGCTGGGGTTAGTTTGGAGAAAAGAGAGTTCATGTGGCCAGAATCAGCTCCTGGGTGTTGCACCCAGTGTCCAATATTCCATCGTAGCCATTTTTATATACAGCCTATGCAAGGAAAAACATCAAGAGAGCTTGACTAGAAAACTATATTTCCAATGAAAATAAATGCATAAATTGTATATCTGTATCTTTTTTAATCTATTGTTTAAAGGAATTTCAAAATTAAAACATGATTATATGTACATTAAACTGGCTTCTATAGACCTGAGGATGAGGATGTGAGAATTGCTGACATGATTGGTCCTCCGCAGAAAGCAGCCAACACTTACATCAGATTTTAATTTAGAAATTGCACAATCTTGGTATAGTCTAGACAGACACTCATGGTACTGTGCATTCTAAAAACAATAAAGCTTTTAGGGGAAAGTTATTTTGTTTACTTCCTCACCGTAAAGTCATAAGAGTGACCTGCTAATACCCTTCTCCGCTACGTAAATTCACTGGTTGTTTTGATATCTGTTCCTTGACCCTGCATCCTATTCGGCTGTTCAGGTTTTCATTTATAGCAGTGGGGGGAAGTCATATGGAAGGAAATGGGTAGAAGAAAGGAAAGGCTCTTGAGACTTTTCATATGATGAATGCAATTTATTGCTGAGGACATCCATGGTACATGGCAAGGAACCCAAAAATATTTCTTTTGAACAAGCAAACCGTAAAAACACCTGAACAACATAAACAGCGTTCTCCATATTTTACCTGAATGGTCCGGATTTGGAAATGTAATTTTTTAATTCTTTTGTTGAATAGAGGTTTTAACTTAACAGAATAATATGGTCTGAATATAATATATATTTTTAAACATAAGCATACTCCCAATTTTTTGCATGATAAACAAGGGACATTTGGTTTTTCGTTACACATAATTGTAAAATCATCTGTTTATAGACATTTATGGCCCAAACTGCATCAGATCATTAAAAATATTCTGTTATGAACCAGATATACAATTTCTGAAGCAATCTTCTACATCTATTAATACAAATATTTATATGCTCAAAAAGAGGGAGCACAGTGATACAGAGGGATTTGGTTCCAAAGAGGGACACGGGTGATATGCATACGTTTCAAATTTAATACAATTTTAAGAACAGGTCATTTAATTTATCAGCAGCAATTCAATGGTAGGGTTATAACTTTATTAGGTCTTTAACATGAATGCTAAAGGATTTACCCGAGCTTGCTTGAAGTTTCCTCAGCGATGATCTTTAAAGGGGTACTCCACCCCTAGACATCTTATCCCCTATCCAAAGAATGGGGGATAAGATGTCTGATCGTGGGGGTCCCGCCGCTGGGGACCCCCGCAATATAGCACGCAGCACCCACCTGTTACTGCTCCGGAAGCGCTGGAGGGTCTGGCTCCCGATCACGGGAACGGAAGATCGTGACGTCACGACTCGGCCCCCGGGTGACGTCGCACCCCGCCCCCTCAATGCAAGTCTATGGGAGGGGGTGTAACAGCTGTCACACCCCCTCCCATAGACTTACATTGAGGGGGCAGGGCGGGGCGTGACGTCACGATCTTCCGTTCCCGTGGTCGGGAGCCAGATCCTCCAGCGCTTCTGGAGCAGTAACAGGTGGGTGCTGCGTGCTATATTGCGAGGGTCCCCAGCGGCGGGACCACCGACAGACATTTTATCCCCTATCCTTTGGATAGGGGATAAGATGTCTAGGGGTGGAGTACCCCTTTAAGGGTATGAAATGTATGAGGACAACCTGTAATGCCCCTTACTCAGCAGTTTTAAGAGCCTGAAGGATCAGTGTGAGCTCATAACACCAGGTCTCATATCTGTAAGCCATCCTTATCTGGGCCACATTAGTTTTGCGGATGTCATTTCCTTGTGGCCCTTCCATTCTATAGTCATGTCCAAGAAAATGTGCCTTCTCCTACAATTTAAAAGGAAATTTTGTTAAAATTAATTAATTTTACATCTCCTGCTTAGCATTGTAAAGCAGCATGCTATGGTTGAACTCAGTAATGAGAGGTCATATTGTGGTACATACTAATATTACTGTACTGCCATGTAAGTCCGTATAATTGTGTTAAAAAGAATCAAAACATATCTAAAATTTCTTTTGTGCTGCTTAATCCACAAAAGGTAGAATAATTAGCTGCAATTTACTTCTTACTAGTAATTTAATAGTAAATGATTATGCTTATTATTCCATGCATTGTCTTCAAGTACCGTATGTTATTAAGGGTATGTGCACCTCTGAGCATAATTTTCTGTGTGGAAAGACAGCTGGGACCACCACCTATTCTTAAAGCTGAGGAGCTATTTAAGGTCTTTAAAACATTGTACATCTGACTGTGATCTAAAAATTTCATATCTCCAATCTATGCTGTCAGGTAAATACATGAGAGCTTTCCTGAAGTAAACAGAAAGGCTCAAAAGGTATATGCCCAAGATATGAGCCTGAAGATGCCTGACACTCACAAGAAAAGTTTTTGGTCCTTCATTGCACTGGGGAACCCCATTCCTGCATTGTCTTCTCTTCTGTCTCTATGACATTTTGTAATAAATGTGTACAAAGGTCACATACCTTTTATACCTGCCTTTGGAAATAAACATAAAGGAGTTCTTCTGAGATCTAAACCTATAGCCCATCCTTTCCCTCTCATCAACCTATTTGTTTAAATACCATTCATTAGCTATATAGAGCAGTCCCCCCCTCCCCCCCATCTTTGGTTGTCACTTACATGCATGAAGTAAGAGAATTACATCATCCAGCCATCCACTCTGTCTCTGTCCAAATCCCTCTATGAAAGAAGCCCCTACCCTCCTGAGAGACACAGACCGTGTAGTTTCTGCCCTGCACTGATGAGTCATGCTCTCTTTAGTGCTGAGAACCGGGAGCGTTGTGTGCCTCCTCAGCCAATCAGACACTGAATCTCTCTCTGCTGCTCAGAGCAGGAGGGTGGGGCTGCCCTCAGAGAGTGAGTTGGCAAAGGGAGGGTAGGATTGCAAGGAATATTAAGCAGCCATAGAAAACAACAGGGACCACATTAGGCAGGATGGTTTACAGGGAACATATCCAGGTAGCGTTGAGGCTTTGGATATTTGTTTTTAATATATATACTTCTCTGGAGTACCATTTTAACTTTCCATTCTCCCAGTTGCACATATTGTTCAGGGTTTAGGCAATAATTGCCACTGAGGGTGTATTGATCTGAACAAGTTTCAAGCAGAGAAAATGTCCTATGCCAACACCTGAGAACTGTACAACCTGTATTGTTTTAGGTCAACTCAAGGTAAGTATTGATTCAGTTATTGTATATATCAGATGTTGCTGAGTTGCTTCAAAAGCGTTAACTTAAGGAGAACTTGTTGACACTATAGAGTTGTCACTTTTAGTGACTATTTCTATGACCCATGAGATAGCTATTCTTTTCTCATAACTTTGGATTGTGCTGTTTCTCAGTTATTCCTCTTTGTTTTTTATTACGACACTGACAACCAGGCCTTGCCATTCCCAAGAAGTGTGTCTGATGTTGACGGCACTGACTGGGCCGTGTTACAGTGTGTATGGGCACAACCCTTAGCTAGTAACACCCAGCTGTCAATTTATTCATAAATTTCTAGAAGCAACAAGAGGGACAGCACAAGAAAGTTCTAAGATAATGTACCCCAGAATTGTTATTTCAAATACTAACCTTTTTTTAAACAGACATCAGAGGAACTAACAGGTCCTCTTTAATTTAGCCACCACTACGGAATAAAGAATAGTACAACTTTCTGTTCTTGCGTATTAGAGTATGGTATACTAGTTGTCTTAGGCTATGTTCACACTACAGAATTTCTGTGTGGGAAATTTCACTCAGGAATTCCACCACATGAACCTACACATTAGTGTGAATGGGTCTTCTGCTGACCCATTCACACTGCAGAATTTCAGCCGTGCAACATTCTGCACAGAAATTGAAGAAGAATTAACATGTTCATTCCAATTTCCGTCCCTTCCTGAAGCCCTGTCTCTTCAGGCAGCCCAGCAAGACGACCGAGCCCAAGCTGCCTCTCAGCAGTAATATGGAGCCTTGTGACAGTCCCGAGGCACAGTGCATGCACAAGATCTGGCATTACTTGGACCACCTCCAGTGCACCAATGGACTGTTAGCATACAGAATAACTATGGCTATTTCGCTATAGTTTATAGCAGTGGTAGGAAAGTATATGTGGTGTCACTTTCCCTTCTATTTGGCACTTATTTCCACTTAGATTTTAACATTTTATCTCCTATCTGTCAGTTGACCCTCTCACTCCATGCATCTTGTTTAATTAAGATTTGTTACTTTTCAGTTTGAAAGTGGCAGCAAATAATGGCAGGTAGAAACTACACTAATACCGTGTTTCCCCGAAAATAAGACACTGTCTTCTCCTCAAGAAGACACACTATGGCTTATGTTCAAGGGATATCTTATTTTTATTAAGTATGGTACAACAATACAGAGACCCAAGGACTGTTGCTGGTTGGTGCTGCGTGAGAGAGACCCACAGTGCTGAGTAAAACGGCAGCCACAGCTTTATTCTTCCCCCTGAGGACCCACAAAGCAGAACTTTCTGTTCCTCGCTTCACTGAGACTTTCACTTTCTGTCTCCCTTTATGCCGCAGCTGGCAACACGGACAGAAGGACCGGGACCTGACGGGGGGAGCCGACCTTGGTGATAGAGCTTCAGACACCTCTCCGGTCACCTCCTAGATAGCAGCTGTCACGATGGGGCAGATGAGAAGGGCTGATTGTCTTCTTTACTTCTCTGCGCCGGTACACTTAGCTACGCCTACCACTATGTCTTATTTTCTGGGTATGGCTTATATTACGCCAATGCTTAGAAATTCTGCTACGGCTTATTTTATGGGTATGTCTTATTTTTGGGGAAACAGGGTAGTATATTAAAGGGGTATTCCGGGCAAAAACATCTTATCCCCTATCCAAAGGATAGGGGATAAGATGTCTGATCACGGGGGCCCGCCGTTGGTACCCCCCACGATCTCCCTGCAGCACCCGCACTCAATGCGGGGCTGCATCTCCACTTTTGAAAATCTCCAGGTTTCCAGGACTGAAGATGTGGTGTAACACCACGCCCCCTTGTGACATCACACCATGCCCCCTCCATTCATGTCTATGGCCGTTACGGCCAACATGCCCCCTCCCATAGACATGAATGGAGGGGGCTTGACGTCACAAAAGAGCGTGGCGTTACATCCCATCTCCAGTCCAGGAAACCCGGAGGTGTCCGAAACTGGAGACGCAGCAGCGCATAGAATGCGGGTGCTGCAGGGAGATCGTGGGGGTCCCAGCGACTGGCCCCCCGCGATCAGACATCTTATCCCCTATCCTTTGATGGGGATAAGATGTTTTTTGCCCGGAATACCCCTTTAAGTAAATATACCCCATTTTAAGACATGTATTGTAAGTACACACCTCGTGAGATAATCCACATTGCAGAACACTGCTCCTTGCAATTTCACACATGTCACAGGTGCTGAGCTTGAAAACCTGTGCGGCAATGGCAAATTCTTCCATCAGAGGCTCCTGTAGCCAAAAAGATGAATAGTTAGAGGTTTCTGGAAAGAGCATATCCCTTTTTCGAGATAAACATGCATACTTCATTGAGAGCAGTTTGGGGTGAAGGCATTCAGCCAACAGTTATCTAAGGCCAGCTTTGTTAAAAATTATTAAAGGGGATTCCGGATTCCAAAGACTTGCTTTGGTAGTGATGACTCGGTTAGCCAATAACCCTCAAGGTCTGAACAAGCATACTAGCAGTAAACTGATCATTACCCATGAACTGAGTTTTTGTGGTATACCAATGACTTAGCGGTCACAAGAACCACCGTATGTGCATGGCCTACTAACTTCAAGTGTCTGGAACAATTCCTATCAAAGCCTAGGAACAGAAGTTTGAGGGTCGATGGACCAGTGAAGCATTGAACTGTCCTAGCTCTAGTGAAGAACCTCTTAAGAACATTACATTTCCTGTTCCACCTGGTGTATTTGGAACTGCCAAGCATAGTCTGCCTCATATTTAGTCTTCTGCATATTATCATATCTGCCATTAAGATTGATCCTGGTTCTTGACCTGTTTGTTAGTATGCTATATCCTGCCTGGTCCACGTGGTTGTCGATCCGTTGTTTAGGGCGGATGGGTAATAGGAAGGGACAGCTGTTGTAGGGACAGTTAGGGCTCGTTATCTCCCTGCTCCCTGCCCCTCTTTCATGACGTAAGGCGTTTGAAAAAAGGCAAGTCCATTGAGTGACAAGCAGAGCAGAAAGCTATTTGTATTGGCTGTTCTGGATTGTATAGAGCATCACTGTGCAGAGATCTGGCTGTGGGAAACTGAGCATGTGTGCCCGCCAGCATATGGCTCATAAGGCAGACAAACACATCACTATACACCTTTAACACTAGGTGGCAGGAAATGTCATAAATCTTTACTTGATCATTTTAATAACTTGTAAATGGCAGATATAAATAAAAACTAAAACTAAGCTGAGTCTTCCTATTCTGTATAGATCACTTTTCAGCAGTCTCCAGAAGGATTACAGTGAAAAGTGATAGTGATCAGTACATAGATAAGACGCCACTTAGAACAGCTTAGAGTTTAGCCTCCCGCCTTTGTTGAATGACTTCTGAACAGGACACACAGCATGCCTAAAAAATTTTTCCATTGCAGTGCACATGGTCTGGTCCAGTCTATTGTGTTAATGTCCATGTTGCTTGCTGTAAGGCATGTCTCTGAATACTGTTAGAGAGATGATAAGGCAAAATGGCTTCTTCCTTAAAAATTTACTAAAAATTAAAACAATAAAATCACAAACAGGAAAACGATTAGAAAAAAAGATTGTTTAAGTATCTGCATCAGTAGAAAAAAGCTCTAGATAATACATTCCCTTTAAGCCAATTATGTATTTCCCTTCAGATTTGAATGTCAACATGATAAAAGTAAAGTACAGTATGAGCATGTTGTTACCTTGGTGTAATGGAACTGCATTGGATCATCTGTAGACAAGGATATTACCAAACCTTTTTCATGAAAGTCAAGCAAAGGATTCTTGGCATATTCCAAAAACAGACTGTTGTTACTCAGAGGTGACATGGCAATGGGAATTTTTCCCAAAATGTACAGGTATTGAAGCACGGGACTCTGTAAAATACAAACTTAGTAAACTCTACAAAAATAAGAATCATAAATCACTAAATAAATTATATTTTGAAGGAATTTCAATGCGAATGCCCACTACTAAACACCATTGTATTATTAAATTTAAGCTCAATTAATTTCTAACTATATTTTATAGATTTATCTATTGGATACAGAGCTCTAGATCCCCTTTTTCTGTTCACACAGCCATGGCCTTAAAGGGGTTATCTGGTAAAAGGTTTTTTTTTTTTCCTAACTATGGGCTTTGTGTTAAATATAAAAAAAATAAACATTAATTCACCGCCAGCGCTCCCGCTGTGCCTCTGGTGTCCTGCATTCCTCCAATGCTGTCGTCTCCCTGAGCTGCAGCGTGACGTGTTGGACCTGGGTGACGCTGAAGCTCAGGAAGATGATCGCACCCAAAAAGGGAATAGTGTATAACTCATCAGTAACAGTTGCAGTAACAGCTTTCCAATGCCAGAAAAAAACCTGTGTAGAAACGTAGCCTAAAGATGGTCTAGACAGACAGAGGCAATGACAAGTGGAATATATGACAATATAGAACTTTGCATTTTTGGCAGCGTTTTTGCTGTTTTTATATATTTATTTTTTGCAGAAACCAGTTTTCGAGGTCAGTGACAGTTTTTCAAAATCATGGCATGCCCTAGGAGTAGCATATTTTTTTTACCTAGTTTGTGGCATTTTTCTCCTACAGACCACTTTTATTTTTTTTTGTGTTTTTTTTTTTTTCATATTCTTCAAGATAAACCTTTAAATAACTTGACCAAAAAATTTAATGGATGGTTATGGGAAAAACACAATAAAAAAGAAAGAAATAAAACACATGTGGTAAATGACGCAGTTTTGAAAAAAATGTCTCAAAAATTGCATAACAAAATGAAAAAAAAAAAAATAGCATGAAGCCCAAATAAATAAAAAAAATTAATAATAATAATCATAATAATAATTTGCTGCTGTTTTCGGAGGCTTTTTGTAAACCTAAAAAAAAGTCACATAAAAGATTGCGTGAAGGGATCCTTTATATTATTCTCTGCTTACACTGTCATTTATTATAGACTGGTACGTGTTATGTTAAACCCTGTGCCTTTGATCTTGAGTATTACTGTGCCTGGAACAGGTTTCTCATTAACAAAGTATAGAGAGAGGAGCAGAGGTGTCAGCTGTCTGTAAAGACAGTGTGATAAGCCTGGGAGAAAAAATGTAGGCCAAATTACCTTATAGCTTTGACTAGGTTTCTCAGGCCTTTAGTCTGGCCTTGCAACCTGGAAGCTTGAACCGCTGCATATTTTGGAGGATCTGCCCTGTGTAGTCGGGAAGTGCACATAACAAAACTAGAGAGGGATTTTTTTGAAGACAAAAATTGGGAAACCTCATATACCCTGCTTCAGCCCAGAGAGCCTGATTGGAACAGTGTTAATTAAAGACTTTATACCTCCATCTTGAATTGGAAGCATTCAACCAACTTTATGTCACGTAAAGAAAACCACAAGTAAACAGTTCAAAGTTACCCAAGTCTCCTATCATTTGCACTTCATTATAAAAGACCCCTCACCTTACACCAGCAATGAGACACTACCAGCATCATACCTCATCACTGTACAATACCAAGGTGTATGGAGGCTCTAGTGGAAAGTCTGGGAAAAGCTGACCAGATTGTGGCAGAAAAGAACTTCTATTATTTGGCCACACAGCCCTCTCAATAATCCTCAACACCACACACTTACCCCTGGGTTATTGATCCTTTTACACTCCTCACCTTTACCTTTTGAAAAAGTGGTAGTGAAAGCGCCCTTCTATCACAGCGCATGTAAAGAGTGTGTTGTTTCATACAGAGTCCCCCAATATGCAGTGTAAGAGCACAGAATACTGGGCACAGCCATGTTGCTGGGAAGTCATATGTAGCCATAATGAATAGTGTTGAGCGGCATAGGCCATATTCGAATTCGCGAATATTCGCGAATATATGGACGAATATTCGTCATATATTCGCGAATATTCGCATATTCGTTATATTCTCGTTTTATTTTCGCGTATGCGAAAATACGCGTATACGAAAATTAACATATGTGAAAATTCGCATATGCGAACATTAGCATATGCGAATTTTCGCACGGCAGTCTCACACAGTAGTATTACAGCCTTCTTTACACCACACAAGCTGGAAGCAGAGAGGGGTGATCACTGTGATGTGCACTGTGAAGAAAAAAAAAACGAATATTCGTAATTACGAATATATAGCGCTATATTCGCGAATTCGCGAATATGCGATATTCGCGAATAATATTCGAATTGCGAATATTCGCGAGCAACACTAATAATGAATAGTGGAGGAGTGAATAGACAGCTCCCCTTTATTCCTCCCTAGATGGAGTGCTGGCTTATTAAGAAGTGTTAAGTAGGTCTGGTGGTTTTGAAATCAGAGCCAAAAAAGGGTGAATCAGAAAGATAAGGAAGTAAACTACTATAAGAAAACACTTTTAAAATGCATATAATTGTTACATATTGCTTGTCAATACATGAAGCAAAATTATTGATGCTAATATCTTTTTAAATTATACATTTTGGAAGCTTGAAGCCACCAATAGGAGTATTAAACAGTATTGTATTATTCACACACCGAAAAAACTTTCCTAATACCAGGCTCCAAATAGTAAATAAATAAGGGAGTTCATAAGAACCAACAAATACAATATCGCTTAAAGGTGTGTAAGAAAACACCCCAAAAAGAGGTGAAACCCCAATAAAAATTGAAAAGAATAAAATAGTATAGTACAATAAAAAATATGTGGTTAAAAATATTCTTTATTACAAAATATATACAGAATTAATTCATGCGGGCATAAAAAATAGATGATGAAAAAATATAAATGGATAAAAAGGATGCAGGTGCTGGGTTGGAGAGTCCTGTATAGCTAAAAAGTGGTCATATCATATATAGCAACAGATAGGAAAGTACAAAGCCTAGTAGTACAAAGTCTAGACAAAGCCGCTCCAGGCGAAACGCGTCGGACTAGTGGTGGTGGGGCTGGTGGTGAGTCCTGTATCTATTGCATTCCATTATCTTGAGCCTGTCTGTTAACTACTGCTGTCTGCTGCTATACATCCCTTTTTTACTACTATACTGCACTAAGTCACCTTGTATAATTGTTATTTCCCTGTGTTCAATTGTTCTTCTTTTTGCATGAATTTGTGCCATACACCACGGTTGTGTATTATATCATTTATTGCCACTTTGTTTGGTTTTTTACACTTGTTATATTGTCCCTCCCCACCCACCGTCCCTTTGTTTTGCACTGCACCTGATGTGTATTATAGACTCAGCACTGCATCTTTTTTTATTAATTTTTTCACCTTTTTGCACCAGCACTTTATACCAACAGCACAGGCTCTCTGTACTTTCCTATATGTTGCTTTATATGATATGACCACTTTTTAGCTATACAGGACTCTCCAACCCAGCACCCGGATCCTTTTTATCCATTTATATTTTTTTCATCATCTATTTTTTATGCCCGTATGAATTAATTCTGTATGTACTTATATATATTTTGTAATAAAGAATATTTTTAACTAAGTACGGTATTTTTATTGTACTATATTATTTTATTCTTTTCAATTTTTATTGGGGTTTCACCTCTTTTTGGGGTGTGTTCTTACACACCTTTAGGTGATATAGTATTGTATTAGTATTGCATACAACTAAGCCCCAGAGGTGAGCTCCATCTAGTGGACACTGTTTTAAAAATTCACCAAATTCAATAAAAAAAATATGTTTAAAAAAATTCACCAGCTTAGGGTTATTGGATCAAGTATGTCTTTGTGTACCTATTGTTATCAACTAGTCTTTATAACTACACTGTGTGTTGGTATACTTGTTTGTGTACTGTTTTATCAACATATAAAAGATGAGAAGTGGTAGTGTACTCAAAATAGCCATTTAAAAGTTTGCACATTTACCTTTTTCAAGTTCAATCCATGTGAAATATTGTCTGCAGTCATGAATGCTGCTAGTAGATGAGTGATAGCGCCAGCCTCCCCACAGTGAGGGCGGAAGAGGAAAGTGTTCATTCCCCTCTCCCTGGAACGAAAATATATTTCTTACTATGTGTCCTCCATACTTATACTCACTACTTATCTTTTATGTTTATGAGTGCTACAGAAAGAAGAAGAAAGTTCAGGATTGTCCTAAACTTCTTTAGCATCCTGGATAAAAAGTCAATCAGTTTCACAGAAAATTAATAACTACGAATAAATTTGATGAAGAAAACAGTCAATAAAGATAAGAGTTGGCATACCAACAAGATGAATAACTTGATCTATGCCAAAAATATGTGCGTACAATGTTTTAGGCCGATGCCCTTCATCAGATTGGCGTAAGTAAGAAAACGGATGAGATGGAGGAAGGCAGTAGCATCAGAAACCTGACCCAGACAGCATAGAATAAGCATTGGTAATGACGATCTAGTGCCGGCAAGTGGCATCAGAGTACAACAACGTCACTTGTCGGCACAAGAACGCATTACCTACACTTACTCTATTGTGTCTGGATCAGGTTTCTGAGGCTATTGACTATAGATGAAATGATCATTCAGCAGATGATAATTCATTGAAAGGTTGTGCAACCATCAACCCACTTCTGTCTAATGTGTATGGCTGGTGACTATCCTGTTTGCTGACAGTTTTCAGGTAGTACACATTTTTGCACTCACTAGTCAGAGTAAAAATAAACAAACAGGTTAAAACACTTCTTATACACCCGAGGGCATTGTACCCAAAACTGTACAATAAAAATGTTACAAATCTTGGGAGCCTAGCAGGATGGCAGCATTATGATTTGTTCCACCTAGTATCTAGGATCTGCGTCTTGGCTTACAAATAGCATTCTCGAACTACAGACTACCATGTCACTTTGTGTTCGTTGTGAGGTTTTACAATATGTTTTTCCGTGCTAGTATAGATTTATGATAATCCCATGGTTTACAAGCCAATTGTCATATAGATGATTTCCCATTACATACACGTCTGGTTTTTATTTCATACATAAGATAGTAATTATTAGTTTACAGTAGACTGAGTCTTCCTAATAATCTAATTTACAAGTCTATTGTATATAGTGAGATTTGAGCTATAGACAACTATTTAAAGACAATGGTAGAGGAAATAATGTTAAGTCAAATCCAGCTAAGTCTGCTATTATATCCAGCTATTATTGCTTAACAGCACCTTTCCCATAGGGTGGATATGGAATGTGTAGAAGTAGTTGGCAAGCTTTCAATCGCGTTCTTGCTTAAAGAAATTTTGGACTGGTGTTAGGAAGGGTAGAATAAAAACATATAATGGTATCTAATGTGGGTCAGAAGATAGGAGGGTCTGGATAAAACAACTGACAATTACCACTGTTAGCTGCATATATTATATGAATAGAGTAGAGGTTGGTTGGCTTTTAAAGTAAATTGGGCCACATCCGAAAACCTAGAGTTAGCGCATACTATGCAGTCAAAAGTCCTCAATAGAGTGAATGCTTAAAAGGAATGTATTTTTACAACATGACCTATTATCAAGTTTTTTTTATGGTAAAAACATTGTTCATGAGTAGGTATATTCAGAGTTTTTTTATGCTATCCCATATTCATAGGATAGGGAATAACTGTCACATCACAGGGGGCATGACCGTTTGGACCCCTGTGAATTCCAGAATTGGGCCCCAACTCCATTGTTTTGAACACAGTGGTGACTTGTGCATGTGTGCGCTACTACATTCACTGTGTATGGAGCTTCTGAAGAGAGCCAAGTAAATTAAAGAGTTGCTGCTTTATTCAAATCAATAGAGATCCATGGATTGCTGGGGGTGCCAGTAGTTGGACCCCTCACAATCTAATACTTATCCCCTATGTCATGGATACTATGGGTTACTAAGGGCATAAGGGTTACCCAGGCCTGGCTGGCTGGAGGAAGGGAAGGAGGTTTCAATAGCCTTCAGCATGTCACAGTGGTTTACTGGAGTAAGTAGTAGCAGCCTACTTACAGCAGCAGGTTGAGAAACCTTTAAAGTCAATTAGAATTTTGCCCCAGCCAGCCAGGCGTCTCAGGCCTGGCTGGAAGTAGCAGGTTTGCCAAAAAATCTATTTTAATTTGGCCAGTAGCCCTGGCTGGCTGCAGGGCGTTTACAGAAGCTAAAGCAATAAATTAGTATTTTGCCCCAGCCAGGCAGCCCAGGCCCAGCTGCAAATCACACTGAGACCACAGCAATGGAGCAAACCTTTTTTGGGACATGTATTGCCCCTGGCCGTAGCTATCAACTGTGGCATGCACTGTTCTGCACACGGACAAGTTAATAGAGTGGCCCACCCTCTCCGCCACATAATTGTAGAGGCAACCAGGTATGCGCCACCTGAGCTGACCACACCCCATTAGTTGCCTGAAGGTCTATCTTTCTAATCTTTATCTCTCTCTTTCTAAACACTAACTGTCCCTATTTCTCCTCTCTTTGTAATCTGTATCTCAGTCTCCATCTTTCTAACCACTAACTGTCCCTATGTTTCCCTCTCTCTCTTTCTCCGTCTCCTCTGTGCAGAAGTTCCAGCGCTCTGAACGCTGTGGGTGACGTCATTGCCATTTAATCTGTGTCCCAGGCTGTGTCCTATTGGCCTTTGTGTTGATTGAAACAGTAAGAAGTAAATTACATGATAGACCTGGGTTATCATGTGATCTGCTGATGTCCCTACATCATCTCACCACCCCCTGCCACCTCTGCTTCTTATGTCTGCAAAAAAACATGCTTTAAGGTTTTACGTGCTATTTACTGGTAAAAAGTCAAGTGTTCGCCCAGCCGGAAAAATCCTAAAGTTCTGGTCAAATCCGGGTTCACTGGATTTGGCTTGCTTATCTCTAATTACCACCAATGCAAATATAAGGTAAATACAATTATAACCAAAATGGGGAACTGGATCCATGTGTTTTCTCCTACAGAGCATGCCAACTGCATTTTCTAATAAGCAAGAAGTGGCTGGCCCTTTGGCTTACCTCCTTAGGTTGTTCAGCACTCTGATGTTGGCATACATGTAGTAGATATAATATGTATATGATGGGTTCTTCTCACTGGTCCAGTCCTGGGGAAATGGACTCTTTGCTGAAAACATATGGCCGCTGTGTTTCGACTCATCATCCACACTGTCAAAGGCAGTTATCTAGTAAATGAAAATACAAGAGTTTTGTAATTAATTTATTGTACTTTATGACACATTATCCATATAGCTTTAAAGGGGTACTCCAAAGGATAGGGGATAAGATGTCTGATGGCGGGGGTCTCGCCACCGGGAATCCCCGCGATCTCTCCTGCAGCACCCTGTGTCATCTGCTGCACAGAGCAAACTTTGTTCCGTGCCTAATTATGGGTGATACAGGGGCCGGACTATTGTGATGTCACGGTCCCTCCTCCTCGTGATGTCACGGTCCCTCCTCATCGTGATGTCACAGCTCCGACCCCTCAATGCAAGTTTATGGGAGGGGGCATAGATATCTCATCGAATTTTGTTGCAAATGTTGATGCAGATTCAGCCAGGAATGCAGAATCTGATGCATGTTTATAATCCACTGTTGATTTTTTTTTTACAACGTAAGTGAATGAGATTTGTTAACTCGGTCACATCATATCTTACTTTATCTTACTTTAAAACACCAAAAGTTGAGCTGTACTTGTGTCCAAGAACCAAACTTACATGTCTCAGGAACACGCTGAGCTCTTTATTGCCATTTGGGTTGACTGTAGCTTCAAACACTGGCTTGAAGATATTTTCCAGCATTTTTCCAAAATTAGGTACAGACTTCTGAGCTCTGAAAATGTCACTATGAAAATCAATTACACAGATGAAATCACTGTATATGACCACATTCCATGCAAATCATTTTATATTGCATATAGTATGATAGAAATCCACTCCACTGAATATTATACTGACTTTCTATACAGTGCTGTGTATCTGGTATGCTATAATTTATAACGATCCATCTGTAAATCTATTGCAGAGCAATTTAATAGCATGTATTGGCAAACTGGTTTGTTGTTGTCTTATTTCTTTGCTTAGTGGAAATAGATGTGGTTTGGCAATCTGTAATTGAAGGAAAGGGGCATTTCACACACCTTCATCAGGTATTTTCTAGGCACCTCCTGCTTTCTCTGCTAAAATAATAACCTTTCCCTGTACCCACCCTGATTGTTTTGTTCATGGCAGTCAACCAGCTGCCCTACTTCTTATGACATGAAATGGAAGTGAAACTAACAATGCATATCATTTACTTCACATTTGTTAATCCATTGACAACTAATCAATCTACACATAGACTTATGCCCGAGAGACTCACTACAACAACAGACTGTTTCGGTAAATTAATCGTTCAGAGAAGTCACACACAAATATGTTTTAGCCCTCATACAGTAGAATTACTTATGCTCAGGGAACTGGTAGGGGATTGCCCCAGGTGGTTAATGCCAGAGAGTGACCAACACGCTACCCTGCATTAGCCCTGCATTAGCCAGGGTGTTATGATCTTCCACATTGGGAATTGCTATTCCTTCCGAACTGAGAAGTATAAACCTGTGTTGACTTGTTTCTTTCTATCTGTAACTATTTGAAAATGTTCTTTAACAAACTGTAAATAAACAGTTTTACAAAAAAATAAAATAAATTAAATTAAAAAAAAAAGATATTTATAGGGCCAGAGCAACAAACTGTAACTTCACCAGAAGTGGAGGAAAGCTTACATATGCTTCTGAATATAATACCAATATGATTTTTATTAGCTATTCAATGCTTTAAAAAGGTACTTTAGCACAATAAAAAAATAAAAAAAACAATGCCCAGGCTGCTTGGTTAACACAAAAAAAACCATACTTACATCCCACTCTCCCATGCAGTCTTCAGTATCGCTGCTTCTGGTCTCCACCACGCTCTATCAGATGGTGCTGGATGTCAATACATTAGAGTGCTGCTCAGCCACTCACTGGTGGCAGCAGTGCCCTGTCTTAGCCAGTGATTGGTTGAGCAGATAAAAGTAGTAGGGAGTCGGCACTCGTAAAAGTGGTGGTGCACGTAGACCAGGGGTGCAAATAAGAGGTAGAAGAAATCCCGGCACTCACTGGGTATGCTGAATCATAGTAGTTTATTAATCCATATGCAAGGTAATGCAAGATAGCGACTCGCAGCGACTCGCTATCTTGCATTACCTTGCATATGGATTAATTAACTACTATGACTATTGGTTGAGCAGCACTCTGACATGTTGACCCCCAGAACCAGAAAACAGGAGTGCGGCCACATGTCAAAGCCTTGTATTTCCTATCCACCCTATATACTTTCTTTCATTTACCCTTTTAAAATCTAACCTTATAATTAAAAGCCCATTCCAGTTCTGACATGGGAGGAAACTATGTGTATAGGGCAATTAATTCTCCTTTGTATGGTCCTGTATATCCAGGTAATCCAATGCAATACTTACTAAATTCTAGGAACTTGGATCATGAATTTCATGTTGGGACTGTAAACCCTGTGCTTATTGAACCAATAGGCCAATTTATTCCATTCATCAGGGGATCGTCCATAGATTGACAAGCGAGGCTCAGCATACTGATACTTGGCATCTTCTAAGTCTGATCCCACTTCCTGTTATCAATAAGATACATGTATATAATATAGCTAAATATAATCAGAGTTTATAGAAATACTAGAACTACCACATGATATAACCATGACATAACTATGAAAAAATTCCCATGTTTCAAAATACTTTTCTGTAAGAAGAGTCTGCAGTTACAGGTTGGTCAGCTGCAGGGAGCCTCAGCATTCAAAAAGGGAACACAGCAGAAAGTGTTTAACTCCTCCCACTGCAGCAATTTACAATTTCAAATTTCCAGAATTTAATGTCCATTGTAAAAAGGGGCAGAGTGGAACTCACCAAAATACCTAAAACAATCATGATGCTTTATTTAAACCACTAACATACAAAAAACAGTGCAAGAGAGTTGGTTACTGCTGTTTCACATGCACAAGCCTGCTTGGTCTTACAACACCAACTCCTTTGGCATTGAACTGCCCTGTCCTGTACTTTTTTTGTACTGTCGGTATAATTACAACAATACCAACTTGTAACTAACAAAGTATATAGTTTTTGTTTCATTGTACTACTTAAAAAAAAACTGCTGTCCGTCACCATATATCGTAATTAGAGCACATTTTATTACAGGGTGAGCTGTTGTGTTTATGGATACCATTTTGGGGTAAATGTGACTTTTCGGTGTCTTTAAATCCAAGTTTTCTGTTATTTGGGAGGGGATAAAAAAAACAGCAATTTGATCATTTTTACAGTGCACTGCAATAATTGAAATCCTCATAATATTTACAAAAGGGACAGTGCTTACATTTAAAATTGCCTTTTGGAAGACTCTGCTGTATCCAATTGTGGCGGACCTATGGAAGACGACTGCCGACCATCCGCCACAGTTGGATACAGCAGAGTCAACTTTCAAAAGGCAATTTTAAATGTTAGCACTGTCCCTTTTATAAATATTATGGGGCTGTATTAATCATACTGTTTCATATTTCATTACTTGCCATTCCGACTTTGTGGTATATGCTGTGCTGTGTCCCTGTCGTCTGTTTTACATTGGTAAAATGATCCGCCCTCTGTTTCATAGGTTTTGTGAACATCTCAATTCGATTAGGACTGGCAAAGGCTGTCCTCCTCTGATTACACATGTCAAAGAAGTGCATGATAGCAACAGTAATGTATTAAAGTTCCTGGGATTACAGGATCCTGTATACAGAAGGAGGCTTGGATTGTCTTACCAAATTATTGCAGGCTGAGGCGAAGTGGATCATCCGGACCGGGGCAACAGGTGCTCTCGGCTTGAATGATTGGAACAATCTGTCTGCATTTTTATAGATCTCTTTGTATTTTGGATACCTGTTTGCATCAGTGAATAATCATATGTAGTTTTGATACTATTTTTGATACTATATGTGTTTTTTAATTGTGTTTTATACTGATTGGCTAGAGGGAGGATATAGACAGGGCTCTGTCTCCTCCCATTATGCCTTGACAAAGTGTCACTTGACGCGAATCGTTGGCGCCCTGTTTCACCTCTCTGTTTGTCCCGCAATGCTTGAATAAAAGAAGATTTTACGTGCATGAAAATACCTGATGCCGTGGATTTCCTTTCTTTTATGGATTATTGATATGCTTATCTTCTAGCACTAAGCATGGGACTTTCGGTATCAAGCCTCTCAGCCCGAACTGCAGCCTTCAATACATGTGAGCGGTGCAGGATTGTATCTTTTTTGTGCTAATAGAAGTATAAACTTGGCAGCCATGGAAGCTTTTGGCTGGCTTACAACTTATTACCATCCCTTTATTGTGTTGTGGAGGAAGGTGAATAGATGCTCAAACTGACTGGCCTGCAGCTAGGGGTTAAACTTTATATTGCTTAGGCGGTTGGTTCATTGATGGCCTGCAATTGGTATGTATAGGTGTGCTGCTTGTGGCTTTACAGGACACCTCTACATAAATCCTGCAAGCCAGTGTACCAGTGCTGAAATCTCAGCTAGTTGTGAGCTGATAAAGATTTCAACAGTAGTTTACCATGGTTTCCCTGCGTAAACTGCCATGAATCCATCCAGCGGTACAGCCATACCCCCCTTCACAAAACCAGGCCCTTTCCTCTAAGCCACGCCCATCCAGCAGATACTAACGAAAATGGCAAATACTCACATCATATCTGAAGTTTTCTAAAAAAGTGGTGTGTTTTTGCAGGTAAAAAAAAATCTCTATGATATATACCTCCTATCTCTTTCTCCTGTAGAGTATCCTCTCCACCTTAATTTTGCATGCATACTTGTAAGCCATTAGCTTCAAATACCAATACTACTAGTGAAGCTGGCATTTGTAGTGCAGCTCTGATTTATTTGTATTGTACTGCAATGGTATAGGTATGAATATACTTGTACTTTAAGAATTATCTGCAGTCATCTTTAATCTACAACTCCCATCCTTGTGTCTTTTCAATCTGGTTACTGGAGCTCTGTTTTATATGTATTTATTGTATATTTGTATTTTCTAAATAAAGATTGTATTTCATGAAATTTTTTAAAGCGTTACTGTCGATAGAAACAACTTTTTTCATTTAGTATTTCTTTTAAAACTTAACAGTTTCCTAATATACTTCATAAAAAATGTAATTTCTAAAGATGTGAAAAAATGGATTGCTCTGCCTCTTTAATTTTGCAAACGAACCCTGGTAGCCAAGACCATTTTTCTCAGAAGAGAGGGGAGGAGGGGTGTGGTTCTCTCCCTGCTCTGCTCCCTGCTGTGTCTCAGTGTAGTATATCAGGCAGCTTTCACCAGTGTGAGACAACTTGCAATCCTTTTCGAAGAGGAACTTTTCCATGCACACTGACAAGCAATACAAGGTGCTCAATAATTATTTATATGCAAAATGGTTTATGTTTGGTCATTTTATGAACTTTTTTTTTGTGTGTGTATTTGCACCATATAGGTTCCACATGGCTGATTTAGGGTTATAAAAATCATGCAATTTGGACAGAGAGCTGTGCAAATGTAAGAATTTTTCTTTTCTTTTTTTGGCACAAAATTTAGGTATTTTTGTGTGCTTGCACCATATAGGTTCCACATGGCTGCATTAAAGGTATATAGAGCATGCACTTAAGCCACAAAGCTTTGCAAATGTAAAAATGTTTGTGCATACCTCATGATAGCGGAGAGGGAGGGGGAGGAAAGGAGCTCATCCTGCTCCTGGAGAAACGCCCCCAGCATCCAAGAAAAGACTGAGTATAGTAATACATAGATCAAAAGGTTTTTTTTACATATAAACACATGCATATTGTTATGCATACAGGTCTTAGGGCACATTACTACACTGATTTGAGCATTTTTTTTAATTTTCTTTCTAATAACAGTAACTCTTTAAGTGTCCAGTGTACAGAGCGTTCATGCTTAAAGGTGTCCCAGTCATCAGATGTTAAATGTATAAAATGTATTTACCAACATTTTCTTCACCAAAGATTCTTACCTTAATGATAGTGGCAAAATATTCACCATCAATAGCATTTTCAGATTTTAGGTACAGGTCTCGCAATTCACTGGCACCAACTGGGTTGTACTTAGCATTAAACTTGTCAAAGCGCTGAAAAGTTTGCCTTCCCTGAAAAAGATTGTAAAGTAAGGGCTCACTTGATATCATACAAATATAATACTATATGGAGTAGAAGAAAGAAATGTCTCCGAAGCATAACTCAAATCAACCAGCTACCTACACAGAATAAACAGAATATTATTCAATGGATCTGATTTTTATTTAATCATTGTGCCCAGGCTTCATATTAAAAGAAAAAAAGCTTCTACACACCTCCCTCACAGCCTCCTGTATCGGCACCCTGTCTCCACTGCACTTCATGGAGCTGCAGACGCCACATCACATTGCTGCTCATCCATACACTGACTCGGATAGAACATCTCTGTGGCCAGCGACTGGCTGAGCAGCAATATGATATGGTGTCTGCAGCTCCGAGGAGTGCTGCACAGCAGAGAATGACATAGCTCCATGAGCTATGCTGTTTACGTTACTACCAAATTTACCTAAACAGTGTAGCTCTTGGGGCTGCACTGTTTGCGTACCCCCCCCCCCCCCCCCTTTAAAGTCAATAGGAGTTACGCAGATTGCATAACTTTCCTGCTTTGACCACCTCCTGCAGCCGCAAACAGGCGAAAGGTTCTGGCCAGAAAACTGAAGCAGCCATTTGAGACGACCCCTTTAACTCTTATACTGTAATACATAAAAACATTTGCTGTATATTATTGAAAGCAGCCGCAATCCAGCTAGGGCTGCGGACATAATTTCTGTCTATTATGTGCTCACCCTAAAAGAATGCTTACCTTGAACAGAAAGGCCCAACGCTGCAATCTTTTCCTATCAATTGTCCCTTCATTAGGGGTTGTTTCTTCTATATTACTAGATTCAGCAGGCTAATAGTAAAGGCTAATGTATCAATTGGATTGTAAAAAAAAATGCCATGGTAATGAGACCATGTGGTGTGGATGCCTTGCTTAACTGTGCTGTTCATCCTAAATATTTTCTATAGCTGGACGGACCATAATACAACATAGCGAAACACACAGGGTAATAGGTTTCAATTCCTTTTCACTTCTAAGGTGTAAAATCATATGACATACAATGCACAATCTACATTAACGTGCATCATGTTTTTATATTCAATTCCGCAGTTTAGTAGTAATGGTTCAGTAGTAGTACAGCTTTACTGTTATGCGAGAAAGTTAATCTATCTGCAACTTTACACTGACCGGCAGGGGCATACAATAGCCAAAAAAAAGAAGGCACTTACAGCATGGACATCTAGAGAATCTACTGTCAGGTCATAAGGGTGGAGTTTCAGGTTTTCGAACACTTGTCTTAAGGTCAGCTGTTTACCCTTGGCGTTATACACTACACGATCTGCATCCACTCTGTAAGATTTCTTGATGAAACGGAGAAGGTGCTTTTGGTTCATGCAGGCTGCGGCATGGATATGAGTGTCAACCTTGAAAACACACATTGGCATATTTAGTAAAAGTTGAGTAGTGAATAATGTCTCATTTATGTTTAATATGACCTTAAAAAACATTATAAAAATATTTCTCCACATGCTTCCAGGCCTGTGTCGCCAGCTGGACTGTCTGGTGGAAGTGTACTGTGACATAACTGTAGACTTTGCACAGACATCCGAAGCCAGTCATTGGCCTCAATAATCACAACCTCCAGCGCATGACAGCTGTGGCCAGTGATTTACTGAAGCGGCTGCAAAGGGTATGGTCATGTCACCGAACACTACCACCAGACAGTCCAGCATTGGACCATAAGTGAGTGGAAAAGGGAGTACTTTTTTTGTTTTGCCATTATATAAAAACTCTCAGTTTTATAAACTCTAAAATAAACATGGCCCAAATGCAGTCACTAGTTGAGATGTTCTCACCTGCTTTCAGCTGATTTTTTTTGCAATGAAAATTGTTAATAGTTATATGATTATTTTATGAATAATAAGAGAAATAATAATCATCTTGTATGACGGGTATTGTACAAAGCTTTACAACTGGGAAGATTTCACACAAGTAAATGAACAAGAAAGCAAAAAAACAGAACAAACAAAGGGATGGAAGAAGAGAGGTCCCTGTCCATAAGGACCAGCAATATAAATGGAATGGCAGAAGTCACACAATAGGTATATGGGGCCATTTGTTCAGAGGACAACCCTCTTCTGTGCATAGGGCATTATAAATAAAACTGCATATCACCCAGTCAGCATCAGAGCCAACATATATAAGGTATAGAGTGATGTGTCAAGGGTAGCTAGCTGTGCATAGGATGTAGTGGGGATATCTGTAACTAAGACCTAGTCAGGTTCTGTGCAGAACATGGACTATGGTTAAGTGACACAAGCCTCCTGGAAATTGTCCGTTTTCAAGGCATACTTCAAACTTGCTCCCAAGTTTTGGCTCATGTACGGGGGCTTCAGGACTTTGTAACATCTCAGCCTCACCAATGGTCAACATCATTGCCAATAGAGACACCGGGGAAAATGTCTTCTGTGAAGAAGTGATCTCTAAGAGCATATACAACCTTTTCTGTTATGTGGGATATATAATATATATATATATATATATATATATATATATATATATATATACAACCTTTTCTGTTATATAGGATATATATATATATATATATATATATATATATACTGTATATATAACCTTTTCTGTTATGTGGTATGCTGTATATCGCACCTTATTCTCAGGGCTTGTAGGGGAGATATATGGAAACATGAAAGACAAATACATTTGAAAGCCATGTAAACAAAAAGAAAATATGTTACCTTTCTGCAGTTGTAGAAATCTCTATGTGGGTTGTTTTTCAGCTCTTTCAGTTCTTCCATCTCATTTAGCATCTCATGGACCTTATATTTAGATGACAGAAATTTCAGGCGCCGATGAGTGTAAGTCTTGCTGCAAACATAAAAAACACCTGACTGTAAATTCTACAAAACATGGCTCTATATTTATTATTCTCTGTGTTCTTTTTCTTATGGAAAGAAAACAAAATTGTGTGGATTTATGTGAGTCTGGGATTATGTGAATGGAAAAGTGACCCTAGATATTTGTAAGGGCCCATGCAAGGAATTTCCTCAGTGGATCTGTGTCGCCCCAGAATCGGTGATTATATTGTGTGGAATTTTACTTGCGGAAATAAGCGTCAGAATTCAATGTCCCCCTGACTAATGGGCTTTTCCGAGTGGAGTCCACAAAGAAGGATGAGCCTGCTCCTTCTTCTATTTTGGTGTGCACTGAGGGATTAAATTAGTTCTCTGGTGGAAAACACATTTTTTTCAATTCAACTGGTGCCAGAAAGTTAAACAGATTGGTTAATTACTTATATTTAAAAAAATGTATTCTTTCAGTACTTATCAGCTGCTGTATACTACAGATATATAAGTTGTATAGTTCTTTTCTATCTGACCACGGTGCTCTCTACTGACACCTCTGTCTGTATCAGGAAATGTCCAGAGCAGGAGAGGTTCGCTATGGGGATTTGCTTGTACTCTGGACAGTTTCTGACATGGACAGAGGTGTCAGAAGAGAGCACTGTGGTCAGAGTGAAAAGAATTCCAGAAAAAAAAATACAACTTCCTGTGGAACATACAGCAGTTGATAAGTATTGTTAGGATTAAGATTTTTTTATAGAAGTAATTTACCAATCTGTTTAACTTTCTGGCACCAGTGGATTTAAAGAATATATATATATATATATATATATATATATATATATATTTCCACTGGAGTACCCCTTTAAGATCAGTGGGATTTCACTGTAAGCTAAATCTGCTCAGAATTAATTTTGAGCAGGTTTTGTGTAGTGTGCTGGGCCCATAGGACCCTTTCACGCAGCAGGATTGTCGAGTGAAATTAATCCAAAAATGTAGCTAGGAAATTCAGCAGCAGCACTTGGACTTGAGCCTCTCCATTGACTGCTTATGCATTTCCCAGCAGATTCTGCTAAAACAGTTGATATGTTCATTGTTTTTGTGGAATCAGGATTGCGGAGTTTCCACAATATCTGCCATTTGAATGTGACAGCGGAAATCCCATTGACCACAATGTTAACTTCATGTAGCAGAATTTTCTAGCCGATTATTGAGGAATTGCGGATATTCCACCGTCTGAACATAACCTAAGGCTATGTTCACGCAGCATAAAATGTGCAAAAAGCTTTTCGAAACAGCGTAAAATGTGCAACATTCTGCACATTTGCCTGTTCTGGTAGCGCTAGGACTACTCTAAAATGTGCCATCTCCATAAACAGCAATGCATTTCCGAGCAGAATCCGCAGAAACACTAAACAGGTTCATTGTTTCTGTGGATGCAGAAATCGGGATTTCTGGCATGAGCACAGTGCTGCAGAATTTCTGAGCTAAATAAATCCACAGAATTCAGCTTGGACATTTTGCCATGTGAACATAGCCTAAAAGTTGGGTCTAGGGCTCATTAACACTGTGGACATTAAGCCGTCAGAATTCCACTGACTGAAAGTCCATTTGCAGCAGGCCCTGCTGAAATGATTGCGGTAGGACCGCACGGATGTGCACGGTGCGTAGACGTGTTCTGCTCATTCTTTCGACAGACATTCATTCCTTGCGAAATTCCATTCTGACTATTTTGCAGTGTGTACAAAGCAGCAGAATCCCATTGAAAACAATGGGACTCTGCGACAAGCAGAATCTCCCTAGTGAAATATCCACAGTAGGAACAAGGCCGTATGAGCAGAATCAGCTCATGTTAATACCCAGAGGGCAAAAAAGCTTACTCAATGAAACTTCTAAGAAAATTATATTAAAAAAAACAGTTTCCATATATATTGAGCTGGGCCACAGCAGTGGTCCCACAGCAGAGCTCAGAATGGGGCCTGCCTAAAAAAAAGTGGAAGAGCGAAACAAAACAAAAAGACTTCTAAGGGTACGTTCACATGTGCAGATTTTTTTGCGGGTTTTCCGCTGCGTATTTGAAAGTGGGCGGGCTCTTCTCGGCTGTCCACAGCAGATTTTCCGTGGCGGAATTTATGCTGCGGAAAATCCGCCACAGTCCCTACTGACTTCAACGGGGCTTGCGGCGGATTTTCCGCAGTGTACATTCTGCCGCGGAAAATCGGCTGCGGACAGCCTAGAAGAGCCCGCCCACTTTCAAATACGCAGCGGAAAACCCACTAAAAAATCTGCGCGTGTGAACGTACCCTAATAGTGAAATGAGGGGATATCAGCTGGTTGTACTTACACAGGTCCTTGAGCAATGAGTGTTATTAAGAAGTTCATATCATCTACAAATTCATGGACATCTGGGTAATTGAGATCCTTTGGTTTTCCTTTTGCCAGAGCATCATCATCAGGGTACACAAAAACCACACCATCTTTGACCTTTAGCTTATATCCAAGATCAGCAGGTAGATTATCTGTCCTGAAAGGATCTTCATCTCTTTTAATTGGAGAAGTAAAGACTGTATAGAAAAAATGCAGTTATGGCTTGTGTTAATTGTATGCGATTTATGGCTTGTTTTAATTGTATTCTAAGGGGTTATAATTTATATGTCAGTTTTTGAGCGGATTAGAGGTATGAGCCCAAATAGTATACAGTGGTCCCTCAACATACGATGGTAAACCGTTCCAAATGAACCATCGTTTGTTGAAAGCATCGTATGTTGAGGGATCCGTGCAACGGCTGTCCGGGCATTCTGGGAGTTGTAGTTTTGCAACATCTGGAGGTCCGCAGGTTGAAGACCACTGGTATTAGAGGTTATACTCACATGTCCCCACCGCTCCGGACTGTCACCACTCGTCACCGCTGCCCTGGATGTCGCCCTCCATCGCTTTCGCCACGTCCCCGGGTGTCCCCGACGCTCCGGCAAGGCGTCTGCTTCCCCGGCATCCTCGCTCTCCGTCGCCGCCATCACGTCGCTACGCACGCCACTCCTATTGGATGAAGGGACGGCGTGCGCAGCGACGTGATGACGACGATGGAGAGTGCCGACGATGCAGGGGATCCTGAAGAGGAAGCGTCGCAGCCCCGAGGACAGGTAAGTGATCCTCAGCGGACCACCGTAAACGGCTATCCGGTGGTAGCTGAAGCAGTCTGCGCTGCCGGATAGCCGTTTATGCGATGGCCCCGACATACGAAAGCATCGTATGTTGATGCTGCCTTCAACATGCGATGGCCTCCTAGAGGCCATCGAATGTTGAAATGATCGTATGTTGGGGCCATCGTAGGTCAGGGGGTCACTGTACCAGCATGCCTGCAAGTATAACCCTCTAATATGGCAACCTGATAAAGTAGAGGTGGGGATGAAGTTGATCGATGTAACCTCTAGGTTTATGTGTTTATCAGTGATATGTTATTCATCTTCAAACTGTCATTTTATGCTCCGAAGAAATATTAACATTTTACAACCTGTTATTCTCATACCTGGGTGTATCTCCTCTTGCTCTCTCCAGATTGCACCTTCAATGTCACGAAGATACTGAGACACTGTCCTTGGGAATCGCTGGTAGGAGGCCCTCATATACTTTTCTCGTATGGTCAGTGCCCGAAACAGTCCCTTTCCAGCTATCTCAAAGTCATCCACAGACACCTGAGATACAAATGGATGGTGGATACATTAAGGATATGTTCATATGGAAAAACCGCAGCAGATTATGTTGCTACACGTTAACTTCAGTGGTTCTGCAGCAACTCTGCAAAGGAATTTCTGCAGCAGAAAGTCGTATTTTGAGGGTAGGCGTCACACATGCCGCATTTTGCTGTGTTATAGGGGTTGTAATTTATATGTCAGTTTTTGAGCGGATTAGAGGTATGAGCCCAAATAGTATACAGTGGTCCCTCAACATACGATGGTAAACCGTTCCAAATCTCAAAGTCATCCACAGACACCTGAGATACAAATGGATGGTGGATACATTAAGGATATGTTCATATGGAAAAACCGCAGCAGATTATGTTGCTACACGTTAACTTCAGTGGTTCTGCAGCAAGTCTGCAAAGGAATTTCTGCAGCAGAAAGTCGTATTTTGAGGGTAGGCTGCTGCATATTTTCCTACCCATTAACCCCTTGAGGACTAAGGGTTTTTCCATTTTACTCTTTTGCTTCTTCCTCCTCACCTTCTAAAAATCATAACGGTTTTTTACCATCAGACATATATGAGGACTTAGTTTATGCGCTACCAATTTTAGTAATTTCACCGCAAAATCTATGGCAAAACCCAAAAAATGTTTAGTGGCTTCCATTTCCATGCAGTGCACTTTTGGGTTAAACATTACACCTTAAATTTATTCTGTAGGTTTACACGATTAAAATTATGGGTTTAATTTTGTTTTACTTCTGTTAATAAATTATAACTTTGTGCTCGAAAATTTGTACATTTAAAATTGTCCTCTTCCGACCCCTGTTACTTTTTTATATTTCCGTATACAAGGATGTGTAAGGGCAAATTTTTTGTGCCATGATCTGTAGTTTTTATCGGTACCATTTTTGTTTTGATGGAACTTTTTGGTTGCTTTTTATAAAAAATTTTATGATATACAAAATTACCGAAAATACGCAATTTTGGTATTTTTTCTCTATACGCCATTGACCATACGGTTTAATTAATGTTATATTTTTATAGTTCGGATATTTACGCACGCGGTGATACCACATATGTTTACGTTCATTTTTGTTTACATTTTTTTTTTTATGGGAAAAGGAAGGGTGATCAGTGGTTCCGATCAGCACAGCCGAGCTGCCTGGAATGTTGTTTTATTTTTATTTTAGATGCCGGGGTCAACTTTGATCGCAGCGTCTAAGGAGTCAATGCCGGGCATCACTGCAATCGGTGATGTCCGGCATTAGACAAGGGTTATGACATCTTCTAAGCTTCTGAGCCCGTGTCATAGAGGGGGAGCAGTGCGCAGGGCAGAGGTTAAAATCTATAAGTAGCTAAATCAGCATCAGAATAGGGGACGTGTGACCCTACCCTTAAAGGGGTTCTCCAGTGGAAAACAATTTTTTTTTTTTAAATCAACTGGTGCCAGTAAGTTAAACAGATTTGTAAATTACTTCTATTTAAAAATCTTAATCCTTCCAGTACTTATCAGCTGCTGTATGCACCACAGAAAGTTCTTTTCTTTTTGAATTTCTTTTCTGTCCGACCACAGACACCTCTGTTCATGTCAGGAACTGTCCATAGCATGAGAGGTTTGCTATGGGAATTTTCTCCTGCTCTGGCCAGTTCCTGAAATGGACAGAGGTGTCAGCAGAGACATTCAAAAAGAAAAGAACTTCCTGTGGAGAATACAGAAGCTGATAAGTACTGTAGGGATTAAAGGGGTACTCCACCCCTGGCATCTTATCCTCTATCCAAAGGATAGGGGATAAGATGTTAGATCGCCGAGATGCCGCTGCTGGGGACCCCAGGGATCGCCGCTGCGGCACCCCGCCATCATTACTGCACAGAGCGAGTTCGCTCTGTGCGTAATGACGGGCGATACAGGGGCCGGAGCAGCGTGACGTCATGGCTCCGCCCCTCATGACATCACGGCCCGTCCCCTTAATGCAAGTCCATGGCAGGGGGCATGACGACCGCCACGCCCCCTCCCATAGACTTATATTGACGGGGGCGGGCCGTGATGTCACGAGGGGCGGAACCGTGACATAACGATGCTCCGGCCCCTGTACTGCCCATCATTACTCGCTCTGCGCATGAATGATAGCGGGGTGCTGCAGCAGTGATCCCCGGGGTCCCCAGCAGCGGGACTGCGGCGATCTAACATCTTATCCCCTATCCTTTGGATAGGGGATAAGATGTCTAGGGGCGGAGTACCCCTTTAAGATTTTTTTATTGAAGTAATTTACAAATCTGTTTTACTTTCTGCCACCAGTTGATTTAAAAAAAAAAAATTCCACTGGAGTACCCCTTTAAGGCTAGGTTTCCACACAGGCTTTTTTTTATTCAAAAGCAATCGGAAATATAAAGGAAGGACTTATACTTCTCCTTACTGTTGGATCCACTTCTGACTTTGTTTCAACAACTGCAGTGTCAGTTCAGAAAAAAAAACAGTATGAAAGCCTAGCATAAAGAATTTTGGCATTTCTAACTCTGAAAGTGAACAGTATTTTAATTCAGACAAAATATACAGGTTTTAAAAATGATTAATCAATTTCCAGCAATCCTATATTACCTATCTCAGTTATTAGGCACCAAATAGGAATATGAAACTTTTTATTATTTCTGTTTGATGTTTTAAATGTCACCTCTGTATATACAAATATAATTGCTTTGGAAATAGTATTTATTTAGTGCTCAAGTCATGTTCTAACATTAGGGTGCGCTGTTGCACAGTTTTTTTTGTTTTTGTTTTTTGCTGTGAATAACCATAAAAGACTCTTAAATTTTGTCATTTAAAATGGTTTGTTTTGCAAAAGTTTTTAGTAGTAAAGACCTTTCTCATGAACCACGAGACTTTTTAAGGAACATGTCACAGCCATTACTAAGAAAAATAATAATTTATATAAAAATGTTTGATTCTGCAACAATTTGATAAATCTGCCCCAATGTGTGTTCAGTTACAAGAGAAAGTAAGTGAACCCTTTGGAATTACCTGGATTTCTCTACTGATATGGTGACTAATAAATGTGGTCTTATTGTTATTAGTTTAGCATAGCTTAGATGATATTTTAACTGAAATAACATGCAAACAGTTGTACTCTTCAAGGTGAATTCATCATTAGTGCAGAATTTTTTTGCGCAATGTGAAACCTACTGAGAAAGTGTGTCACTTTACCACTTGCTGCAAAAAATGTTATTATGTTGCACATGTCACTTCATAAATTTGCGCAAATTACATGTCCTTGGATAGTACGTAAAAAGGTGAATCGCTCACACAAATTCCTACACCAGATAGTCCCTGGAATACATTTGCGCAAGCCGCAATGATAATTTTAAGCACAAGTGATAAAGTCAGCGCATCTACTAACCACACCCCTGGAAGCGCATCACAAGAAAAATGACAAAACCAGCGCAGACAACATAAAAAAATGCTCAAAATTAGATGATAATTTAAAAAGCCACCGCGTCCGCAATTTTGCAGGTATATCCAGTTGATAAGTTCCCCTCTTTATGTATTTTATCCAGATCACTTATTAAACATCAAAAGTGCAAGGAGAACATTTTGTGAACTTTTGTGTTAATGAGATAAGATTAATGGTTTGGGATTCACAAGAGTTTAGCCAATTACAAAAAGGGTCACAAAGCCTGGTTATGGACAAATCTGTTCTTCTATACGAAGACTGGTTAGTGTGAATATTGCCTTATTATTGCCTTATTCCAGCATTCAGAAGACCTCAGAGATGAATGAAGCTCAAAAGATATACAAAAGCATTACTAAAGTGAGTACATCAAATTGTTTACAAATGGAGAAGATTTAGGATTGTGGCAACTCTTCCTAGGAGTAAGCATCACTGCAAGAGCACAATGGGCAATCCAGAAAGGTGAGGAAGACCCCCAAGAGTAACAATAAATGACCTACAACAGACTACAAACTATAAAAATGTCCGTTCACTGGCTCTCCATTAGAAAAACACTGAAAAGAATGGTGCTCATGGAAGAATTTTATACAGGAAGAGGCCACTTGGATGTCCCATAATGCTTCTGGGACAAAGTTCTATAGACAAATGAGACAAAAGTGTAACTTTATAGAACAAATGCACAACACTATGTGGAGGAAAAAGAACATTGCACAATAACACCAAAAGCTTATCCCAACTGTGAAACATGTTAAAGGGAGCATAATGGTTTGGGGCTGCTTACCTGCCTCAGGTCTTCAGTGCTTTCTGCTCATTGAAGAAACCATGAAAATTCAAAGTTGTCTCAAAACATTTGACAAGAGAATGTAAGAGCAACATGACTTTTAAAGGGGTACTCCGGCGGAAAACATTTTTTTTTTTTTTTTAAATCAACTGGTCCCAGAAAGTTAAACAGATTTGTAAATTACTTCTATTTAAAATCTTTATGCTTCCAGTACATATTAATGGCTGTATATAACAGAGAAAGTTCTTTCTTGGATTTCTGGAGTTTTTGGATTTCTTTTTTTTTCTGACAAAAGTGCTCTCTGCTGACACCTCTGTCTGTATCAGGAACTGTCCAGAGCAGCATAGATCTCTCTACTTTACCACATTTCCTCTACCCTCCTTTCCACCCTCCCCCAACACCACCATCCCCACTTACTCCTCCTCCTGACCAACAAAACAACTTACACATAAAAAGAGAAAAAGAGAAAAAATTCATCCTCATAGACCTTCACAATCCTCAATAGAGTCCCTAAAGAATAACATTGAGTCCCTTATACATAACCCGGATTTTGCTGGAAACAAAATAGAAAAGGACACATTTGCAGATATCAATCGTTCCTGACCTCTCTAAATGATGCATGTTTTAATTGTGTGGCTCTATAGAAATCAGGAAACAACATTATTTTTTCCCCATTAAACAAAAATGCCCCTTTTTCTCTAGCCCTCCTGAACAAAATGTCAGATTATTTGAGCATAGGACTTTTTTAAGGATAGTTCTTGGGGGAATCCCTACCGGGAGTCTCTTAAATGGAACTCTATGTGTTCTTTCTAAACTTAAGAACGGGGAGAGGCCTTCCAATCCCAAATTATCCTGGAGCCAAGTTGTACAAAGCTTTATAATCTCTTCTGCCTCGGCCCCTTTCAGCATCCCAACCATCCTAATATTGTTTCTCCTCGCTCTGTCCTCCATGTCAGTAATTTTCTCTTTCAGATGGGAAAGCTCTTTTCTCCATTCCTTCATGACCTCTTTTACCTCCACTAACTCCTTTTCCATTATGGCCATGGTTTTTTCCATAAAACAAGTTTTGTCCCTTATCCTATTAATGTCATCACGTATAACCATTATTTCTGAAGACAATGACCTCACTTGGGTAGTTAAATTACTCAGAGAGTTTATTCCATTGATGAACTCCTTTTAATATGGTGTCCAGAAAGAGGGGGGGGGGAGGGTTCCTGGACCTCATCTTCTTCTAAGGGGTTTAAGTTTTCCTGCAACAAGGTAAAGCGAGAGCCAGAAACCATACTGCCGGGGAAGAGTGGCTTAGAGCCGTGGGTTTTTGTGCCTACTAGTGGAGTTTTCACAAATGTATCCAGCTTGCCAGGTGTAGAGACATTTTTGGGGGAGCTGGCCCCTCCTGATCTCCTCTGATTGCTTTTGGGGGCATTATTTTCTTCCTGTTGTTCGACCTTTCCAGGTGCATCTTGGACTCATAAACCCACCTGAAAACCGGAAATGGACCCTTTCTATCAAACTGTATATACACTCATTGTGCCAAAATTATGACAGGGTATCATAGCCTTTGCACATATAACTCACGGTTAGAAGGTCAGTTGAATACACAAACAGCTGTAGCAGATACCATGAATCCTGTACGACAAATATAAGAGCAGATTAATGTCCCTGCCACACAGCCCATAGTTTTCAGTATGTTGCACTTCAGAGCCTAATTATATTTTTATATGTATAATACTTCAAAGCATATCCAGAGAGGTTGCCCATTATCAACCCTTTGGTCCCCCTCCAAGTCCTTACATTAGTCAGAGGGACCCCCTATAGACGTTAAGCTGCCAACTGTAATCCTCGCATACATCTGAAACACAAAGCTCAATGCAGGATTAAGTAATAAAATGTGCCCCATCCATTTGCTGGCCCCCACAGTCATCATGGTGGAGATGTATCCAATGTAGAAATCCAAATTAGCCCAGGGACAGATGAAAAATTGTACACTTACAGACTCCAAGCCGATCTTGCAGCTTCCTCCCCATCCAGCACTGTGGCGTAGGGGGGCTGGCTCCCTTCTCCCCACCTCGCCCTTTTGCCATCCCACAGGCACGGATCACCTCAGCCCAGGACACACGGCCGTCCTTCCAACAGCGCTCCTCCACGTTTCATCGTCAACTCCCTCAGGTACGTCTCTTGGTTTACTTAGCAGCTTTCCTCAGCCCAACACGTTCCGGGCTCTTGATTCACAACTCCAGTGGTCACACAGCTCTTCTCCAAAGGGAAGAGGAGTGGGGGGAGGGGAGGAGATCGAGCGGAGAGGATAGAGTGCGTGAGCATGTCCTCACACCATGGTGTCTCCACAAAATTCTGATTTTAATTATGTGATTAATTAATCACAAAATTAAGGGTATATACTCCTGCACAGTGCACAACTAAGAATGTGGTCTACATGATACAATGGGACAGGGGGTGTTACATTGGTGAAACCCGCCAGAAACTGCATGAAAGGATGAATATACACCGATTTTCCATCAACCACCATAGAAAAATGACTATTTCACTTCAGTTGGACACCATTTTAACCAAAGAGGTCACTCCATACATGACCATAAAATAAAGATACTGAAAAGAAACTTCAAAAAAACTCAAGAAAAAATAAATTTGAAGCCAAACTTTTTTTTATGATTCCAAGAACAGATGACTTAATGTGGATTTAAGCTTCTTAGCTCATCATCAAAACTTCTTATAACCTGTGCTTGATTGTCTGCTCTCCTGCATGTCCCCATGCCCTGCAGTATCACCATTCTCACTCTGCTCCCCCACCCCTCCCTTTTCTCATCCTTAGCTACAGTCATGGCCATAAATGTTGGCACCCCTGAAATTTTTCTAGAAATTAAGTATTTCTCACAGAAAAGAATTGCAGTAACACATGTTTTGCTATACACATGTTTGTTCCCTTTGTGTGTATTGGAACTAAACCAAAAAAGGGAGGAAACCATCAATATGCTTCTTACACCTTTCAGCCGGTATATTGGACCACTCTTCCTTTGCAAACTGCTCCAGGTCTCTCTTATTGGAAGGTGCCTTTTCCCAACAGAAACTTTAAGATCTCTCCACAGATGTTCAATGGGATTTAGATCTGGACTCATTGCTGGCCACTTCAGAACTCTCCAGCGCTTTGTTGCCATCCATTTCTGCGTGCTTTTTGACATATGTTTGGGCTCATTGTCCTGCTGGAAGACCCAAGATCTTGGACGCAAACCCAGCTTTTTGAAACTGGGCTGTACAGTGCGACCCAAACTCTGTTGGTAATCCTCAGATTTCATGATGCCTTGCACAAATTCAAGGCACCCAGTGCGAGAGGCAGCAAAACAACCCCAAAACATCATTGAACCTCCACCATATTTCACTGTAGATACTGTGTTCTTTTCTTTGTAGGACTCATTCCATTTTCAGTAAACAGTAGAATGATGTGCTTTACCAAAAAGCTCTATCTTGGTCACATCTTTCCAAAAGATGTTTTCCCAGAAGGATTTTGGCTTACTCAAGTTCATTTTGGCAAAATGTAGTCTCGCTTTTTTTATGTCTCTGTGTCAGCAGTGGGGTCCTCCTGGGTCTCCTACCATAGTGTTTCATTTCATTTAAATGTCGATGGATAGTTCGCGCTGACACTGATGCTCCCTGAGCCTACAGGAAAGCTTGAATATCTTTGGAACTTGTTTGGGGCTGCTTATTCACCATCCAGACTATTCTCCATCCAGACACCTTTCATCAATTTTTCTCTTCCGTCAATGCCCAGGGAGATTAGCTACAGTGCCATAGGTTGCAAACTTCTTGATAATGTTGTGCACTGTGGACAAAGGCAAATCTATATCTCTGGAGATGGACTTGTAACCTTGAGATTGTTGATATGTTTCCACAATTTTGGTTCTCAAGTCCTCAGACAGTTCTCTTTTCCTCTTACTGTTGTCCATGCTCAGTGTGGCACACACAGACACGCAATGCAAATACTAAGTGAACTTCTCTCCTTTTTATCTGCTTTCAGGTGTGATTTTAATATTGACCACACCTGTTACTTGCCCCAGGTGAGTTTAAAGGAGCATCACATGCTTGAAACACATTTTTTTTCCCACAATTTTGAAAGGGTGCCAATAATTTTGTTCAGCCCATTTTTGGAGTTTGGTGTGACATTATGTCCAATTAGCTTTTTTCCTCCCTTTTTTGGTTTAGTTCCAATACACACAAATGGAATAAACATGTATATAGCAAAGCATGTGTTACTGCAATCCTTTTCTGTGAGAAATACTTCATTTTCTATAAAAATTTACGGCCATGACTGTATGTAGTCCCTCATTCTATAGCTGGACAATTTATTGCCCAACTTAGTGTGAATTCTCTACATCTGTTGTTTTAATCCTTGCATATTTTGTGAGATGAAATCTGTTTTCTGCTTACGTGCTTAGAAATGCTTTGGCTTGATAAAGGGAAGCTTGTCTTTATAAAATACTGTTATTCCAATAAAAAAAGGTCTTACAAAATTCTGCAACATTCTATGATTTAGCATCCTAATCACTGGACTAAGGCTGGGTTCACATCACGGTTTTGCAATACAGTTCCCGTATACGTTTTCATTTTGAAAACCGTATGGAACCGTATTGAAAACCGTATGCATTGACTCTCCATTGAAAACCGTATGCCAAAAGATGCATCAGGTTGTGTCCGTTTTGCATCCTGTACGGTTTTGACAGTTTTTTTCCTGTACCCAAAACCATAGTTACGGTTTGAAAAACCGTATTGAAACGTATATGGTTTTTTTTTTACATGGGAGTCAATGGGAACCATACAAAACCGGGTCCATCCGGTTTTCACCATACGGTTTTTGACTTTGCACAGTTTTTTTCTTGGAATTTCAACCAAACAAGTGAAACTTTGTTCACAATGGAGTGAAAAGTTAAAAACTTATACTTTTTTTCTTAAAAAACTGATGCAACCGGATCTAATTTTTCAAACCTTAGACGTGTTTTAACCGTATACGGATTAAAATTTGTACACATGTTTTGATACAGTTTAGTCAGGTTTTGATGAATCAGTTCTTTTATCAAAAACCTTATACGGGAACTGTATTGCAAAAATGTGGTATGAACCCAGCCTAATACGGCTACGGGGGGGGGTTCACACCATGTTTTTGAAATACAGTTTCAGGTATCAGGTTTTTGGATGAAAAACGGATTCCTCAAAACCTGACTAAACTGTATGAAAACGTGTGTATGAATTTTAACCCGTATATGGTTTGAAAAAATATGTCCGGTTGCATCCGTTTTTTAAGAAAAAAAACGGATATGGTTTTAACTTTTCACTCTATTATGAATAAAGTTTCACTTGATTGATTGAAATTCCAAGAAAAAACTGTGCAAAGTCAAAAACCGTATGGTGCAAACCGTATGGAACCGTATGCACATACAGTTCTGTACGGTTCCAATTGACTCCCATGTTAAAAAAAAAAAAAACGTATATGGTTTCCATACGTTTTTTTACCCAAACCAAAAACCGTGGTAGGCTGCGGTTTTGGGTATGGGAAAAAGACGGACAAAACCGTAGAAGATGCTAAACGATGCTAAACATCGTTTGGCATACGGTTTTCAATAGAGAGTCAATGCATACAGTTCCATACGGTTTTCAAATTGAAAACTTATACGGGAACTGTATTGCAAAAACATGGTGCAAAACCACCCTACTCTAAACTACTGTACGTCATGTCTAAAATACTAAATGTGTCAATCAGCACTTGCCTCTTGAGTCAACCACAGGTGGCCTTCCTTTTTGTGATCTTCTGTTGGATGTCTTCTATGATTTATCCAGTCTTGCTACACTTTTCATACAGTGATGCGGGAACAGCCAACAAGTGCAGCTGTTTTAGGCATACTGACACCACAACTATGTGTGCCAAAAATGTTGCTTTGCAGAGCAGAGGTCAATACATTATCGCCACCACGTGATATCTCCTTATTGGCGATCCCCTTATCCCCTAAAATATTTTTTAACTAATATCCTAAAATACTGGTCATGTCCCCATAACAGCCAAAGCATGCCTAAATTAATGAGTACATGGAGCATGCTATTTCTTTCCACTGTAGACCAATAAATACTGCTCTTCTATTTGATTGAGTGCAGTCTTTTTATATCTGGGGCACACAGTGTACACACTGGATAGCTGAAGTTTAATATGCTTTCACAACTAATGTGTTCTTCTAATTGTTCTTCTTCTCATTATTATTAAAGGAGTAATACAGTCTAAAAAAAAAAGTATCCCCGGATAAGTGGCAGATCATGGGAGGTCCGACCAGTGGGACCCCCCACGATCTCCTGCCTGACACCCTGGCCCTCCATATGAATAAGGTGTGTCGACCACGGCACAAAGCCAACGCGCTCTTTCCATGCATCTCTATGGGAGAGCTTGAGATACAGTGTTCATGTATCTCCGGCTCTTCCATAGAGATGCATTGAGGGGGCGTGTCGACCACCGATTTGTGCAGTGGTCCTGTGGATAGGATATGTTTTTTTTTTAGACTGGACTACTCCTTCAATGTCGTTCCTAGAATGCCAGCTTTTCTATATGCCCTATTGGGACACACTGGGGGTTTTAGATTGAGACTTAGTTCTGCTGGGTACTTTGTGCCCATTGAGCATACTGTATTTGCTTATTCCTTTTTACCATTGACATCACTAGTCAGGGGATCAGAGGGAGTCTGTCTTGCTTCAATGGGTGGAACGACCGCTGGGTGGGAGAGAGTTCATTTTGCAACAGCTGTAGGCACCCTGATTAAAATACACTGGTGTATTGCATTGAGGGGATCATAGGTGTGTTTCAATGGGTGTGCTGGCTGATATGTCGGAGGAAGGAAAGTGACCTCATACTTACAAACTATGGAACTATGGGATGTGTAGTTTAGAGAAGGAAATACAACAGGAAATACCCAGTTCTGCCAGGTACGTACAACTAAAATCACATTATGGTGGATTACCCCTTTAATGGCTATGCAGAATAGTCTAGAAGACACGCAGTCTATTTCAAGTAGGCCTAATAAATAGCAATATCATATTTATACAGGTCAACAGCTGACATCCATTTGTAAACTGAGACCCATATCATAGCCGAATTTATCAAGGAGGGAGACACAGCCTAACATAGATTCTCTCAGTACATCCAAATGTGCAGCCGGCAGCCCCGACATGTCATCTCACAGTCTTGTCATGGAAAAGTCTTCAGATTACTTATTATGTAATGCATGTTATCATCCAGAAACATTACAACTGTACTTGTAGGTAGTTTTAATTGATCTATACACAGCAGCAGCACAAACCACTTTAATATTATATTTCTAATGTCCTGGCTGATTTCTTTTGATTTTCTCATAATTTTAAAGGTTTACTCCAGCGCTTTGATATCGTATCCCCTATCCAAAGGATAGGGGATAAGATCGCGAGGGGTCCCGCCGCTGGGGACCCCCGTGATCTTGCACGCCGCACCCCGTTAGAATCAGTCCCCAGAGCGTGTTCGCTCCGGGTCTGATTACTGTCGATCACGGGGACAGAGCATTGTGACGTCCCGGCTCAGTCCCCGTGTGATGTCATGCTCCGTCTCCTCAATGCAAGCCTATGGGAGGGGGCGTGACATCTTATCCCGTATCCTCTGGATAGGGGATAAGATGTCTAAGCGCCGGAGTGACCCTTTAAGAAAAGCTGCAAGTAGGCCTTAAAACAAAAGCTTGTAAAACCATGACATAATTTTCTGGAATTTTCATTTAGCGGTACACCAAATTTGGTGAATATAAACTTCTAACCTGCTGGAATTTTGAATTTTGAAAAAAAAATAATCTCTTTGTGAACATTTGAAGAAAACTTTGTTTCTGTCATGTATAGATATCTAAAATAACTTGCATAAACTATAGTTTGTTGTCAGAAAAGGCATCTGCTCTCCCTGCATTCATTTGTATCGGTGTCTTTCCATACAGGGAGGTTACAATTGTGAAAGGACAGGTTTCTAATAAAGTGGGCATTCAGTGTAAATTGAACTGCTAAGTAATTCTGCACTGCAGGTCGTTTTCTGAGTGTAGATAAGACATCCTAAAACTCATCCATCTTGTTGTTACTATTTTCTGCTGTGGATTTTACACAGATATCATAGATAGATTCCCAGTGACTAATTGAGTCGGTTTAGATGTTCATTTGTGTGAATATATTAGTGAGGATGAGAAAGAAAGCAAGGCTACTTTCAGACTGCGGCTGGGCTCCGCCACAAACGGCCGTTAAGGCTCCCTTTTTTTTTCCTGCCTTTAACGGCCGTTAGTGTGATGGAGCCCAACGGGAGGCATAACGGGCACAGAGGATCCCATTCACTTGAATGGAATTCTCTGACGTCTGTTATTTCGAAGGAAGATAGCGGGAGAAAAAGGCGTCACAAGCACAAATTTTTCTCCCCCTATCTTCTAACGGCCGTCACACTGCCGGGCACTAACGGCAGTGTGAAAGGAGCCTAAGATGGAGCACTACAGAAGAGAGATGTAATATCATAGTAAAATAATGTAATTTGCACTGTTTATATATAATTCCCTTACCCCAGATGCAAAGTCTCCTGTGATTTGTACTCTTTGGAAATCCGGCACGATTTTATACAGAGGGGATGATTCTTCTACAGATGTCACACCACAAGGCCTTGTTCCACCATTAGAAAGTTTGGAAACAAATGACTTTAACAGCAGTATGCGCCTCTTCCTATTAAAAATAAATACCAAACTTAGCATAAATCAATAGTACAAGTAAATATACATAACTTAACTTAATATATATATACTCCCAAAGGGATCTTGCCCACACATATCTATGTTAAGGGGATGAGCAAAAAAGGGAGAGGAGGAGAGAGAAGTTGGACAGAACAAGAGGCTGACAGAGAGACTGCAGAAAAACTTCTAGAGCTTACAGTCAGTTTATTGCTTTATCCACAGCTTAAACTCATCAGTACTGCTCTATAATGTCCTCCATACTGCTTCTGCTGCTTCAAAGGGTGTGATATTAAAATATAGAAAAGCAGGATCCTCTCCTCAGGGTAGGTGCAGTGTATGGAAGCCATAGAATTTAAGCTCAACCTATTAGCTCAGAGGGAAACTGAAAATTAGAGATGAAGCCTGCAGAGCAGAAATCTGCAAAAAAAATGCTATATAATGGCATGAAAGAGTGCTACTGCTCATGTACACATATGACAGGTTATCTTAACAAGTCACCTAAAACTTTAGCAGCAGGTTATGGAGATGCAGCAACAAAATTGTGAAAAAAGTGCCCCAGAACGGAAGCTACAGAGAAAGATAGCAGGAGAACCGGAGCACAGAAAGGGATCAGATAAGTATGGTTGTCATCAGTGTCACCTGCACTACACACCTGTACTGAATACAGATTTCTTTAACATAGCATGCAACAAGATGTTGTAGAAAAACATATAGGGGGAGATTTATCAAAACCTGTGTAGAGGCTAAGTTGTGCAGTTGCCCATAGCAACCAATCAGATCACTTTTTCTATTTATTTTAAAGGCTTCTGAAAACTGAAAGAAGCAATCTGATTTGGTACTATGGGGAACTGCACCCCTCTTCCTCTACATAGGTTTTGATAAATCTCCCCCATGGGTTCTTGCTGAAATCAAACAGATATCCCAGTAATAAACTAAAAACAATTCACACATTGCTGTGTTTTTGTGTGCAGCTTTCCTGATGGTGGGACCTTAACAAGGCTTATGAAGTCATCAGAAGCACCAGGAACCAGCACAGAAAAAACTACATCTTGGACCCCGCTGTGTGATTTTGGTGGAAACCTGAGATGATAAACTAAACCTTCTCTAGCATAAGGATTAGTCCTCTTTTTACACGTTGTGGCTTATGTTGTAATCTGGGGTTTATACCACATATTTAGTGGGTTACTGCAGACGGTTTATTAGCATGAAATAAATTGGTCCCATTTTTCACATTATTGCCCTTTAGGTCCTTGTACAAATGCTGTATGATGAATACTGGGAAACAGGTGAGGTGACATGTAAGGATGAGCTGCTTTAGACTGGGCCCCCTACAGCAATACCATGTGTACAGCCCTGATGCATCCCAATGGTTGGTATTACTTAATTCCTATAGGAAATTACACTATCTTCATTGGAAATACCTTTTATCCTGAGCCTCTTTGGTGTCCTGCTTAGCAATGTGATCTGCCAACTCATGTTGTGCAATGGGACAGTTTTCTTCTACATCAAAGGGAGATAGTTCTTCCTTGCTACCCACATCAAGAACTTCTGTAGCAAATACTTTCTCAGCCAGAGTCCGGATGTCATCAGCACTTTCTGAAAAAGCAATACAATTATCAGTGAGAGTAAACATAGCTTCGTCATGCAATTATAAAACACTGGACAACATCCAACAGTTGAACTTGTTTCAGCTGTAAGTAGGTCTTTAAATGGATAAGAAGATGTCCCCAACCATAAGTAATGGGCCGTCCCAATGTTGCCATGTCCTTTTCATTTCATCTAGGTGGTTTATCAGCGGGCCAGCTGTATATTCAAACTGTCTTGCACAATGTAATATAAAAGACAAACTTCAAATTATGGACACTAATTCCTGATGCTCTGTTATGCTAGATTAAACTGAATAGAAAGAGTTTTGTATACATTGGTATGTGCTGTGGTCTCTTGAATTTTATGTTCATATGGGAAAAAACACCTCCAAGTTACAGTCATGGCTGTAAATGTTGGCACCCCTTTAATTTTTCTAGAAAATGAAGTATTTCTCACAGAAAAGGATTGCAGTAACACATGTTTTGCTATACACATGTTTATTTCCTTTGTGTGTATTGGAACTAAACCAAAAAAGCAAATTGGACATAATGTCACATCAAACTCCAAAAATGGGCTGGACAAAATTATTGGCACCCTTTCAAAATTGTGGAAAAATAAATTTGTTTCAAGCATGTGATGCTCCTTTAAACTCACCTGGGGAAAGTAACAGGTGTGGGCATTATAAAAATCCCCCCCAAAATTCCAAAGATATTCAAGCTGTCCTGCAGGCTCAGGGAGCAACAGTGTCAGCGTGAACTATCTGTCGACATTTGAATAAAATAAAACGATATGGCAGGAGACCCAGGAGGACCCCAATGCCCACAGAGACATAAAAAAGCGAGACTACATTTGCTAAAATGAACTCGAGTAAGCCAAAACCCTTCTGGGAAAACATCTTGTGGACAGATTAGACCAAGATAGAGCTTTTTGGTAAAGCACATCATTCTACTGTTTACCGAAAACAGAATGAGGCCTACAAAGAAAAGAACACAGTACCTACAGTGAAATATGATGGAGGTTCAATGGGTTGTTATGCTGCCTCTGGCACTGGGTGCCTTGAATGTGTGCAAGGCATCATGAAATCTGAGGATTACCAACAGATTTTGGGTCGCACTGTACAGCCCAGTGTCAGAAAGCTGGGTTTGCATCCGAGATCTTGGGTCTTCCAGCAGGACAATGACCCCAAACATACATCAAAAAGCACCCAGAAATCGATAGCAACAAAGCGCTGGAGAGTTCTGAAGTGGCAGCAATGAGTCCAGATCTAAATCCCATTGAACACCTGTGGAGAGATCTTAAAATTGCTGTTGGGAATAAGAGAGACCTGGAACAGTTTGCAAAGGAAGAGTAGTCCAAAATTCCGTCTGAGAGGTGTAAGAAGCTTATTGATGGTTATAGGAAGCGACTGATTTCAGTAATTTCTTCCAAAGGGTGTGCAACCAAATATTAAGTTAAGGGTGACAATAATTTTGTGCAGCCCATTTTTGGAATTTGGTGTGACATTATGTCCAATTAGCTTTTTTTCCCCTCCCTTTTTTGGTTTAGTTCCAATACACACAAAGGGAATAAACATGTGTATAGCAAAACGTGTTACTGCAATTCTTTTATGTGAGAAATACTTCATTTTCTAGAAAAATTTCAGGGGTGCCAACATTTACAGTCATGACTGTATTCTAGCTAAGGTATATAATTCTTTATCAAAAAGACACAAAAGAAAAGTATAATGGACATGTTACAAGTAACTTCCAACTCCAAAGTACATACTACCTGCAAAACATGGAAAACAAAAAAAAAAGTATATCTTTAAATGTTTATTGATAAACAACAGTATAAGGAGAGACACACAACTGTCAGAAAGTTGAAAACAACCACAAGGCGACAAGTTCAGGACATACTAAGTATCTTTATAACTATAGTCATTTCATATAAAGTGGAAAAGTTTTACATGTGGTGCCCACTAAAAAATATTACTTTACAAACATCCACTTAACAAAGAAAAAATGTGTCCCAATAAAGGGACTAAGAAGGAATAGTTATGGAATAAATATAAAAGAAAAAACAGTTTTAGCAAATAAGCAAGCTAAAGTGTGTGAATCATTAGAATAAGGAATTATAGCATAAAGAGGGCTTTAACCATGTTGTGATGGACTCATAATGTATGTTAGGGACCCATCCGAAAATGGCCACCTCCACGTTGGGGGACACGTTTTGATCAAAAAGTGCGCTGAGAGCCTTAAAAAATTCTGATATAAAAAAATGTAAAAAATTCTGAGATAAAAAAAATTCTGATAACATTTATATATATATATATATATATATATATATATATATATATATATAATGTGCCGCTGCAATCTTTGTGTTTGTATACTTTAACCATGTTGTGATGGTGTCATGCCAATGCATGCTTTGTCAACAATGTTAACATATATGTGACTCTTATGCGCAAATTATGATGTGAACAAGCCCATCGTAGAGTACACTGCTCATCTATTTCTGATAGCTCCCATAGACAGTGATCATGGACTAGTCCACCCGAGAACATACACTTATCCCCTGTAGATAGGGGATAGGTCTTACTGGTGTGACAACCCCTTAAGTTTGAAATATTTCTTTAGATTGCAAATCATAAATGTATTCTTAAACATATTTGGCAAGAGTATTTTGTCTACCTGTAGAAGTCATAGTTTTCTTGGTTCAGTGGAAGGGAAATATAAGTGTATTGCTTTTAGTGGCCTCCGGTTTGCTGTTTTGGTGTTGGCCAGACTAGAGCATGGAGTCTAAGGGACATTGGGAGGAATGTATCATTGTATATAGAGCTTTTTTTCTTTGTCTATTTTTTAATGCAAAAGTACTACACCATGTTCCACTGTGCAATTTATGCTATTTTACACTTGGACTATAAATGTCTGCCAAAATACAGGTCTAATAATAAAAGTATCTACAGTGCTAGTAATTTAGATTCTATGACGAAAGGTTGTAAAACTACTAAGAATAGAAAAGTTGAAGCACAGGAATCACTATAGTACTTTGCCTCGTCATTTGGTGGTCGTTTAAAGAGCTCTTATGAAGGGCCATAAAACCTTAGGAGAGATTCAGTCCTGTTTTCAGTTTGTTAAACATTGTCATAAATCTGAATTCCCAGACTCTTTTGTCATTTTGTGATTTGAAGTTGCCTTTAAATATCACAACTTTCAGATAATCTTCATTACTACAGAAATGTTTGGCCACAGGTAGATGTGTTTTACTGTACTTATGTGGTGATAGGACCTCATCCTTACTTTCAGTCTCTGTCCTGTGTCCCCAAACTAAAGACCCCTAACTTGACATTTTCTGTAGAGAATCAGGAACACGCATTAGATGTAGAGCAAGCGTATGTCCCAGGAATCTTAAAGTCCCGTTGTGTGTTAGGGATGCGCATTGCAAGGATAGGTTCCTTGTTGTGTCTTAGAGGGCAGTAAGCTTCTTATTATATGTGTTTCTCAGATTTGAGGGTTTTCTGTAACATAGCAGAAGAGAGTTTCGGAATGTTATTTTTAGAAGGTCATTCACATGTAGTATATGTTGTAGTTTTCTTACAGTTTTTCTCAGTACCTCTAGTCAAGGGCAGTAGGTCACCACCAGTGGTACATGATTGTTGATTTCTTTGTCCTTGTACCTTAGTAGTTGGCTTGAGTATCCTGGTGGATTTGGTCATCAAGCCATGATTGGGGAATGTCCTTTTGAGATGTTGTAAGTATTCATATACATCTGTTGAGTTGGAACAGATACCATTGTATCTGATGGCCTTGCATTTAGTTTATGTGTTTCGGGTGAAAGCTGTCCCATGTGTGGGTCGATCAATAGGTATTTGGTTCAGGGACATCTGTATTGTGTTATTTCAAATTCTTATAGTGGTGTACAGAAAGTGGTGGGGTGAAATGTATTGAACCGCTCATGGAATAATATAAGTTCTTGTTCAGAGTTAGCCAATCCATCCTGACAGAGCTTGTGAGGATTTGCAGAGAAGAATGGAAAAAAATCCCAAATCCCGGTGTGCAAACCTTGTAGCATCATATGGGAGGCTGTAATTGCTGCCATAGGTGCATCAGCTAAATATTGAATAAATGGTCTAAATATTTACGTCACTACAAAATTCTATGTTTTATTTTTAAATAAATTTGTAACAGTTTCTAAAATTCTGTTTCCACATTTTCATTATGGGGTACTGAATGCAGATTGCTGGGAGAAAACTTGAATTGTATAGATTTAAGCACAAGGCTGCAACATAACAAAATGTGAAAAAAGTTAAAGGGTTTGAAGACTTTTCAGATAGACTATACATACAGCTATTTGAAAATGGCATGTGATGTGAATAGCGATGACTTTACCATATTGGGCCAAGTTATAACTTACAAGGTGCATTTTGGGGAGTGTATGAGAACTAATAATGTATATTGAAGTATATATTAGGTTTAAAGGGGTATTCCCATCCCAAGTGATGGCATATAGGGGTCCAATCTCTGGGACCTTCACAGATCATGAGAATGATGTGGCTCTTTCTGTGTCCCCTTAATTCCCACAATTAGCAGGTTTCTAAGAAATCAGACTTCCCATCATCATAAGATGATGTAAAATGATACTGATATGCCATCACTTTAAGAGATGAGAAAACCCTAACGCATACATTGGCATAGTATCCAGTTAATAACCAATTCAATAATAAGAGAATTTAAAGAAGTGTCTTCACATAATATAGCATTATGCGATGACCAAGGAAGACCTTGACAAGAGGTATAGCTCTTTTTTCACCAATTTCAGCAATCCGGCATGACACAAACACCTTATGCATGGACAAAGGTGCAGAGGCATTGAAGAAGTTTAGGAAAATTGTGACTGACCGCGGGGGGTCTGATTGCGGAGGGTCCAACCACTGGGACCCCCAAAATCTTCTGCCCGGTGACCCGGCTCTCCCCACGCATGGAGCTGTTTCCACCACCACCACATAAAACATGTATCTCCATGTATTTCTATGGGAGAGCCGAAGATACACGAGTACATCGCTTCCATAGAGATGCATGGAGGGCGTATGCCAACCCCCGCTCCGTTCATGAGGAGAGCCGGAGCTCCATAGCAGGAGATCATGAGGAGTCCCAGTGGTCGGACCCCCTGGATTAGACACTTATAATAATATTTATTTCTAACTTGTTAATAAATTTTCCTAAACTGGAGTACCCCTTTAACACATTCCTGTCATGCGGAATTTACATTCCGCCAAAAATAAAATGAGCAATTTTCTTAGACACAAAAGTATTTACTATTTAACATTACATACTGTATGCCTTTCAGTAACATCACAACATCAAGCAGTCTTATAAGTGTTTATCCCTTTGGCGACAGGACTATTTTGCCCTAGGATCATCCAGCTATGATTTTAGAAACCCTTTAATACATTTCAGAGTGTATTTGGTGGAAAGGAATAATCCAGTTTAATCTGTGCCAAGATTGTGAATGACAGTGGTATGGGCATTTAATATTTAGAGGGGCGTCCTGTTCGCAAGCTGTGGTTAGAGTATTGTTGTAAAGGTGTAATGTCAGTTTTCACTTTGTCTTAATGTAATTTTCATTTCTGAATTCAGATTAGACAAAACAAAAGTAAGTGCATTTATAGCACAAAGAAACAAGATAAGTACTGGAAAGATAAAAAAAATCTTAACCCTTCCAGTACTTATCAGCTGCTGTATACTACAGAGGAAGTTGAGTTGTTCTTTTCTGTCTGACCACAGTGCTCTCTGCTGACACCTCTGTTCATGTCAGGAACTGTCCAGAGAAGGATTAAATCCCCATAGCAAACCTCTCCTGCTCCGGACAGTTCCTGACATGGACAGAGGTGTCAGCAGAGAGCACTGTGGGCAAATTCTGTTTCATGTGCCACAGACTGTCTGGTCTCCCTGCTTGCTCTCCCCTCACAACCTATCCATCTACAAGGAGGTGAGGGCAAGTGAGGAGCCATGCCAGGTTGTGGCACTCAAGCAGCATGGCCCTGCCTACTTGACACTTGACTGGGAAATGAAAAGGCAATTTTATAAGTCTTGCCCCCACCATCGGCTCCAGGATATGGTAGGTTTTTGTTTAATACCCTATCAGTTATCTTACAGGGTCTGTAGCTGTAAATACAACTGACAGATTCCCTTTGATTAGCAATTATATTGTGCACTAATAGTTCATATTCTGACATGGTTAAAGGGGTACTGAGGTGGAAAACAATTTTATTTTTAAATCAACTGGTGCCAGAAAGTTAAACAAATTTGTAAATTACTTCTATTTAAAACTGTCAACAGAGAGCACTGTGGTCAGACTGAAAAGAATTCCAGAAAGAAATACAATTTCCTGTGGAGCATACAGCAGTTGATTAGTACTGGAAGGATTAAGATTTTTAAATCAAAGAAATTTGCAAATCTGTTTAAATTTCTGGCACGCTAAACTTGCAGAGTGGGTAAGAGAGCAACACTGGACTTGCACTTTAAAGGAAATCTGTCACGAGTGTCACCTGCAATAATCTGTAGGTACCAACAGGTAGTGCAGGTGACACTGATGACAACGGTACTCACCTTGTCCCGTTCCATGGTGGGGATTTCCGGTAATCTTGGCCGTTAGCTCCAGCTCCGGGCACCAGGCTTTGGGCATGGGCGGAGCTTAGTGACGTCACCGCTGCTGTTCCCTGCTGGGTCTGCTGCTAGAGAACTGCTGCGGTGATGTCACTAAGCTCCATCTGTGCCCCAAGCCAGAACCGGAGCTGAAGCTAATGGTCAAGATTACCGGTGATTCCCACCACAGAACGGGAAAAGGTGAGTACCATCGTCATCAGTGTCACCTGCACAATCTGTTGGTACCGACAGGTTAGTGCAGGTTAAACTGCTGACAGATTTCCTTTAAAGACTACTTACTGCCAATACTCTAAGGGGGAGATTTATACAAAACTGTTCAGAGGAAAAGTTGCCAAGTTGCCCATATCAACCAATCAGATCACTTCTTTCAGCCTCTGAATATTGAAAGAAGCGATCTGATTGGTTGCTATGGGCAGCTCAGCAATTTTTCCTCTGGACAGGTTTTGATAAATCTCCCCCTAAGTGTTTAACAATCTATAGGAAAATACACAGAAAGTGACCAGGCAGGGTAGTGCACTTCCAAGATCCTGACTACCTGCTTCAACAGCGGAGTGGTGGTCGGTATCCTAGACAACAAGTTGGAAACAATAAAAACGGAGAATGGGCATAACATAAAAAGTAAGCAATTTTGCTTACTTTTTATGTTGTATTTGCTAAACTGCTTACTTTTGCATTTTCGACAAAATAAATGGTGATGTAACAAATGGAAACACTCTTTAAAACTCCTAATGAAAATTCTGCTACCTTGCAGAACCCAAAAGCTCCTACTTAGTTTTCATGATACACTCTGCCTAATCATACAGAAAACTAAATGGCTGTTCAGTTACAGCAAAGGGAAGTCTCCATCCCTGCCCTAATCTCTATAATCAGTATAGGCAAATAATGGGGAGCTGAATGATCAGCATTCAGCTTCTTGTTAAAGTCTCAGCAAGGGTTAAGCTTGTAGTGAGCAACCACTGGATCCCAGGTATAAAGGAAAAAAGCCTCCTTTGACCACCAGACATTTTGACATCAGCCTTTTCTTTGTCCTAAAGCACCAGATATACAGACATCAAAGTTTTTTATTATTATTATTGATACAGGCCATCAAAACCTCATTGGTGGGGGGAAGGCACAGAGCATTCCAGGGCCAGAAGCTCCGACTTTATTCATTGTGTAGTGGCCGAGTTGGGTTACTGCACCTCCTCAGCTCCTATTGAAGTGGAAGGAGCCAAGTTGTTACACCACACACAACCTGAGGATAGGTGTGCTGATGTGTTTGAAAGAAAGCTGCAATGAATGTTCATTTTATAATTTTTTTTAAATCCTGGATAACCCCTTTAAATGAACATAAAGCCATTACACTATGATAAAATGGCAATATCATATCACTATACTTGCTTAAAGGGGTACTCTGGCCCCAAGACATCTTATCCCCTATCCAAAAGATAGGGTATAAGATGTCTGATGGTGGGGGTCCCGCCGCTGGGGACCCACGCAATCTAGCATGCAGCACCCACCTGTAAGCACTGCTGGAAACGCTGGAGGCTTCCAGCGTGAGGTCACACGGGCGCAGAGTCGTGATGTCACAATACTCCGTCCCCGTGGTCGGGAGACATAACACTGAAAGCCTCCAGCGCTTCCAGCAGTGCTTACAGGTGGGTGCTGCATGCTAGATTGTGGGGGTCCCCAGCGGTGGGACCCCCGCGATCAGACATCTTATCCCCTATCCTTTGGATAGGGTATAAGATGTCTTGGGGCTGGAGTACACCTTTAATCCCTGGTCTGAGAGACTCCTAAAATAAGTGGACAACCCTTGGACTTTAGTTCTCTCCTGCTAGGCTAATAAAAAGGAAATTGCTGCTCTCATATCACTTTCTGGAAGTAGAAGAACAGTCTCTTTGATTGAGGAACTTTCAGTGTTTCCTGACATTATACAGGAAACAAGTAAGTATGACTGAGGACAACAATGGCTATAGTAATCACTCTTCTATGATCTCTAAGGCCATGTTCATACAGCGGAATTTCCAAAAGGAATGCCTCAGAAATACTCTGCTCTGAAATTCCGCTGTAGCAGAGTCCCATTAATTTCAATAAGATTCTGCTGCACTGTGCACACGGTGGAATTTCCACAGCAGATTTTAGCGTTGCAGGAAACAATGAACCTATAAAGATGGCGCATCTCCGCGTGGCCCTAATGCCACCAGAACATGCAAATGTGTGGAATGACATTTTGCACATTTTACATCATGTGATTATAGCCTAAGGGATACTAAGTGCAGAAAAGAGGTGTGCTGAATTAACATTTTCTTTATGCAATAAATTCTCTGGACAGTTTTGAATCTGAGTCTTTTTATTGAATCCTGATACCGTATCCGAGATTATTTTTGTATTAAAGCATTTGATCACTATACCATTTCCTATTCAGCCTGTGCAGAAATGCACTTTTAAGTATTTTTAATTGGCCAATAATTTTCTCACCACTTAAAGTGGGGCAAAAAAGTATTTAGTCAGCCACCAATTGAGCAAGTTCTCCCACTTAAAAAGATGAGAGAGGCCTGTAATTTTCATCATAGGTAAACCTCAACTATGACAGATATAATTAATTTATTTGCAAATTATGGTGGAAAATAAGTATTTGGTCACCTCCAAACAAGCAACATTTCTGGCTCTCACAGACCTGTAACTTCTTCTGTCCTCCTCTATCCTCCACTTGTTACCTTTGTCTCCTCTGTACTTCACTTCTTACCTGTATTAATGGCACCTGTTTGAACTTGTTATCAGTATAAAAGACACCTGTACACAACCTCAAACTATCACACTCCAACTCTACTATGGCCAAGACCAAAAAGCTGTCGAAGGACACCAGAAACAAAATTGTAGACCTGCATCAGACTGGGAAGACTGAATCTGCAATAGGCAAGCAGCTTAGTGTGAATAAATCAACTCTGGAAGCAATTACTAGAAAATGGAAGACATACAAGACCACTGATAATCTTCCTTGATCTGTGGCTCCATGCAAGATCTCACCCCGTGGTGTCAAAATGATCACAAGAACGGTGAGCAAAAGTCCCAGAACCACACGGGGGGGGGGGGGGGGGAGACCAAGTGAATGATCCGCAGAGAGCTGGGACCCAAGTAACCAAGGCATCAGTAACACACTACGCCACCAGGGACTCAAATCATGCCGTGCCAGACGTGTCCCCCTACTTAAGCCAGTACATGTCCGGGCCCGTCTGAAAGTTTTCTAGAGAACATTTGGATGATCCAGAAGAGTATTGGGAGAATGTCATATGGTCAGATGAAACCAAAGTAGAACAAACCAAAGTAGAACTTTTTGGTAAAAACTTAACTCAACGTTTGGAGGGAAAATAATTTTGAGTTGCATCCAATGAACACTATACCGACTGTGAAGCATAGGGGTGGAAACATCATGCTTTGGGGCTGTTTTTCTACTAAGGGACCAGGACGACTAATCTGTGTAATCACCGTCCGGGCAAAGAAGGAGTGGCTTTGTAAGAAGCATTTCAAGGTCCTGCCAGTCTCCAGATCTCTACCCCATAGAAAACCTTTGGAGGGAGTTGAAAGTCCTTGTTGCCCAGCAACAGCCCCAAAACATCACTGCTCTAGAGGAGATCTGCATGGAGGAATGGGCCAAAATACCAGCAACAGTGTGTGAAAACCTTGTGAAGACTTACAGAAAACACTTGACCTCTGTCATTGCCAACAAAGGGTATTTAACAAAGTATTGAGATGAACTTTTGTTATTGACCAAATACTTCTTTTCCATTATAATTTGCAAATACATTCTTTAAAAATCAGACAATGTGATTTTATGGATTTTTTTTCTCATTATGTTTTTCATAGTTGAGGTATACCTATGATGAAAATTACAGGCCTCTTTCATCTTTTTAAGAGGGAGAACTTGCGCAATTTGTGGCTGACCAAATGCTTTTTTGCCCCACTGTAGCTTACAGGATGACACATGTATGGTTGTTCAATATTAAAGTTGTACTCTGGTGGAAATCATCTGGTGCCCGAAAGTTAAACAGATTTGTAAATTACTTTTTAGCAGTTGTATGCTACAGAGAAAATTATTTTCTTTTTAAATTTCTTTTTTGTCTTGTCCACAGTGCTCTCTGCTGACACCTGATGCCTGTATCATGAACTGTCCAGAGCAGGAGAAAATCCCCATTGCAAACCAATGCTGCTCTGGACAGTTCCTGACACGGACAGAGGTGTCAGCAGAGAGCACTGTGGACCAGACAAAAAATAAATTCAAAAAGAAAAGAATTTCCTCTGTAGCATACAGCTGCTAAAAAGTACTGGAAGGGTAAAGATTTTTTAATAGAAGTCATTTACAAATCTGTTTAACTTTCTGGCACCAGTAGATAAAAAAAAAATGTTTTCCACCAGATTACCCCTTTAAACCCTTAAGGACCCTTGACGTACGTGTACGTCATGACACCCTGGTACTTAAAGACCCATGACGTACGCGTACATCATGGACAATTCCGGCCCCCGCCGCGCACCGGGTGGGGATCGGACCGGGATGCCTGCTGAAATCATTCAGCAGGCATCCCGTGCAAAGGCCCAGGGGGGTCATCAGACCCCCCCCCCCCCCATGTCGGCGATCGCGGCAAATCGCAAATGAATTCACACTTGCGATTTGCGCGATTCTGGATCATTACGGGCCTATGGTTACCCGGAATAGAAGGGGGATCATGGGTGTCCATGACACCCACAATCCCCCTGAAGGGATAGGAGTGAGGTGGCACGGGTGCCACCCCTCCTATCTCTGCTATTAGTGGTCTAGACGCGACCACCAATAGCAGATCGGGGGCGGGGGGGTTTACTTTCGTTTTCCCCGTCCTGCCCACCCACAATAGGCGGGGCAGGACGGGGAAAACCGACAGGGACCGACGCCGAAGATCCACTCACCGATCCGGAGGCTGCGGGCGACGTAGATCGGCGGGCGGTGACGGAGATCGGCGGGGGGCGATGTCGTGCGGCTGGATCCTACGGAAGCCGGTGAGTTGCCTAGCGACATCTGGAGGGCTACAGTTTGAGACCACTATCTACTGGTCTCTAAACTGTATCCCTCCAGATCTTGCAAAACTACAGCTCCTAGCATGCCCAAACAGATGTTTGCTGTCCGGGCATGCTGGAATTTGTAGTTTTGCAACAGCTGGAGGACCACAGTTTGGAGATCACTTTGCAGTGGTCTCTAAAACTGTAGCCCTTCAGATGTTGCAAAACTGCAAATCCCAGAATGCCCAAACAGCTGTCTCGGCATGCTGGGAGTTGTAGTTGCGTACCTCCAGCTGTTGCATAACTACATCTCTCAGCAGGCCCTTTGGTGATTAGTACATGCTGGGAGTTGTAGTTTTGCAACAGCTGGAGGCACACAGGTTGGAAAATACTGAGTTAGATAACAGAACCTAACTGAAGGTTTTCCAACCAGTGTGCCTCCAGCTGTTGCAAAACTGCAACTCCCAGCATGCACGGTCTGTCAGTACATGCGGGGAGTTGTAGTTTTGAAACAGCTGGAGGTTTGACTCACACGGGCAGGTTTACATTAAGTTTCTTGCTTCAAGTTTGGGCTGCGGCAAATTATTTGCCGCAGCGCAAACTCCTAGCTGGAAACTCACTGTAACCAACCAGTGCGAATGTACCCTAAAAACACTACACTAACACATAATAAAGAGTAATACACTACATATACACCCCCTTACACTGTCCCCCCCCCCCCAATAAAAATTAAAAACGTATTGTACGGCAGTGTTTCCAAAATGGAGCCTCCAGCTGTTGCAAAACAACAACTCCCAGCATTTCTGGGCAGCCACTGACTGTCCAGGCATGCTGGGAGTTTAGTAACAGCTGGAGGCAACCTGTTTGGGAATCACTGGTGTAGAATAGCCCTATGTCCACCCTTATGCAATCCCTAATTTAGTCTTCAAATGCGCATGGCGCTCTCACTTCAGAGCCCTGTCGTATTTCAAGGAAACAGTTTAGGGCCACATATGGGGTATCTCCGTACTTGGGAGAAATTGCACTACAAATTTTGGGGGGCTTTTTCTCCTTTTACTCCTTATGAAAAGGAAAAGTTGGGGGCTACACCAGCTTGTTAGTGTAAAAAAATAAAAATGTTTACACTAACATGCTGGTGTTGCCCCATACTTTGTATTTTCATAAGCGTTAAAAGGAAAAAAAGACCCCCAAAATTTCTCCTGAGTACGGAAATACCCCATATGTGGTCGTAAAATGCTCTGCGGGTGCACAACAATGCTCAGGAGTGAGAGCGCACCATGTACATTTGAGGCCTAAATTGGTGATTTGCACAGGGGTGGCCGATTTTACAGCGGTTCTGACATAAACGCAAAAAAATAAATACCCACATGTGACCCCCACAGGTGTCTGACAGATTTTTGGAACAGTGGTACGTGAAAATGAAAAATGTAATTTTTCATTTGCACAGCCCACTGTTTCAAAGATCTGTCAAACGCCAGTAGGGTGTAAATACTCACTGCACCCCTTATTAAATTCTGTGAGGGGTGTAATTTCCAAAATAGGGTCACATGTGGGGGGTTTCAAATTTTGGGGGGCATTTTGTCCTATTACCCCTTGTAAAAAATTTACATTTGAGGGAAAACTAGCATTTTAGTCGAAAAAAAAAATCATTTACGCATCAGACTTTCACGAAAAGTCGTCAAACACCTGTGGGGTGTTAAGGCTCACTGGACCCCTTGTTACGTGTCTTGAGGGGTGGGTGTAGTTTCCAAAATAGTATGCCATGTGGGTTTTTTCTTTTGCTGTTCTGGCACCATAGGGGCTTCCTAAATGTGACATGCCCCCCAAAAAACATTTCAGAAAAACTCACTCTCCAAAATCCCACTGTCGCTCCTTCCCTTCTGAGCCCTCTACTGCGCCAGCCGAACACTTGACATACACATATGAGGTATTTTCTTACTCGAGAGAAATTGGGTTACACATTTTGGGAAGATTTCTCTCCTTTTACCCCTTGTAAAAATTCAATAACTGGGTCTTACAAGAACATGCGAGTGTAAAAAATGAAGATTTTGAATTTTCTCCTTCAATTTGCTGCTATTCCTGTGAAACACCTAAAGGGTTAACAGGCCTTTTGAATGTCATTTTGAATGCTTTGAGGGGTGCAGTTTTTATAATTGGGTCATTTGTGGGGTATTTCTAATAAGAAGGCCCTTCAAATCCACTTCAAAACAGAACTGGTCCCTGAAAAATTTCGATTTTGAAAATTTTGTGAAAAATCGGAAAATTGCTGCTATAATTTGAAGCCCTCTGATGTCTTCCAAAAGTAAAAACATGTCAACTTTATGATGGAAACATAAAGTAGACATATTGTATATGTGAATCAATATATAATTTATTTGGAATATTCATTTTCCTTATAAGCAGAGAGCTTCAAATTTTTTCATCAAATTTTGGAATTTTTCACCAAGAAATTATGCAAGTATTGACAAAATTTTACCACTAACATAAAGTAGAATATGTCACCAAAAAAAACGTCTCGGAATCAGAATGAAAGGTAAAAGCATCCCAGAGTTATTAATGTTTAAAGTGACAGTGGTCAGATGTGCAAAAAATGGCCGTGTCCTACTGTGAAAATTGGCTGGGTCCTTAAGGGGTTAAAGGGGTTGTCTGTTCATGTTGTGTGGTCTCAATAATGCAATACAGACACTTTTACTTTAGTAAATATAATCTGAATCAAGTCATAAAAAATCATTGGGATCAGAAAGCTATTTTTATTTTGTAATACTAGACTCTGGCACGTTTATGTAACAAAGTTTTTTTATTATTTTTATAGAAACAATATATCGCACCGATCAATTTTTTAAAATCAAAAATTGGTGGCCTATATTTATAGAGATAGATATAAATCCTAGAAAACCTATTTAAAGGGACTAATATAGCCTTACCCTAAATCACAGAGAATAAATATACGAAGGGGTTAGGAAAACAAACAATATACACCTATAAATGCACAAGATGCGCACACATATAACCCCCAATGAGGTAAATGTAAGTAAATAAATAAAATACATATGAAATATAATTTTATTGAATCAATTCATCATAACAGAAATATGATACACACAAGTGTGGTTAAAATTGGTTATAAAATATGTGTGTATATCATAACAGAAACATGATACACACAAGTGTGGTTAAAATTTGTTATAAAATATGTGTGTATATAAATATAAAATTATTTATGAACTAAATCTATTGGAGACAGGAGGGGAGACCAAAAAATTCCAGAAAAAGGATATGTATGTCACATACGGGCAGGGAAGGAATGCACACCATTCTCGCCCACTCCCCTATCCCTGCCTACTTACGTACCCGTCCTAGGCGACAGGTCTGTAATCACGGGGACAGTCCCTTCCTAAATAAGTGAGGGACAGTGAAAAGGTCAAAACAATAAACTATAAAACTGAAAAAGGTTGTGAAATGCACGAACCAGGAGAGCACGAAGTACAAAAACGCTATTACCAGAGAGGAGAGTCAGAGAGCAGAGCCAAAGTCAAAATGCCAGATATCACAGATACAGTATAAAGTTAGCTAGAAGACAAACAGAACTCTTTAGCAAGCAAAGACTGGGAGTAGACTGCAAGCTTAACCCCTTAAGGATGCCGGGCGTATCCATACGCCCCCGTTTTAAAGTCCTTAAGGACTGAGGGCGTATCTATCAGCAGGCACCCCGTGCAAACCCCTGGGGGTTACAGAGACCCCCCCCCCCCCCCCATTGTCAATTCAGACCAACGATTTGCGGCTTTTCTAGGTCAATCGGGTCTCTGGTGACCCGGTGACCCGGAAAAAAGGGCGATTGGGGCTGTCCGGGACAGCCCCATTCACCCTTACCCAGCAGGAGTGAGGTGGCATGGGTGCTGCCTCACGATCACGTGATTGATCAGTCGGAGCGACCGACCAATCAACCCCCTGCTGGGCGGCAATCGGGACAGCGAAGAAGGCGGCGATCGGTGCCGGTGAGGGTCTACTACCTTGACCTGGTCCGGCGGGGGTCCCATCGGGATCGGTGGCGGCGACAGGAGCAGCAGGATCGGTGGCAGCAGCGGTGTTGGTCCCGATGGCAGGATACAGCTGGAGGTGAGGGCTGTTCACCTCCTGCTGTGGCTTAGCAACAACTCGTAGCATGCACAGCCAAAGGGCAAGCTGGGAGTTGTAGTTTTGCAACAGCTGGAGTTCCAACTACAACTCCCAGCATGCCCTTTGGTAGTCTGTGCATGCTAGGGGTTGTAGTTATGCAACAGCTGGAGGCAAATTTTTCTATGAAAAAGTGTGCATCCAGCTGTTGCATAAATACAACTCCCAGCATGCACAGACTACCAAAGGGCATGCTGGGAGTTGTAGCAGTGTGCATCCAGCTGTTGAAAAACTACAACTCCCAGCATGCCCTTTGACTGTCAATGCATGCTAATTGTTGCAGTTTTGCAACAGCTGGAGACACATTGGTTGTGAAACCAAGTTTGTTACTTAACTCAGTGTTTTGTAACCAGTGTGCCTCCAGCTGTTTCAAAACTAAAACTCCCAGCATGCACTGAGAGACTGTACGTGGTCGAAGTTCTAGTTTTGTAACAGCTGGAGGCACACTGGTTGCGAAACACTGAGTTAAGTAACAAACTCTGTGTTTCGCAACCAATGTGCCTCCAGCTGTTGCATGAGTACAACTCCCAGCATGTATGGTCTGTCAGTGCATGCTGGGAGTTGAAGCATCAGCTGGAGGTTTGCCCCCCCCCCCCGTGTGAATGTACAGGGTACATTCACACAGGCGGGTTTACAGCGAGTTCTTATGCAAGTTTGAGATGCAGCAAATTTTCTGCCGCAGCTCAATCTCCCAGCTCAAACTCATTGTAAACCTCTGCCCGTGTGAATGTACCCTAAAAACACTACACTAACACACAATAAAGGGTAAAACACTACATATACACATACCCCTACACAGTCCCCCCCCCACAATAAAAAATAAAAAAAACGTATTGTATGGCAGTGTTTCCAAAACGGAGCCTCCAGCTGTTGAAAAACAACAACTCACAGTATTGCCGGACAGCCACTATCTGTCAAGGCATGCCGGGAGTTTTGCAACAGCTGGAGACACCCTGTTTGGGAAACACTGCCGTAGGGTATTTTTGTGGTGTATTCAAATCCCCAATTTAGTCCGCAAATGCACATTGGTGGTCTCTCATTTCAGAGCCCTGTCGAAAACGTTTAGGGCCACATATCTCCGTACTCGGGAGAAATTGCGTTACAAATTTTGGGGGACTTTTTCTCCATTTACCCCTTATGAAAAGGTAAAGTTGGGGTCTCCATCAGCATGTTAGTGTAAAAAAAATTTATTTTTACACTAACATGCTGGTGTTGCCCGATACTTTAAATTTTCACAAGCGGTAAAAGGAAAAAAAAAACAGATTTGTAACGCAATTACGTGAGTACAGAACTACCCCATATGTGGGCGTAAAGTACTCTGGGGGTGCACAATATCGCTCAGAAGTGAGAGCGTGCCATGTACATTTGAGGTCTAAATTGGTGATTTGCACAGGGGTGGCTGATTTTACAGCGGTCCACTGTTCTGGCACCACGGGGGGGGGGGGGGGGGGGGGGCTTTGTAAACACACATGGCCCCTGACTTCCATTCCAAACATATTCACTCTCCAAAAGCTCAATGGCCCTCCTTCTCTTTTGAGCATTGTAGTTCACCCATAGAGCACTTTACATCCATATATGGGGTATTTCCATACTCAGAAGAAATGGGGTTACAAATTTTGGGAGGCTTTTTCAGCCAATTACCCCTTGTGAAATGAAAAATTTGAAGTAAAACCAGCATTTTAGTGGGGGAAAAAAATCGAATTTTTCATTTTCACGTCCAACTTTAGCGGAAATTTGTCAAGCACCTGTGGGGTGTTAAGGCTGACTGTACCCCTTGTTACGTTCCCTGGGGGGTGCAGTTTCCAAAATAGTATGCCATGTGTTTGTTTTTTTTTGCAGTTCTGGCACCACAGGGGCTTCCTAAATGCGACATTCCCCCAAAAACCATTTCAGCAAAATTTGCTTTCCAAAAGCCAAATGTGACTTCTTCTCTTCTGAGCATTGTAGTGTGCCCGCAGTTCGCTTGACGTCCACATATGGGGTATTTTCATACTCAGAAGAGATGAGGTTACAAATTTTGGGGGGCATTTTCTCCTATAACCCCTTGTAAAAATGTAAAATTTGGGGAAAACGTGCATTTTAGGGAAAAAAAAATGTATTTACACATCCAACTTTAACGAAAAGTCGTCAAACATCTGTGGGGTGTTAAGGCTCAGCGGACCCCTTGTTACATTCCTTGAGGGCTGTAGTTTCCAAAATGTTAAGCCATGTTGTTTTTTTTTTTTTGCTGTTCTGGCACCATAGGGGCTTCCTAAATGAGACATTTCAGAAAAACTCACTCTCCAAAATCCCATTGTCGCTCCTTCCCTTCTGAGGCCTCTAGTGCACCCACAGAGCACTTGACATACACATATGAGGTATTTCCTTACTTGAGAGAAATTGGGTTACAAATTTTGGGGGGCTTTTTCTCCTTTTACCCCTTGTAAAATTTAAAAACCTGGGTCTACAAGAACATGCGAGTGTAAAAAATGAAGATTTTTAATTTTCTCCTTTACCTTGCTGCTATTCCTGTGAAACACCTAAATGGTTAACACACTTTCTGAATGTCATTTTGAATACTTTGAGGGGTGCAGTTTTTATAATGGGGTCATTTATGGGGTATTTCTAATATGAAGACCTCTCAAATGCACTTCAAAACTGAACCGGTCCCTGAAAAATTCAGATTTTGAAAATTTTGTGAAAAATGTGAAAATTGATGCTGAACTTTGAAGCCCTCTGATGTCGTCCAAAAGTAAAAACATGTCAACTTTATGATGCAAATATAAAGTATACATATTGTATATGTGAATCAATATATAATTTATTTGGAATATCCATTATCCTTATAAGCAGAGAGTTTAAAATTTAGAAAAATGCTAAATTTTGTGATTTTTTACCAAGAAAGGATGCAAGTAACGATGAAAATTTACCCCTATGTTAAAGTAGAATATGTCACGAAAAAACAATCTCGGAATCAGAATAATCGGTAAAAGCATCCCAGAGTTATTATTGCATAAAGTGACAGTGGTCAGAATTGCAAAAAAGGGCTCCGTCCTTAAGGTAAAAAAGGGCCCAGTCCTTAAGGGGTTAAATAGGTCCAGACGGTGTTCAATCAAACCAGGTGTTCAATCAAAGTCAGCTGACCAGTCTCAGCAGACAGTCATAACCAAAGCGAAAAGACCAAACAAAAGCTATCAGTGCAAGTTAACCCTTTGGTTCCTTACAGTACCCCCCTTTTAAGACAGGCCACTGGACCCTTAAGCACCTGAAAGTATAAAGGTCTTGACTTGGATAAAGATGGACCATCAATGTCCTCATCTGAATCCTCATCCTCCAAATCACACCACTCATTGGTGTCCTCACAGTCATCCTCCAGATCCTCATTACTACCCTCTGACCGCAAAAATCAAATGGAGTTCTCTCCATACTCTTATTGCCCATGATGGCACAAGACGCCAGTTTAACCAGAGGCTGATGCAAAACAGGCTTCATAATACTCTTTGATGTAAAATCAGATTGTACACTATTAGGAACAATGCCCCCCAGAAGAACTCTGCCAGGCGTAGCTCTCTGAGAGACATGACATACCTGTGCGCCCAAGTGGCCACCAGGATCGCCACTTAGATGCGGACGCTTGACACAGGAGGTGATGAAATGAGTGGTCCTCTCCACAGTAAAAACACAGACCATAGAGTTGAGGAAACCTCTTGCGTTCTTCCGGGGTACGAATGGACCCTATCTGCATAGGTTCATCCTCAGGGACAGATTTAGAGACAGGAGAGGAATCAAGCAGGACAGGAGAGACAGAGGCTGAAGAGCACTCCCGTTTACGTTCTCGCAAACATCTGTCCAAACCTACAGCTAAAGTCATGGCTTGGTCAAGGCTGTCAGGAGAGGGATACCTAACAAGCATGTCCTTTAAGATAACCCTAGTCTGAACTGACAAATCAAGGCTGGAGTATTCCAGTTGGAGGCCATGCACCACTTTCTAAAATCTAGTACTCATCTACTGGTCTGCGACCTTGCTTTAATGTATGCAGTTGACTCTCAGCGTGTGCAGCACGGTTCAGTTCAGCGTACAAGAGACCCAATCCCCCAAATAAGGAGTCGACTGAGGACAACTCCGGAGCATTGGGACCAAGGGAAAATACCCATTCCTAGTGACCCCCTTGCAAAAGAGACATAATGATACCCACTTTTTGGGCCTCAGTACCAGATGTGTAAGGCCTTAACCTGAAGTACAATTTGCAGCTCTCACAAAAGGTTTTAAACATTTTGCAGTTACCAGAAAATTGGTCAGAGAGACTAACTTGTGGCTCCACAGAAGCTGAAGCAGGATCAGATGACACCTGAGTATGGGCTCCAGCTCCAGCTCCTGAATTCGCTAGGGGCTTTTTGTCAAGGACTCCTCGGAGTACTGGAGCGGAGCAGTGGAGTCCTGCCTTGTATGTATCATTGCTTCATTTACTGCTGCTGCTATTTTTTGCAGCGTCATTTTTTTTTATACATCCCATTGAATGTAGTTTTTGCACGTATTCACTTTATTATAATTTTTATCCCCAATTGTGTGTTTGGCACATGTTCTAGGTGTTTTTGGCCAGTGTTATTTATCACTTTTTTGGATTTCACTCCCTTCCACCTCCTCCCTTGTTTAATGCAGCAGTGTTTTGTTTCATTCATATAGATTTATCTCTACATATGCTTTATCTGGCATTTTTTGGACTCCCCTCCTGTCTCCTATAGATTTAGTTCATAAATAATTTTATATTTATATACATACATATTTTATAACCAATTTTAACCATATTCATGCATTTTTATTCTATTCTTTATTCTGTGTATCATATTTCTGTTATGATAAACTGATTCAATAAAAATGATATTTTATATATGTTATTTATTTACTTACATTTGCCTCGTGCGGGGTTATATGTGTGCGCATCTAGTGCGCTTATAGTTGTATGTAACCTATTTAAAAGGGTTTATTATTTTCCAATATGACAAGCTTTAAAATAGCTCTATATATTCCCATTCCCTGTTTTTAGTGAATGACTGGGATGAATAACATTATGGTAAGGGAGTTAGGATGCATTTTCCTAATCTATGAAAATATGGCAGAAAAGCATATGGGGGTGCAGCATCTGTGCACACAGCCTAATAAAGATTTTGTATTTCTACTCATATATTTATACTTTATTGTTTACTTATTTTTTTCCCTTTTGTGTAATACAGAAAAAACTCCAGGTGCCATTGGAAACCATTAACAATCTGATGAGTCCGTTACTCTGATAAGAATATTTTTAGTGTACTGTGTAATACTACTGTGAATCAGCAGATTATAGTAACACCTTAGCACCTCTTATTTTCAGTTCATTATCACAGATATCCTTAAAGGGGTACTCCGCTGCTGGAGTCGGCGCCGGAAGCTTGTGACGTAAAAGCCCCGCCCCCTTAATGCAAGTCTGTGGGAGGGGGCGTGACAGCCATCACGCCCCCCCCCATAGACTTGTATTGAGGGGGCATCACATCATGAGGGGGCGGGGCCATGACGTCACGTGCTCCCGGCGCCGGCTCCAGCGTTCGGAACAGTTTGTTCCACATGCTGAGCAGCGGAGTACCCCTTCAATGTATGTTAGTGTAAAGAGGTTGTGTCAACTTGTAAAATTATTCCCTATCCACAGGGAGCGTAACCGTCTGTGCCCCCCACGATCTAAGGAATGGGGACTTCAGTCTCCTATTAGAAAGGAGTGGTGGGTCACATATGCATGCTGCCGCTCTATTCATTTTCTATGGAAAATGACGGAAACAGCCAAACACTGTCTCTGGCTGTTTCCGCTGCGCCCATACAGAATTAATGGAGCAGCAACACACATACACGGGTCACTGCTCCATTTTTAAAGGAGATCAGGGTCCCTATTTTCGAGATCGCGGGGGGCCCGAGGGGTTCAACTTCACAAGATGGCACAACACCATTAGCTTGTAACCATTTACTGGTTAAGATATTTGGAAGTTGATGTAAAAATCTAGTATTTTTGTGCCAGTTCTTCATTCAGTTTTTGAGTCACAGCCAGATGTGGATTTAGAAAGTATGTAAAATATAAAGGTACTGCCAGACCTACTTCTGGCTTTGGTTCAAAAAACTGCCACTAAAAGCTGTGTGTGAAACCCTCCTTACAGCTTAAAATGGAATAAAACATGTGAAAATAACAAAGAAATACAATGATGACTCAGCATTTTCTGGTTACATAGACAACATTAACTATAAGTGGTATATCCCTAGGCATCTTCAGTATTTATCTACCATAGATCACCTTACTATTCATGGGTCTCCACCTGCTCTGTTGTGATAATTCCTTACATACTTTGTCAGTCTCTATGTAGTAATACATGCCTGATGAAGCAGCTGTGCTGTGAAACGCGTTGTATTATGGGTGAATAAACGTTTGGTCTAGCTTCCTGGTTTTCCAGTCCCCTTTTATCCTGTCTACACCTTGGAGTTCTACCCCTGTTGTATATGTAGTAATACTAGGAAGACCCACATTGGTGGTTTGTGCTCGCAGTTGGCTACTTCTTTGTGTTAAACATGCACCAAATATCACTAAAAGCACACAGAAACTTACTAGCTGCTTTTGACATTTTGGTGCCAGGTCTTCACAGCTCAGCAGGAGGATAAATGGACAAGGCAGTAGCTGGTACTTGCTAGGAGAGTCAAAGTGCTAGTGTGTGCAGTCTCCCTTTGCAGTAATGTGATCTATACGCTTTAAAAGGATAGAAAGCTATTTCCAGCACCGGGGTATAAAGTAGTTGCCAGAGAAGCAAATGCAATGAAACTAACTCCCAACCACGGCTTTGGGAAACATGTACAACGCCGTAATGTAATTCCCTGGACTGTAAACAAATATTATTTCACAACAAAGGGCATCAAAATTAAAATGGCTCATAAAACAATGACCCCATATGTGAGGCTCGTGAGGTTGAGAATTACTAGTAAAATATTAAAGAAAAGCTATAACTTAAATTGAACTTGCATTTCTCCCTGTCCTTCATAGGGACTCACAATCCAATTTTTCTTTCTTCCAGTTACACACATATATACACCAGTCAGGATTGTAAAATATGTAAATAAAACATGTAAAATGACTCCCAGTTGTACATTCTAATCTGGTTATTCTCAACTAAGTAGAAGGGCTGTAACAGCCTATTGGAGGGTGGGATACGTGCCATAAGATCATGGAGGTCATATGGTAGGTGACGGAGAGAATCCTAAGATTGCTCAAGTTTCTGTTACATGAAGGGCAAGAAGAAACAGCAAATAAGTTAGCAGCTGCATGCTATGTGAAGTAAACCAAGTACAATCCTAAATGCCAACTACAGTAAAAGGCTGCTTTATGGTATGTTCACACTACGTATTCTCCGCCTGGAGATATTGCAGGTAGTAGATTCCATCTGAGCAACCTTCTAGGACCGTGTGGATCTGCACCGACACCATTCGGGACAATAGTCTGAGAGTAATTTTGCCCCCAAAAATGAACATATTTATTCTTCTGGTGGGCAAATTTCGTTTGAAGATTTTTTTTGCTGCTGAAATTGGTGTGAATGGCTCAATGGAACACCCATTCAGATAAAAGTTAGATTAGTGCAGCGGAATCTCTGAGCAAAATTACTGAGCAGAATTGCGTGCAGAGATTCTGTAGTGACGGTCACTGCTGCCCTGCGAAGATAAGGAGATGGAAGTGACGTAGGGCAGGAGTGAGCAGTGAGACAGCACACTCTATGGCTGCAGGTGCCGGAAGACCAAGCAGATGACAGCAGGCACAATGAGCAAACGAGAAGCAGAATCAACTTGTAAATATTATGTAAATACTATCATATTATGCTGTCCAGCTGTCCCATGTCTGCAGCATGTACCAACACAGCCAACCCCGGATCTGTCTGCAGCTGCCCCTGGTCAGTCTTCAGTCTAGTGTAACCACCACCTCCCATCAGAGCTGTAGCACAGTACAGTGGTCCCTCAAGTTACAATATTAATCGGTTCCAGGACGGCCATTGTATGTTGAAACCATTGTATGTTGAGACCAGAACTCTATGGAAACCTGGTAATTGGTTCTAAAGGCACCAAAAATGTCATCCAAAAATAGGAAAAAGTGAGGATTAAAGAAAAATAAGTAGATAACTAATATAGATAAAGCAAATCCTTACATATAAAAGTTAGAAAGATCTGCTGGGAGCTGTAAATCACTGTCTATGTCAGTGTTTCCCAAGCTGGGAGGGCATGCTGGGAGTTTCCAAAGGCTGTCCGGGCATGCTGGGAGTTGTAGTTTTGCAACAGCTGGAGACTCCCTGCTTGGGAAACACTGGTCTATGTAGAGGACAGGAGCTTCTTCAGGGTCCTGTACAGAACACAATGTCCTAAAAAAGTAAAATGGAGTTGCACCTGGTGTCCAAAGGAGCAGGTAACCCTGGTACAGGTAAAGTATACAGAACATGTAATACCTCCCTGTACTGTAGGGGGAGCTACCAGACACCAGTCAGTGCATAAACTTCAGTAATACAGGTAAAGAGTACAGAACATGTAATACCTCCCTGTACTGTAGGGGGCGCTACCAGACACCAGTCAGTGCATACACTTCAGTAATACAGGTAAAGAGTACAGAACATGCAATACCTCCCAGTACTGTAGGGGGCGCTACCAGACACCAGCCAGTGCATACACTTCAGTAATACAGGGGTTTTACCAGTAAATTGCCCATTCTAATTGGTTGGTTCTTCCGGCCATTGACACGTTTCACAGATCTGGACTGTCCGTACATTATGTTGAGTCTGGTTTCAACTTACAATGGTCCAGAAAAGACCATTGTATGTTGAAACTATTGTATGTTGAGGCCATTGTAAGTTGAGGGATCACAGTATACAGTAAGCATGGAGGGGAAGATGCTTCTGACCTGCACTATTCCCAGGGATTCTTGTCTGTGAGGGTGCTAATTTCAGACCAGTTTCTGCAGGTTGCTATCCTGTGAAATCCTGAAAAGTGAAGCTGAGTATCACATGGCTGCACTGCATCAGCCGTCACATGATTTCCCTCCGAGGCAACTCTTCCTCTGTGTGTGTAAGTTGCCTCAGAATTTTTCAACGGCGACATGTAGGACACTTGTGCAGCAGCATTGCTCGCCATGGTGTCATCACCAGTAAATAAGCCTGCCTCCTTCAAGAGAATGAGACAACCCTCCCCTGGCTTTCTTATCCTGAAATGAACGCAGCATTAGACTCCCCTCCGACGGTGGCCGTACCCCACCAAATAACATTTTCTTTCAAATGGGAGCAATTTCTGAATAGGCGGAGGTTAGAGAATTAGCTTATCTAGCCCTTCAGTCCACTTTAGTAAAAGAGAATGATAGAGTGCTTAGGAATCTTATAGGCATCCCAGACATCCAGTAGTTACTTGCCCCAGACATTGATCCTATCCTTATATCCATCACTGGGGCCTCGGTACACAGAGATATGGTTGACCAGACCTTGAAAAATATACAGTTCAAGATTGGGGATGTGGTCAAAGCACATCTGCTCATACTCAATAAAGCAGAACATGAGGGAACATTTGCTTTCCCCAGAATATGAAAGCCCAATTATCAACCAAATAAGCCCTATTTAAGGCATCCAGCAAAGCAGTACTTAAAAGGCCCAATCTTTAATTTACATGACTAATATTAAGATGCTCGATGTCGCTAAAATCCTAGAACTTATTTGTCCCTGATCCAATTCAAGAAGCGAGAGGCAGATAAAAGTCTAGGACATCTTTCATAGACCATAAAAAGCTACACAAAAAGCCATCCAAGGGTTGCTCTTTTAGGTCCCACGGACAGACCAGAGATTCACAGGGACACACCAGATGAGATTTCTTGGGGAATGCCAACTCATTCAATGGAATGTCAGAATTCGGACATGGTTCAAAAAGACAATTGCCAGATAAGAGTGTAAAGATGGATAGCAATAAAAAAAAACAAAGCTGATTTCTTCCAAAAACAGCAGCACACCTGTCTGAAGATTGTGCCTGCTATTACAACTTGGCTCAATTTATTTAACCCCTTAACAACGCAGGACATATCAGCAGCCAGGGACCCGCAGGTAATGGCGCACATCATCGATCGTGCTGATGTGTGTCATTAACCCCTCAGATGCCGTGATCAATACAGATCACGGCATCTGCGACTGTGCGGTCACTAAAATGAATGATCGGATCGCCCGCAGCGCAATCCAATCATCCAGAACGGCGGACGGAGGTCCCCTCACCTGCCTCCGCCGCCTTCCTCTGGTCTGCAATCGAGCAGACCAGAGAAGAAGATGGCCGATAATCTTGATCAGTGCTATGCCCTATGCATAGCACTGTTCAGTATCTGCAATAAAGTGATTGCAATAAATAGTCGCTTATGGGGACATAAAAAGTTAAAAATTAACGGAAATTGTTTTAAAAATCTTCTCCCCCAATAAAAATGTATATTGTCCCTTTTTCCCATTTTACCCCCAAAAAGTGTAAAAAAAATAATTAATAAACATATTTGGTATCGCCGCATGCGTAAATGCCTGAACTATCAAAATATTATGTTAATTATCCCATACGGTGAACTGCGTAAAAGTAAAAAAAAAATAAGTCCAAAAACACAGCTTTTTTTCACATCATATTCCCAAAAAAATTATAAAAAATTTACTATAAGTTTTATATATGCAAATAAAAACTACAGATCACGGAGGAAAAAATTAGCCCTCATACCGCCACTTATATGGAAAAATGGAAAAGTTATAGGTTGTCAAAATAAAGGGATTTTAAATGTACTAATTTGGTTAAAAAGTTTGAGATTTTTTAAAGCCATACAATAATAGAAAAGTATGTAATCATGGGTTTCATTTTAATTGTATTGACCCACAGAATAAAGAACACATGTCATTTTTATCGTAAATTTTACAGTGTGAAAACAAAACCTTCCAAAATTAGTAAAATTTAGTTTTTCTTATAAATTACCCCACACAAATAGTATTGTTTTGGTTGCACCATACATTTTATGGTAAAATGAGTGATTTCATTACAAAGGACAGCTGGTCGCATAAAAAACAAGCCCTCATACTTGTCTGTGGATAAAAATATAAAAAAGTTATGATTTTTAGAAGGCGAGGAGAAAAAATGAAAATGCTAAAATAAAATTTGAGTCCTTAAGGCCCAAATGGGCTGAGTCCTTAAGGGGTTAAATGATACTGAGCTGCAAAGCCATACCCAATCTGTAATCAAATGTGGTGCAGTTAAATTAGCCTTAATTTTCTAGTGCAATTACCCCTTTAAATTCCAGTTTGAAAGAAAAAAACCCTTTAAAGGGGTACTCCTGTGGAAAACTTTTTTTTTTTAAATCAACTGGTGCCAGAAAGTTAAACAGATTTATAAATCCCTTCTATTAAAAAATCTTAATCCTTCCAGTACTTTTTAGGGGCTGTATACTAAAGAGAAATACAAAAAAGAAATGCATTTCCTCTGATGCCATGACCACAGTGCTCTCTGCTGTCCATTTTAGGAACTGTGGAGAGCAGCATATGTTTGCTATGCAGATTTTCTCCTGCTCTGGACAGTTCGTAAGATGGACAGCAGAGGTCAGCAGAGAGCACTGTGGTCATGACATCAGAGGAAATGCTTTTCTTTTTTGGATTTCTCTTTAGTATACAGCCCCTAAAAAGTACTGGAAGGATTAAGATTTTTTTATAGAAATGATTTACAAATCTGTTTAACTTTCTGGCACCAGTTGATTTAAATTAATTACCCCCCTTGGCATAATTAATTACCCCCCTTGGACTTTTTGCCCATTTCCCTACTGGAACAATCTGTTGGATGCATTTGTTTTCCCAGTCTCATGCAGACTGCGTCAGATTTTCTTCAAGGATTGCCCTGCTTTTGGCTCCATCCATTTTTACATTTATTTTAATCGGTTTTCCTGTACCTTTTGAGGAGAAACATTCCCACAGGATGATGCTACCACCATCATGTTTCACTGCGGGAATGGTATGATCAGGGTGAAGAGCGTTGTTGGGTTTCCACCACACATAAGAGGATTTATCATTGCCTTCTGGACATTTTTTGCCTGTAATTTGGTGCAGTTGCTCAGTTAGTTTTTGCACAAACATTTTGCCTAATTTTAAAATAGACACTTTCTGCAAAACTGACTGTGAAATGCAGTGAATCATTATTGACATTGCAGTGGAAGATATTTACTATGTGTGCTTTTTTGAAAAAGGCACAAAAAAAGTGTGCAAACGTTAAAGAATGCAAATTCATACCACATCTGCATTGCCTTAGAAAAGTGACAGTAAGTTCTGAGGTGATTTTTCATTTGTGCAAAATTTATCAAAGTATGTGCTCTAAAAAGATGGACAGGAGGAATGACTGCAAACAGCCACACGATGATAAATCTTCTCCATAGCGTTTTGCACTGAGGCCAAAAATTTTGGTTTCCTCTGACTAGAGCACCATCTTCCATGTTTGCTGTGTCTCCCACATAGCTTATGGTAAACTCCAAACAAGATTTTTGATTTTTGTAGTTTGTGGTAGTCCAATGTGTAGAAGGTTTAAAACATATACAATATATTGGATCAATATGCGCTAACCTCGGTAGTTGTGCAAGGCAGGCACAACACTCAGATAAGCATAAAAGAATCCAAGGAACACAGCTGCAGCGATCCCTCCGATGCCAGGCACAGCGTGAACAATCAGGATGAGAACAGGAACACACACAGAACGGAAGGTGATGATCACGCTGCCAGGTAAAAGGACCGGAGATACAGGTATGCAGAACTAGTTTATTTTCACACAACGGGTTTTTGAATCGGGTTGATCCTTTCGCCAGACACACCTGACGAAAGGATCAACCTGATCCAGAAACGCGTTGTGTGAAAATAAACTAGTTCTGCATACCTGTATCTCCGGTCCTTTTACCTGGCAGCGCGATCATCACCTTCCGTTCTGTGTGTGTTCATGTTCTCATCATAAAAATGTTTAGGTAATGTCCCAGCAGCATGAGACCATAGGGCCTCACAATCCCTAAGATAAAAAGATAATTTTTTTTACATTTAAATTGAAGATTTATGGTAGCTAGTGCTACCATAAAATTTTATAGGTAATGTCCCAGGCCCAGCAGCATGAGTGAAAAATGTTTAGGTAATGTCCCAGCAGCATGAGGAGACAATAGGACTTCACAATCCCTAAGATTAAAAGATGAATTTTCAAATGTAAATTTAAGATTTATGGTAGCTAGTGCTACCATAAACATTTTTTAGGTAATGTCCCAGGCCCAGCAGCATGAGTAAACATATAGTGGCTGAATGACACAGCCTGGAGGTGGCAGAAGCATGAGGAGACCATAAAGTGGCTGAATGGCACAGCCTAGAGTTGGCGGCAGCATGAGTAGAACATATAGTGGCTGAATGACAAAGCCTGGAGGTGGCGGAAGCATGAGGAGAACATATAGTGGCTGAATGACACAGCCTGTAGTTGGCGGCAGAATGATGAGAACATATAGTGGCTGAATGACACAGTCTGGAGTTTTCAGCAGCAAGAGGAGACCTTATAGTGGCTGAATGACACAGCCTTAAGTTAGCGGCAAAATGATGAGACCATATAGTGGCTGAATGACAGCCTGGAGTTTGTGGCAGCAAGAGGAGACCATATAGTGGCTGAATGACACAGCCTGGAGTTGGCGGCAGCATGAGGAGGACATATAGTGGCTGAATGACACAGCCTGGAGTTTTCAGCAGCAAGAGGAGACCTTATAGTGGCTGAAAGACACAGCCTGGAGGTGGCGGAAGCATGAGGAGACCATATAGCGGCTGAATGGTACAGCCTGGAGTTGGAGGCAGCATGAAGAGAACATATAGTGGCTGAATGGCACAGCCTGGAATTGGCGCGGCATGAGGAGAAAATATAGTGGCTGAATGACCCAGCCTGGAGTTGGCGGCAGCAAGAGGAGACCATATAGTGGCTGAATGACACAGCCTGGAGTTGGCGGCAGCAAGAGGAGACCATATAGTGGCTGAATGACACAGCCTGGAGTTGGCGGCAGCAAGAGGAGACCATACAATGGCTGAATTACACAGCCTGGAGTTGGCAGAAGCATGAGGAGGACATATAGTGGCTGAATGACACAGCCTGGAGTTTGCAGCAGCAAGAGACCTTATAGTGGCTGAATGACACAGCCTGGAGGTGGCGGAAGCATGAGGAGACCATATAGTGGCTGAATGGCACAGCCTAGAGTTGGCGGCAGCATGAGTAGAACATATAGTGGCTGAATGACACAGCATGGAGGTGGCGGCAGCAAGAGGAGACCATATAGTGGCTGAATGACACAGCCTGGAGGTGGCGGAAGCATGAGGAGACCATATAGTGGCTGAATGGCACAGCCTGGAATTGGCGCGGCATGAGAACTTATAGTGGCTGAATGACACAGCATGGAGGTGGCAGCAGCATGAGGAGACCATGTAGTGGCTGAATGGTACAGCCTGGAGGAGGCGGCAGTATGAGAACATATGGTGGCAGAATGAGACAGCCTGGAGGTGGCAGCAGCAGCATCAGGAGTCCTGAAAGTGACCCGGTGAAAGAGTGGTGCAGTGGGTGGCAATACCAGTACCCGGTGACAAAGGTGGGTGAAAAAAGGTCTGATGTGGAGGAATGTTTGTAACTGGGGAGCAGCACCTTAAATCTGTTTGGCACTATCCATATTTGTGAAGTGTTGGTGTGGCACCATGGTCAATCTACTGATGCATCAGGCATTGGTCGGTGAAAATCCTGGCTGATCTATGCCTGATTCACCTTCAGAAAGGACAGTCTCTCCACATTTTTCGTGAACAGACGAATTCTCCTTGGGGTGACTAGCCCTCCGCCGCACTAAACACCCACTCGGATGGCACACTACTGGCCGGGCAGGACAGATTTTCCAGGGCAAACTCTGCTAGTTGCGGCCACAAATTAGGCTGCCCAGAAGTCCAGCGGATCTTCAAGGTGTGTTGGCATGGGCATGCCAAGGTATGGCATCACCTACTGGTTCAGGTCCTGCTCCAGGTCTACCTGCTGCTGATGAGTTGCTTCACTATGCGGGTGAAGAAAGGTACTCATCAGTGACTGTAGACTCAAGCTGCTGCTGATGGAGCTGGTACTGCTCTTGCAACCCCACCCCTCCCCAGCAGCCATGGTAGTGGAAGGTGAGCACAGAGGGCCCCCCCGAGTCAGACCTGCGAAAGGATGGACGATGGCGCCGATAGGCATTGGCCAACTGACTACGTAGGATGTATCTGTAGTAGGTCAGTTTGTCCTCCCTCTCAGTGGGTGTAAAAAGGGCTCCCATTTTGTGCCGGTAGCGAGGGTCCAATAAGGTGGAGAGCCAGAAGTCATCCTGCTGCGGAATGGTGACAATTCGGTGGTCACTACGCATACAACAGAGCATGCATCTTGTCATTTGTGCAAGTGATTCGGAGGGACTCCCTGCCTCCATCTCCACTGCATACTGCCACATGTGTCTGGGTCCTCTGTCTCGCCTTCCACATAACCCTCTAGCTCCTCTGGCTGCTCCTGCTCCTTCTCTCCTGTCAAATGACTATAAAAACCACCCATTTCACAAAACCTAAACTGTGCTCCACTGCGCCCCTCCCCCTCCTTCAGTTTGGCCCCCACAGGGCTTATGTGGCCGTGAGATGTAGGCGCCACGTCTCCAGTGCCCTGACCAGCCATCGTTTCCAACACATGTTGTAGGAAATGAAGCAGTGGAATGACGTCGATCCTCCCGTATTCCTGGCGACTGACTAATAATGTGGCTTCCTCAAAGGGCCTAAGAAAAACGGCAGGTGTCATGTATGAGCTTCCACTGGTTGACATTGAAGTTACACAGGGGAGTAACCCTATCCGCTTGGATCATCAAGAAATCGGTGATGGCTTTTCTCTGTTCATATAGTCGGTCCAGCATATGGAGGGTGGAATTCCAACGTGTGGCAATGTTGCAAATCAGACTATGTTGGGGGATAGATACCATTCTGATGCTGGAGCTCAAGGAGAGTGTGCTTTGCAGTGTACGTGGCTGAAGTGCATGCAAAGTTTCATTCCCCTTGTTAGGATGTCTTGCAAATGGGGAGAACACTTCAGGAACTGCTTGACAAACAGATTAAACACGTGTGCCATGCACGGCGCATGGCTCAGGCTTCCTTGTTTCAGCGCAGACAAGATCTTCTTCCCGTTGTCAGTCACCATGGTTCCCATTTCCATTTTTCATGGAGTAAGCCATGCTCCAATTTCTTTACGAATGACATTTAGCAGTTCCTCCACTGTGTGACTCCTTTCGCCAAGGCAAACCATGTCAGGAACAGCGTGACACCGCCATGCCCTGCACACATGGTATGCTGAAGGGGCATTGAGACTTGTCCATGCAGTGGAGGCTGATGACACGGTGGAGAATGAGGAGGCGGAGTCGCACAATGTCACAGGACCAACGGCCTGAGAGCATGGAGGAGGAAGTGGCATGACCTGTCCAAGTTGGTATCATGGCTGTGCAGAAACCACATTCACACAGTGGGCCGTAAAGGACATGTATTGTCCACGATAGTTACAGCTCCAGACATTGGCGCCGCCATGGACTTTGGTACACACCGACAGGCTCAAGGACTGGCCCACCTTCTCTTCCACAAAATTGTGCAGGGCTGTTACTGCCTTCTTTGCAAAGAAATTTTGGCTTGGGATTCTCCACCTCGGCCCGGCACAAGCCATCAGTTCTCTGAAAGGTGCTGGTGCTGCACTTGAAAAGGGAAGGACTGCAGCACCAGCAACTTCAAAGGAGCACATTCAGCTTCTGTGCCATTGGATGAGTGGGAGCATACTGTTGTCGCTTGGACATGGCTTCGCCGATGGATTGATGGCAGAATGAGTGACTAAAAGTAGGAGGAGCAGGAGCATCTGGAGCGACAGAAGGAGGGTATGACACACAGCTTCATTCGGCTGAGGTGGTGGAGCTTTGGCTGGCTGAAAGAGGGAGTGGCGTGCCACTGGGTGAGGCAGCAGGCTGGACCACCACATCGGAGCCACACTTCTCCCAGGCTGCTTTATGGTGGTGCAACATATGTTGACGCAGGGCATGGTGTCAACATAGGGACCCTGGCCACTCTTCACCTTCGACCAACACATCTTGCATGTGGCTATGTTAACCTCCTCTGGGTGCTGGATGAAAAACTGGTGGTCTCCCCAGGGGACGTTTGGGTCCAGAATTTCCACTTCTGCCACCATTCTGACTGCCAACCATGCTACCACCTTGCTGGCTCAGCTGCTGCCTCACAGGCAACCTGCAACTCTTTTCTCCTGATGATGAAGCCCCTTCTGCACCCGGCTCCCAATTGCGATCGGCTTCATCAACATCAACAAGTGTCTGCACGTCACTGATGTCCTCCTCAGGTTCCTCAACAGTGTCTGCTTCAGGACCCTGAATGCTGGCAACACCACCTCCCACGTCACTGTCCTCATCACTACTTGCCCACCTAGTGGAGGAAGTGGCGGATGTCACCTCCACTTCTTGCTGCTGACTGACACTAGCTGCTGACTGTCCTCTATAAGATCTTCCTCACTGAATAGTGGAGCTGAACCCACAGCATAAGATACTTCTTTAGGGAAGGGAACAGCATAGGACAGAGGCAATGGAAGGACAGGGACTGCTCCCAGGCCATGCCAACTGAGGGTTGTGTCTGAGGAACCCACTGACTGTTGACTGGGGGTATCAGATGTCACTTGTGATAAAGTGGATGACCTTGTTAACCTATCGGAGATGGGTTGCTGGTCGAGACACGACCGCTAGCTGATACCAAGAGATCAGCTCCTGCTGCCACTCTCCTCTAGTCTGCTGTGACCTCTGCCTGTGCCTGATGAATTTAGGACTCTGCCACTCCTCTGTGCATTTCTTGGCACTTCTCTGCCTGACATACTTAGTGCATATATGAGGGAGTACGATACGCTTCACTACACTTAAAACAGAATTTGTCTAGAACAGCAGCAGGTGTGTACTTTTGGCTGTCCTTTCACAGTATCTAGGCCCTTGAGACTTTATCAGGAACAAAATGGTACAATACTTAGATGTACGTATGTGGTATGCACTTATGAGGGCAGAAAAATGCGCTACAGTACATTTAAAAAAAAAAATTGTGTATAACATCAGCCGATGAGTACTTTTTGCTGTACTTTCACAGTATCTAGGCCCTTGAGACTTTATCAGGAAAAAAATTGTACCACACAGATGTATGTATGTGGCATGCACTCATGAGAGCAGAAAAATGTGCTACAGTACGCTTAAAAAAGTTTTTGTGCACAACACCAGCGGTAGACACCAGTGCTGCAGCACACAGTCGCTGTGTATTACAGCCAAAATTGCACTCTCAATCTCACTCCATTCCTTAGCAGTGCTTCTAGGCAGGATTTGTGCTTGAGCTGAAATGCTACTGTTCTTCTGTGCAACACACTACTCTCTGATCCTCTCTATAATAGAACACTGTAGATAGTGACTGGGAGGTAGACCGCAGCAGTAAGCATGCTTTTCTGTGACAAACAAACTGCTCTCTGTCCAACAGAATGCTGACTTGACTAGGAGGTAATTCTCTGCTGGAAAAAGCTATTCTGTGTAACACAGAGGGCTGTCTGTCCCTATCTGTATCTATCTTTCTACAGTGTAAGGATGAAGTGACTGGCCGCAATATGGCTGTCGATTATATAGGGCTGTGACATCACAGGGGTGACTGGCTGCTGATAGGCTGCATCCTGCATGCGATTCAGGGTCATCCCACTTCCTTGCCCTCCTCACATGTGGAGCCGCCATTTTAGATGCCCTGGAGCCTGTAACACACTAAATGAAGTTTAAGTGATTCGTGCTATAGAATCGTAGCGATATTTGCATTAGTTACGAATCAAATTATTCATGAAACTCGTAACGAATTCGGATTCGTCAGATTTGATTTGCTCATCTCTATTACCATACAAGATTTGACAAATGCCACCAGATTTCTCCTAAGACAAGGATTTCCCCGAAACTCCCTCTTAAACCTACCTACAGGTGTAGTGAGAGATTTGGAACCTTGGTCTCAAACGCCTGTGAGATGCCTTACTATTTGGATGAGGTGCATTATGTCCACCTTACTACTGAGGTGACAAACTGTAACAAACCTCCTCTGTATTTAATTACCTTAGTCCTGGGGTGACACACTGTAACAAACCCACTCCTCATGTAATCTCCTTACACGGAACATTGGGGGAGATTTATCAAAACATGTGTAATGGAAGAGTGGTGCAGTTGCCCATAGCAACCAATCAGAACGCTTCTTTCATTTTTCACAGGCCTCTTTAAAAAAAACAAGGAATCTGATTGGTTGCTATGGACAACTGCACCACCACTTTTCCTTTACACAATTTTTGAGAAATTTCCCCCATTGCCTTTTTACATTTGAAAGAAGCCTTCACCCAAAACAATGGTCTCTGCTGCAAACTATTTGGGGCCTACAAGGGTTGATATAAATATAAATCAAAGTAAAATGAGTTTGAGACACAGGTTCTTTGGAAAGCATACTGCAGACTGTAAAATTATTTTGTATGCCTCATCTATCAGTCTTTTGCTGTAGGACTACCATCTGATATGAACTAACATCTGTTTCCATAGAGCCACTGTGGGCAAAACATTGTCTTCTCTTACCAGGTTTCTGACAAGCAAACAGTGAATAATTATTATAATTTTTTTTTTTTTATTTATTTTTTTTTTTTTTAAGAAAGCCCACACAGAGGACTCAAAAGGGGTACACCACCCAAAAACATCCTATCCTTTATCCAAAGAATAGTTGGAAAAAAAAAAGTTTGATCGCAGGGGGTCTGGCCGCTGGGGACCCCTGCAATCTCTGGTGCAGCACCCCAGTCATTCTTGCTACCGAGCTAACTCTGCTCCGTGTCGGATGAGTGGCGGCTCATGCCCCCTCCCATAGGTATGAATGGAGGGGGCGTGGAATCACGAACGCAGATGCTCCAAGCTTCCGTGTTCCAGATGCCGCCACTGTCAGCTTCAACCACCCTCCTCAAGACTACCCCAACATTATGTCATTCAAAGTCTTTATATCTTGTTTATATTATAAAATTAAATCAGCAAAGAATGTTGTACCTAGATACAATATTAACTTTATTAAAATGTGCATCACAATGTCAACAACTAAAGGAATCTGTCAGCTCTAGATCATGCCCAGAGCTCTAGAGTCAAAGAGGCTGCGCTGAGCCACAGGTTCCAGCACTGAGCTGTACACATGATCTAGGGCAGGCATAGGCAACCTTTGGCACTGCAGATGTTTTGGACTACATCGCCCATGATGCTCTTACAGCCAAAATGCTGCAAAAGCATCATGGAAGATGTAGTTCAAAACATCTACGGTGCCGAAGGTTGCCTATGCCTGATCTAGGGCATGCTCTAGAGCTGACAGATTCCCTTTAAAGAGTACCTGTCACCAAACGAAAAACTTTTTATATATATAATATTATATATATATATATAATATTATATATATATATATATATATATATATATATATATATATATATATATAATCGTTCCTTATGTAATTATATGACACTTTGCTATTTACTTGCTGTTAAAAGTCTTGCTGTCAACCTTTATATGTTTTTGTAAGTGATTGAAAAAACAGCCACTAGGTGCCTCTGTTCTGTTCCCTGCACAAGTCAAACAATTAGTTTGATCTCCTCCTGGGCCTGGCAGGAGACCAAACTCAGGAAGTGCATGTGGGGCATGGCGAGGCACAGTTCTCGCAGGCTTCAGTGACTTTGTGCCTGCTAGGGAACGCCCACTTTCTCCTGCCGGGAGCTCACACAATGTGAGCAAGGGGAAATGTATGATAACCGAGATTTTTAAAGCTTGGAAAAAATGTTTAAGGGCAGGAGGGGTGTTAGATTATATTCCTTAACTACTCCTGAGTTAGTTTAGAAATTATGGTTTGATGACAGGTACTCTTTAAATGCCAGAATACATGACAGACATGTTTTTAAGAGGGAACAGAGAAGCGGGCTGCATCAGGCCTCTCACTTCATACTCTAATACCCTGTCAAGGACTGAAGCAATTATGAAAATGTTTACATACTTAGACTACGTTCCAACACTTTTCAGAGTTTCCTGTAAGGGTCCTAGGTTCACTGAGTTCAAATGGCTTTTAGAAGCCAATCAGTCTCTAGCAGGGAGCATTGCAGTATTCCTGAAGGAAACTTAAACTAAATAGGATGTATGCCTTACATGAAAAAAATTTGAAAAAGACAATAACTTAATGTAGACATAATATTTAAATATCTTTACAATAATAAAATAATTTTTTGATTGTTTCTTCAGCCAAAGTTGTACATTTCATGGTAAAAAGGAAAAAAATAAATAAATAAACAAACGTGAAAAAGGTACATTTTTATTTCACTATCAAAGCTAAGGATCTGAATTCCTTTAATATAATCACAAAAAGCGTCACTCTGTGTTGCTTGACTTACATAATCTAATATTTGAATTTAATGTTATTTTTTTTTCACAGGAAAATAACCAGATAAAGTATGTACAAATACACAAGGATAATACATTGTAAATTTCATTGTTGTAAAATACTGTTAAAAAAAAATGCTTAGTTTACCATAAGCCAGGATGTGAAGGCTTCCTTGCAGGCCCTAACATTCTGTAATGTGCTACTATTAATAATGACACTTCAGTGCTGATACAGAGTAAGGCAGGTGGTGAACAACTACAAAACAGACACATTTATATATCTGGGGCTGAGAATTTTTTTTTTTTTTTATCTGTTTTTGTCCCAGACAGATAGCAGCCAATTACAGCTCATTTTGAGAAATGAAAGCTGAGCTGTGATTGATCAGGATGTGTCCGAAACAAAAACCTTACACGTCTCAGAAAGAATAAAAATCTGGGCAATAGTCTTTATTTACAACAGCTTGCACAGACATGAACATTTGGTCCTATAACCATTTTGTGCATTTGACGAGAACTCAAGCAAACAAAAACAACAGGTCAGAAAGTCATGTGACCAAGCCATCAAGTGTTGCAAAGGCCAACATGTCCTTCTTGAACCTGGGAGTTATTTTCTGAAGAAGGTAAGTATTCTAAAGAAATTACACAGTCAAATAGAACAAGTAGCTGAAAACAGCGCATTGGACATCATTGTCAGTTCAAAGAAAAAGGGACATCTCTCCCCTGTTAATTATACATACTATACTGAATTATAGTGGTATAGACCCAAGGTTATTCACACAGCACAGCATGTGGTCACTACAGAACATAAATCCTTGAGATGAAGTGCAGCAATAAAAAAAAGCAAACATCTTCACATCATACTCTTTGTATAACCACTTGAAGTACAAACATCAAGGTGATTGATTTCCTTTGGGATTAGAGCTTCACAATCTGTGCAGTGTACATGTTGGCCCACACGGCTGCAGATGTGTGGAAAGTGCACACACAGTGAGAAGACCATCCATGAACGAGGTAAATGAGCGGACTTAGTGGATTTTCTGTTACAACAGTTTTGTGCAGGTGGAATGCGAGTTGCGGAGAAGACCTCCAGTGCTTCGGCCAGAAAGGCTATAAATAGAATTGACAAAAAGATGTATGAACCATGAAAAACTTTTAATACAAGATCATGGTACAAGTCATTGTTTACCAAACATAATTCCGCATTATCACTTACTGGATTACATCAGGGAACAATGCATTCTGATGCAGCCCTGGCTACTATCTTCATTGCTATCTAGTTTTTTCATCCTGTACTGATGGATTTCACGAACCAAAGTATAAAATGCATCTTCAACACCCTGAAGGGAAAGATTAAATAGAAAACTGTTAAATCAAAGTCCAAAAGAACTAGATTACAGAAATGTCAAGCACAGGAGTTCCCACACTGGACATGCAGGATACACAAGGTTACGCTCATACTTGTCTTGTTTTTGCTGATGTCTCAACAAATGGGATTCCATAACTCCTGGCTAATTCTTGGGCTTGCTTGGTGTCCACAGTCCTTGTCGGCAGATCACATTTGTTACCAACGAGTACCATAGGAACGTCATCTGAGTCTTTTACTCTTTTTATCTGCTCTCTAAAAATGAGTCAAAAAGCATCTGTAACATATGGTTGAAGGGCAGGATATTTCATGTCCAATAACTGCATGTTTTGACCCTGATCCTAAGCATACTCTGCTACAATCAGACTGCTGAAATGGCAGACACAAACACTTTACACAAACACAGTACAGGCCTGAGGCTGCCATGACAACACATTGGCTCCTTACAATGGTAAGGTTTAAAGGGGTACACCAGGGAAATACAACTTATCCCCTATCCACAGGAGATTGCTCTGGGTCTGCTATTAGCCCGGGGAGCCACCAAGAATGAAGAGGTTTCAATCCCGAGCCCTTTCCGAAGCTCTTTAACTCCCCATGACATTTATGTTATGGAGTTGTTAAAGGGTTACAGCAATTTTACAAAGAAGAAGAGGCCAAAATTCTGCCACAGCAATGAGGAAGACAACTGGTTGCAGGTTATACAATTAGAGACCAACACAATATAACTAAACTAATAACTAACAGTTGTACAGCACACTAAGTACATATCCACGACTTTGGAAGAAAGAGTAAGGCCATGTTCACATGTCGGCATTTCCGTGCTGAATTCCGCATTGGAATTCAGCATGGAGATTCCTCTGAAGCAGAGTCACTTTGAATGCAACTGGATTCTGCTGCGCTGTGTACACAGCGGAATTTCTGTGCCAGATGTTTCCAACACAGAAATTCAGTTTTCCGTGTCCGCAGAAAATGTGAACACATTAATTTTATCTGTGGACTCCGTGAGGAAAGCATTATCATCTATGAGACGGTGCATTCCTGAGCGGTACCTAGCGCCGATATAAACAGACACCTGTAGTTTGCGGAATGTCCGCACAGACATCTTCTGTGAACATGCCCTAAGTGAACTTTCATGTTAATGACCGAAAACTGACAAAAAGTATGTTAAAAAGACTGAAGGTGTGGCTTTTACAGGGGTTTTGCATGCTCAGCCAATCACTGGCTGAGGTGGGTCACCACTGTGGCCAATGATTGGCTAAGCGGGTTGTTCCTGGAAAAAAAAAAAACATCACAGGAAACACGAAAAAGCAGAGAGCAGTGGGGGGGTCAAAAGCAGTCAAAACGACAGCAGTAGGGGATTGATTTTGATATCATTAGTATGTTTAGTAAACCACAAGTCTATTTAAAAAAATTGTTGTGCCAGAATAACCCTTAAAATTAACTTTTTTTCTCTGTGCACTGTGGATGTTTCCTTCCATAGTACAGCTGTCTGTGTATTATTAAAGGGGTATTCCAGGCAAAAACTTTTTTATATATATATATATATATATATATATATATATATATATATATATTATATAATATATAATATATAATATATAATATATAATATATAATATATAATATATAATATATAATATATAATATATAATATATATATATATATATATATATATATATATATATCTCAACTGGCTCCATAAAGTTAAACAGATTTGTAAATTACTTCTATTAAAAAATCTTAATCCTTTCAGTACTTATGAGCTTCTGAAGTTAAGGTTGTTCTTTTCTGTCTAATTCCTCTCTGATGACACCTGTCTCGGGAAACGCCCAGTTTAGAAGCAAATCCCCATAGCAAACCTCTTCTAAACTGGCCGATTCCCGAGACAGGTGTCATCAGAGAGGATTTAGACAGAAAAGAACAACCTTAACTTCAGAAGCTCATAAGTACTGAAAGGATTAAGATTTTTTAATAGAAGTAATTTACAAATCTGTTTAACTTTCTGGAGCCAGTTGATAAATATAAAAAAAGTTTTTGCCTGGAATTCCCCTTCAATTACATATGGGGAGATTTATCAATCAGCCTGAAACCCAAATTGTATGGTTTTTCCCACAGCAACTAATCACAGCTCACCTTTTATATCTTAACTAGCTCTGGTAAAGTGAAAGTTGAGCTGTGATTGGTAGTTATAGGAAAAGCCAGACATTTAGGCTTTCAGGCCGATTGATACATCTAGCTTATCTATAGATGTGACTTGGATAACAATCTGACTATATTTTATTAGTAATTAATGCAAAAACTTACCTATAAGAATTTATATCTGCAAACGATTTGCTATTGTTGATTGCAAACACGCAAAGGAAGCCTTCCCCTGTGCGCATATACTGGTCGCGCATTGCACTGTATTCTTCTTGGCCTGCAGTGTCCAAGATATCAAGCAAACATGTCTCCCCATCTATTACCACCTGCTTACGGTAAGAATCCTACAAAGAACCAAAGAATTTCTATTTGAAGAAATAGATCTTACATACAATTATACCACAGGGGGAAGAAACTATAAGTTACAGCTCTTGAAAAGTAAGAATTAAAAACGAAATCGATTTGGCTGGGTTATTAAAGGGGTTGTCCGGTAAAATGTGTAAAATTTCCCCAGCTTGACTAATAAAATAAAAACTTTAGCTCACATTCCTCTGCTTTTCGCCAAGCTGCAGAGCATAGTGTCTACATCCAGTAGGGAACCGACAGCTCTCCAATCACTGGCCAAGGCAGGACACTGCTGCGGCTAGTGTTTGGCTGAGAGACGCCGTGACATCACTGACAGTCTGCTTCACCGGAGCCGTAGACGTGAAGACTGTCCGGAGAAGAGGCGCCCTGATACCGGAGCAACAGGTGAGTGGAGGAAGGGGAGTTAAAGAGTTTGTTAATTTTTTTTTAAGCAGGCTGGGGACAAAAGGGAAAAATTTTTTTTTTTTTTACCGGAAAACCCCTTTAAAAGGGGGATAAAGCTGTTTTTATAACCTTCGAAGTCACATAATTTGACAGGAAGAAATGTGATAAGAAAAAAAAAAATAAGCCAGTGACTTCCCTAACCTGAAGCAATGATGTGCAACCACGGTTATGTCAGGCTGTACATCACATGATTGCTGTGGCCCAAGAATGGCCGGCACTCTATCTCTTTAGCAAATAGACAAAGACCAACAGTGAGTTTTGGCTTTTTTCCCCCCCTTTATATTATCACATTTACAGCTGACAGATTCTTTGCCAAGTGCAAAGAGAACTCATTTTAACTTGTTTAGCATAGTTCCAGTTGAGAGTAAAAGTAGTGGCCACGCTTGTATAAATATCACTTCATGTCCTAAGCCCAGCCAAGACAACAATTGGCTGAAACGTATGATAAAAGTATTAGCAGCACTATAGTGTAATGTAGTGAACTAGGCTGGATGTAGACTATACCTCAATTGTAGGATCATATTCATCTACAAAATGGTTCTGTATAAGTTGTATAGTTAAGGCACTTTTTCCGACACCTCCAGCTCCCACCACAACCAGTTTGTATTCAGTCATTTCTGTAGAGTGGCTCCCTGGAGAGAAATAAAAAACAACAGTTCGTGTGAAGTGAAAACTATATGGCAGAAAGTAACACGTTACAAAAATGTATATAAAAAAAGTCATTCAGAAGAATTAGTGTAAAATGAATATTAAAATAATATAAAAGCAAAGTCCTTCAGAAAAGCTGCCCGAAAGCTTGGCCTCTAACCTCTCTGCTTTACTAAGGGATCTTTTATGCTGCTCTATGAAAAGATGAAGGCTAACTTTGACTTGGTCATAAATCATTTTAGAAGATCCAGACAGAGCAGCTGGCATCATATGTGAAAACATGCAGGCTGCAAAATAGAAACTGAAAAAAATTGGACATATGAGAAAAACCATTTTCTAGCACATAAGTGCAATGCAATAAAAAAAAAGTGGCAGAGAATAATATTTAGTCGTAGGAGTACGAGTTTATGGATTGTCTGCCATCTTCATTCCTCCCTTCCTTCCTTCCGGCTCTCCTAATACAACCTACATTTCCCATGATGATTAGAGATGAGCGAACTTACAGTAAATTTGATTCGTCGCGAACTTCTCGGCTCGGCAGTTGATGACTTTTCCTGCATAAATTAGTTCAGCCTTCAGGTGCTCCGGTGGGCTGGAAAAGGTGGATACAGTCCTAGAAGACTCTTTCCTAGGAATGTATCCACCTTTTCCAGCCCACCGGAGCACCTGAAGGCTGAACTAATTTATGCAGGAAAAGTCATCAACTGCCGAGCCGAGAAGTTCGTGACTAATCGAATTTACTGTAAGTTCGCTCATATCTAATGATGATCAATAACATAGAAGGGATAGATCAATAACATAGAATTTTTGACCCCTAATTCGTACCACAGAATCTCTCTGTATTGCAAGGAAATGCAGCTTCAGAGTTACAGTTTATAAGGCTGAGAAAATACATATGTCCTTCCAGTTCACATATTACAATATATATTTAAGCCAGAGGAAGGCACGCCATCCCATAAGGTGGAGAACAATTTTAGGGGAAAAATTTTATTCTGGTCTCTACAATCAGAACAAATCCCTAGATCAGTGGTCTCCAACCTGCGGACCTCCAGATGTTGCAAACCTACAACTCCCAGCATGCCCGGACAGCCGTTGGCTGTCCGGGCATGCTAGGAGTTGTAGTTTTGCAACATCTGGAGGTCCGCAGGTTGAAGACCACTGCCCTAGATTAACAATCCTAGTCCAGAATCTACTGACTACAAACGGTCATATTATTGCTCTCTAAAAATGCCTCCAGACCCCTTTTAAAGTCTTATTGAGTTCTCCATTCCTCTATTAGAGTTCCATAGTCTCACTGTTTTATGGTAAAGAACCCCCTCCTGTGCTTTTTTTTATTTTATTTTTTTTTCATATTCAAACTCAGGCTTTTATTAAAGCACAATAATACAGCAAAGGATCATCTTCCACAACCATTAGGCATACAGTGACAGTGTCAGTAGAACGGAAGTGTCCAGTAAAATGAAATAAGTCATACTGAGAGGGAAAAATGTAAACAATGTTTAGGCACTATGACATCTTCTGCGATTGGATTGGAAATGCCATCAATAGTCAACTCTACAAATGCATCATAACTATCAACAGGGGGGTAAAAAAGAAAAAAAACGGATGGGAAATGGGGGTGGGGGGGTGGGGAGAGAGGGGCAGCGCAGAGATAATACTAGAAGGACAATGCCGGGTATCCTGTGCTTTTTTTTATCTAGTTGTAGAGGATGCTCCCTTGTAATAGATACAGTACTGAGTATAAATAGATCATGGGAGAGATCTTTGGACTGCCCCCTGATATATTTATACATAGTTCCCCCCACAGAGCAACTCTAACTTCCCCTTATTATGCTGGCTGTCCATCTCTGAACCCTCTCCAGCTCCACTAACTATATATATATATATATATATATATAATTTTTTTTTTTTTTTTTGTACATTGGTGCCAAGGACTGTACACAGTATTCCATGTGTGGTCTGACTGGTGATTTGCACAGTTATAAAACTATTTCTTTGTTGTGGGCATCTATGGCCCCTTAGACGCACCCCATGATTTTATTCGCCTTGGCAGCAGCTGTCTGACACTGTTGCTACTAGGGATCGACCGATATCGTTTTTTTAGGGCCGATACCGATAATCGGTGGAGGTTGGGGCCGATAGCCGATATTCCAGTATAAGTTATCGGCTATTTATCCCCCCGCGACACCGCTGCAGATCATTGATTTAAACCCCCCCCCGACACCGCTCGGACTAGTCAGTCCTTAGTCATATGTCTCTGGCTCTCCATTAGAGATATGTGGAGGGGGCATGTTTGCCGCCACTTCGTGCATGGGTTGGCAACACGCCCTGTTCCTGGGGAGAGCAGGGGGCCCGTGCATACCTACATAAATTGTGTATCCTTGTAACCATATGGACCTACAGAAGATAAAAGGTGTCATTTTTACCGAAAAGTGCACTGCGTTGAAACAGAAACTGCTAAAAATTACTTTTTTTATTTTGTCCTACAAATAATTTAGCAAAATGGAAAAACCCTGAGTCCTTAAGGTGATAATTTGACTATGCTACACGGGCTGTAAAGTTAGTGTAGTTCATAATATAATGATTTTTGCCCAGTTGTTTATCTTCAACAGCATTCCATCAGAAGTCAGGTGTTCAGAAGGAGCCTATCTTTGCTTCAATGGGTGGAGCAACTGCTGGGTGGTAGGAAGATCATTCTGTTTTTGCAACAGCTGGAGGCACCCTGGTCAGAAAACACTGGTCTATTGCATTGAAGAGATCACAAGTGTGTTTCAATGGGTGGGGTGGCTGATGTGTGGGAGGGAGAAAAATGACCTCACACTTGCAAGCAAGGAATTATGGGATTTGTAGTTTAAAGTGAACAAACTCCAACAAGAAATACCCAGTTTACTATAAAGCTGAGGTTATCTTTTTTTGTAATCTCATAGCATAGCCATTTAGCCCCAAGACAAGCACAGATCCTTTCTAAGCAAATCCATTACTGTCTGGCAGGTACGTACTAAAATCACCTTATGGTGGATAACCCCTTTAATACAGTGACACACTGTCACAAGTCTACATGATGAAGGCACTTTCATGGGCTCTGGAAAGTTACCATAACCTGTTTCCCCCGAAAATAAGACACACCCATAAAATAAGCCGTAGCAGAATTTCTAAGCATTGCCGTAATATAAGCCATAACCCTAAAATAAGACAGTGGTAGGCATGGCTAAGTGTAACGGCGGGGAGCGGTAAAGACGGACAGCCCTTCTCATCTGCCCCATCGGGACAGCTGCTATCTCGGAGGTGACCAGAGAGGTGTCGGCACCCCCTTCAACAAGGTCGGCTCCCGCAGCACAGAGGATGACAGAAAGTGAAAGTAAAAAAAGTTTCCTCAGTGGAACAGAAAGTTTTGCTTTGTGGGTTCTCAGGGGGAAGAATAAAGCTGTGGCTGCCATTTTACTCCGCGCTGTGGGTCTCTCTCACCCAGCACCAACCAGCAACAGTCTGTGGGTCTCTCTCACCCCACACAAATACCAGGGGATAGGGGAAAGGCTTCAGCAAGCAGTCTGCTAGAGAGCCCAGAGAAATCATTGAATAAATGTTTCCAGAAGAAAATGACTTAACTGTATTTGAATAAATGTAGATTGTTGTACCATACTTATTAAAAATAAGACATCCCCTGAAAATAAGCCATAGTGTGTCTTCTTGAGGAAAAATATATATATAAAAGAGTATGTCTTATTTTTGGGGAAACAGTACATGTAAAACATTTTTGTTAGCAAGGGCAATAATTTACCCCCTTGACCCTCTGCAACTCATTTTTCCTATGAGAGATACCAAAAGAAATCAGTGTGAGGCTGGGTTCACATGACGTTTTAGGCAATACGGACCACATACAGCTGGGGGGAGCTAAAACCTTGCGCTCCCGTATCCCTGCCATATGCGGCCGGTATATAATGTATTTCTATGAGTCAACTGGAGTGAAACCCTGACTCCTGTCGGCTCATTTTTGCCCCGTATGCGGTTTTCCCACCGGACCTAAAACCGTGGTCTACCACGATTTTAAGTCCGGTGGGAAAACCGCATACGGGGCAAAAATGAGCCGACCGTAGTCAGTGTTTCACTCCAGTCTACTCATAGAAATATATTACATACGGGCCGCCTATGGGAGCGCCCGATTTTAGCTCCCCCAGCCGTATGCGGTCCGTATTGCCTAAAACGTGATGTGAACGCAGCCTAATAGAGAATGTACATGCCTAGTGGTTTCATAGCACAGCAAAATACAACCAGTGCCAAATAGTTCCCATTATTTGTCCATCCATCTGTTTATGAAAACACAATTGTAGTCATGGAGAAAATGTAACAACCAGTAAAATGAAACCACAGAAATGATTAAGTCTGCAGGCTTCCTTTTCCGTTTGACATGAACATGAACTCCTCAAGTCACACATAAAAGGGAGATTACTGGAGCGGCTTAAGGACCTTCTCCATAAAAATAGGAGCAACAGTTAACTGGGGGCCTGGGAAAGCACCTGAACTAAAGGAAGGAAGCAGCATGGAGGGAACAGAGGTTCAAAGGGATGTGCTGAGGAACAAAGAAACATTTTTGTCTGGCTAATATTCACCAAGTACAACCTTCTGCAAGTCAACATACCAACTTTTTCATGAAGTACATCTAGGTCAGTGAAATAGTAACACCAGGATAAGAACTTATTACTATACTGTACATAAGTCATAATGTTGCCTGACTATAGAGCATTTACTGCAAATTGCAAGCTTATTTAAAAGGGCTAATCCCAAAATTATCACTTATTACCATTTCACAGGACAGCATCGTACTCGGCAATCTTCAGCCGTCCCACATCGAGCTAATGGAGTGGCAGTCAAGTATGCATGCTGCCACTCCATTCTCATGATGGACCCCAACTAATAAGATACTTATGACCTATCCTCTGGAAAAATTACAAGTTATAATCTGCCGGTAACCCCTGTAACAAGATGAAGTACAAGCATCAACATAAACTGAAGCGCAGGAATTAGCCATTAAATGGGTCAACAATATCCAGATAAGTAGAGATATGGCACTCCGTTCTGCGATTCAAAAAACGCTGTTTATTCACCCATCAGTGTACAATGCAGCATTTTTAGTCCAACAATAGGACTCAAGGATGTGGAATTCGTATCGCCCGATGCCCGGGACATGCAGTTCCAGGCACCGGGCAGGTGAATTTTTCAGGCTCTTAGCCCTGCTTCGGGCAAGCAGGGCTAGACCTGAAAGCCCCCAACAAGCACGTTGGTGCTCACAGGGATGTAAGGAGTGGGCTCTGGACTTGTGCCCGCACCATGCTCTGCAGCCCCCAGCTGATTCCTGTAGCTGGGGGCCGCCGCTAATAGCCAGCATGTGGAGATCGCCGCGGGTGGCTATTAACCCTTTAGATAGCTGCTGTCAAAGCTGACAACGACGTCTAAAGGGACATGTGAATGCTCCCTGGTGGGCTAGTGGGGGATCCAATATAGAGATGGCCGGAGGGCTTACCTCTGCTTCCCTGGTGTCCGTGGCTCTGTCATTGATAGAGCCTAGTCCAACCAGGCTCTATCAATGGAACGCAGAGCACACAGATCAATGGAGTTCAATAGAAGTCTATTGATCTGTATGATGAATCTAATGATTCCTCCTAAAAGTCCCCTAAGGGACTAATAAAGTGTAAAAAAAAAAATAAAAAGGTTTAGTAAAAGTTTGAAAGACACACATTAACCCCTTCCATATTAACTTTCTCAGCATTTTCATTTTTTCCTCATCACCTTCTAAAAATCATAGCGCTTTAAATTCTGCACCTAAAATTCCATATTATGGCTTATTTTTTGCGACACCAATTCTACTTTGCAGTGACAGTCATTTTATCAAAATTCACGGCGAAGCGTAAAAAAAAAAAATTTAATTGTGCAACAGAATTGAAGACAAAATGCAATTTTGTAACTTTTGGGGGCTCCCGTTTCTACGCAGTGCATTTATCGGTAAAAATGACATCTTATCTTTATACTGTAGGTCCATACGGTTAAAATGATACCCTACTTATATGGGTTTGATTTTGTATTACTTCTGAAAAAAAAAAATAAAAAAAAAAACACTACATGCAGGAAAATGTATACGTTTAAAATTGTCATCTTCTGACCCCTATAACTCTTATTTTTCCGCGTACCGGCCGGTATGAGGGCTCATTTTTTGCACCGTGATCTGAAGTTTTCATCTGTATCATATTTATATTGATCAGACTTTTTGATCGCTTTTTATTCATTTTTTCATGATGTAAAAAGTGACCCAAAAATAAGCTATTTTGGACTTTGGAATTTTTTTGCGCGTACGCCATTGACCGTGTGGTTTAATGAATAATATATTTTTATAGGTCGAACATTTCTGCACATGGCGATACCATATGTTTATTTACACAGTTTTTTTTTTTATGGGGAAAGGGGTTAAATGATCTTTATTAACTTTTATTTATTTATTATTATTTTTTTTTTTACACTTTTTTTTTGCAGTGTAATAGCCCCCCTAGTGGCTATTACACTGCACATACCGATCTCATACACAGATCATTGCTGTGCATTGACACGGCAAAGATCAGTGTTATCGGCGGTTGATTGCTCAAGTCTGGATTTCAGGCTTGAAGCAATCAATCGCCGATCGGACACGACGGAGGCAGGTAAGGGGACCTCCGCTCGCGTTCTAGCTGATCGGGAAATTGCGATTTCACCGCGATGGTCCCAATCAGCCCGACTGAGCTGTTGGGAAGCTTTTACCGTACTTTCATTTTAAAATGCAGCGATCAACTTTGAACGCCACATCTAATGGGTTAATAGCACGTGGCAAAATGATCGATGCCGAAAGCTATTAGCCTAGAATCCTGACTGTCAACGGTGTGACCCCACGTTATATACCGGGATCGGGCGCAGGGCATACAGGTAATGTAAAAAGGGCGTACAAGTACATGTAAACATAATAAAAAATAAACATATTTGGTATCGCTGCCTGCGTAATTGTATGAACTATTAAACTATTAAAATATAACATTATGTATCCCGTACGGTAAATGATGTAAATGTAAAAAAAAAACAAAAAAAAAAACTGAATTGCTATTTTTCTTTTAGATCCCAGAAAAAAAAAAGAAGTTAAAAGTGATTAAAAAGTCAGATCAATACCAAAATGGTACCGATACAGAAAACAGATTATGGTGCGAAAGAAAAAAAGAAAGAAAAAATTATATGTATAATATATAGCTCTATCTACAGGGGTCAGAAAATGGCAATAAAAGTTCTGAATTTTTTGTTTAAATTAGTGAAACATGACGGAAACTATACAAATCTGGTAATGCTGTAACCAGGCCGGCCTAAAGTATGAAAATAACCTGTTAGCTCAGCCACAAGGCAAAAGGTGTAGAAAAGAAAACCACCAAATTTGCTAAATTATCTTTTACTATTTCAATTTCACCAATTTTTGTTTTTGTTTCGGAGCATATGTTTTGAAAAATTAAAAAGGTATCATTATAGTAGTTAGTTATTATAGGCCAAGGAGTAAAAAATAAAATAAATAAATAAAAATAATTAAAAAAAAAAAATAATAAATGTAAAAAGTTAAAATTGAGGTGACGGCTGCAGTGAAGTCCCGACTCAGCCGGCGATAGGCTGAGCGGCAGTGTGAGAACGCTTCAAGACACACAATTCTTCACTACACCGTCACCTGCTGCCGGGGCCGAAAACGTCACACTGCAGCTCAGCCCATCACCGGCCGAATAGGGACTTTACTGCAGCCAGTGATTGGCTGAGTTAGGTATGACTCGCCGACCACTGACAACCAGGAAGAGGATTGCAGCGGAGACTGGAGCGGGTCACCGGAGGCACCGGGGGAGCGAAGGAAGGTATGTATCTATTTTTTTTTTTACTGCCGGCAGTATGGGGGACAATTTTTGTATTCTGGAGTTCTCCTTTAAGATCTGTCTATTAATGCAGGTACTACAGCTCCCAGCATAGAGCAGAGTGTGCTCCATGTTGGGAGTAGTAGTACCTGCAGCGAAGGAAAGATTACAGTGGATGTCACTCCTGACACCCGCTGTGAAGATGGAATGCAGGTAGAGTCAGCTCCCACTGGGCGCGGTGCACTGGTGCTCTTTCAGAACTCATAAGTCATGATAAGCTGGCACTCATAAGATCTTCATAGCTTTATTACTGACAGGTAAAACATAACTGTGTAAAATTCACATAAAAACCAGTAGCTGGAAAAACAATGTAGTTAACGTGTTTCAGATCAGCTGATCCCTTAACAAAACCTTAGGTTTCGTTAAAGGATCAGTTGGTCTGGAACTCGTAAACTACATCATGTTTTTTCCAGCTACTGTTTTTTATGTGAATATTGCACAGTTGTTATACTGTGCCTGTCCACAATAAAGCTTTGAAGACCTTATGAGGGCCGGATTATGATGACTTCTTCAACTGTATAGAATATGTTTCTATAGAATTCACTGTATGAAAAAAGAATCAAAGGACCGACAGATCACTGTACTTGTATCCAATGTGGAGACAGAAGTGCTTACTTATATAGCTGTAAGTAGTTTTACAGAAGCCAGGCACAATATTCTATCCATCATTGTATTGTACTGATGTCACTGCAGTGGGGCACACCCTTGTAACATTTCCTATCTAAGAACTTGTCCAATTTTACATAAAAGGCATCCCAAAAGTGATTCCAATAGCAAAAAAAAAAAAAAAACAGGAAACTGAACATCTCATTCAAAATTTATGCTCAGTATCCTACTCACCAACCATCATGTATATTGATATGTAACCAGAGATGTAATTTGTAGTTTCAGGGCCCTGTGTCTACTGTGCACCATTTATAATACTGGTGTTGTCTTATGGGGCAGAGGTGCCTTTTGGCCCCCTTAGGCACCAGAGACCCAATGAGACTGCTACCTCTGCGCCTCATTATGTAACATTTAAAAGGGGTACTCCGGTGGAAAACTTTTTTTTTAATCAACTGGTGTCAGAAACTTAAACAGATGTTTAAATTACTTCTATTTAAAAATTTTAATCCTTCGAGTACTTATCAGCTGCTGTACGCTACAGAGAAAGTTCTTTTCTTTTTGAATTTCTTTTCTGTCTGACCACAGTGCTCTCTGCTGACACCTCTGTCCATGTCAGGAACTGTCCAGAGCAGGATAGGTTTGCTATGGGGCTTTTCTCCTGCTCTGGACAGTTCCTGACATGGACAGAGGTGTCAGCAGAGAGCATGGTGGTCAGGCAGAAAAGAAATTCAAAAAGAAAAGAACTTCCTCTATATCATACAGCAGCTGATAAGTACTGGAAGGAATACGATATTTAAATAGAAGTAAAAAGGGAATGGGAACTCAAGCCAAAAAATTTAATTCTAGTGTGACCAAATCTCCATGTCATACTGTTCAACTCAATATGAAGCAAATTTTGTGCATGCCTCTGCTGGATCCATTGATTTCGTACTTCGTGTTTAAGTGACTACTTTTGTTAGCATATACTGCTCTTTTGCAGACCTTAAAAGCATGGTCTTGAGTCCCTTTAAGCAATTTACGACCAGGTTTCCCTACATATTACAGCTTATTGTCTAAGGCTAGAGTTACATATATCCAGCTCCGGTGAAACTGGGTGAAAATTGCTACAACTGAGGCTGGAAGTGCATTAGTTGTGCACCCTCACTTATATTTGCCCCCCGTCACTTATAATTTGCCCGTCCATCCATACAGCGCTCACCTTTCCCACACGCTGCTACGTTCTTGTACTGTGAGTGAGAGCCGGTGTGATGATGTGATGTCCTCACGCCGGCCTGCCGTGGATGGCGTCCCCGCGGCTCTCACTCCCACTGCAAGAATGAAGCAGCGTGAGAAAGGTGAGGGAGTGGAGGAGCGGGACAGCTGACCGCTCCCGCTCCACCATGCTGTCAGCTGTCAGGCAATTGCCCCGTTGGGTGTCGTATTTGCAAAGGGTTAATCTAAACTAGATTGCTCCGCACGGCAAAACAGAGCGTGCGCACAAATTCGGCCTGAAGTTCAGGGCTGGGACTGAAGTCCCACGATTCGTACGCACGCCTTGTTTTGTGCATTATCGGCAGGTTAGAAGCAGATACCGATAACGGCAAAAAACGTGAATATCGGCCGTGCCGATAATCGGTCAATCCCTAGAACATATGTGTTATCGCCGCATGCGTAAATATCTGAACTATTAAAATGTAATGTCAATGATACCGTATGGTGAACGGCGTGAACGTGAACATTTTTTTTATAAAGTCCAAAATTTTATAACATTTTATAATTTAAAAAAAGCGCAACAGTAATAGAAATGTAATCATGGGTATCATTTTAATCATATTGACCCAAAGAATAAAGAACAAGTCATTTTTACCGTAAATTGTACGGCGTGAATACGAAAATTTCCAAGATTAGCAAAATTGCAGATCTCTTTTTAATTTCCTCACACAAATAGTATTTTTTGGGTAGAGTGAGTGATGGCTTTACAATGGACAACTGGTTGCACAAAAAACAAGCCCTCATACTAGTGTGTGGATGAAAATGTAGAAGAGTTATGATTTTTTGAAGGCGAGGAGGAAAAAAAAACAAAAACGTAAAAATAAAATAGTCTGAGTCCTTAAGGCCAAAATGTCTAGGTCCTTAAGGGGTTAAGGGTACAATCCCATGTACCACTAAATCTGCTGCTGCAGCGGGAAATATGCTGCATAATCCTGGATTACCATCCACACAGGGCTATTCGGCAGCAGCCTTACGTGTGCAGTGAGATCTGGAGGTGGGGCTGTGTGTCACAGTTACGCCGGTGTGCGTCCCCGCCTCCAAAACTCACTGCACACACAGGGCTGCCACCAGAAAGCCCTGTGTGTATGGTGATCAGAGATTACGCATCGTATTTCCAGTTGCAGAAGCAGATTTTGCACAGAGTGAAATACATGGGAACATACCCTTATTGAGCCAGGAAGTTCTCTCCATGGTTTAAAACTACAGTGGTCCCTCAACATACGATGGTAATTCGTTCCAAACGACCCATCGTTTGTCGAATCCATCGTATGTTGAGGGATCCGTGCAATGTAAAGTATAGGAAGCTGTACTCACCTGTCCCCGTCGCTCCGGACCAGGTCCTCACCGCTCCCGATGCTGTCCCGCTGCTCCGGTGTCTTCTTCACGATCCTCCGGCTTCTTCCGCATCTTCTGCAGGGTCCGGGCCTCGCTTTCTGGTGACGTTATTACACTGCTCCGCTGGGGTGGCGTGCGTAGTGACGTAATAACAACGCCAGAAAGCGAGGCCCGGACCCTGGAGAAGATGCGCAAGACACCGGAGGATCGCGAAGTGGACCCGGAGCAGCGGGAATAGGTAAGCGAACCTGCCAGGGATGCTTAAACTGCTATCCGACAGCAGCTTTAGCATTTTGCGCTGTCGGATAGCAGTTAATGCGATGGCCCCAACATATAAAGGCATCGTATGTCGATGCTGACATCGACATGCGATGGCCTCTGAGAGGCCATCGTATGTCAATTTTATCATATGTTGGGACCATCGTAGGTCGGGGGGTTACTGTATTGCTCATTCTCTCTTTTTAAAGGGGGTGGGGCCAGAGCTGTGCTGCTTGCCAGCAGTATTCACACTTGAACATCCTTCCCCTACTTGTCTAGCCAGACAAAGGACAGCACCTATTCCTTGCTGCTATGCTATGCCTTTGTGCTGGTGAAAGTGTACTGAAAAGCACAGGCTATCACTGTGCTGGGAAGTGATTTACAGTACAGCAGTATAAATGGCATAGGAGAAGGGAATTATTGATGCATTTGCCTTTTAAAGTGCAGTCGCGGTGCGGGCGGTGCATTATCTGCTTATCGGCAAGGTAATTGCCGATACTGATAATGCCCAAAATCGTGATTATCGGCCGATAATATCGGCCATACCGATAATCGGTCGATCCCTACTAGGCACTCTCCCCTACATAAAGCTAGCCAAACCTCCCTGCTAGGGCTGGGCAGTATGACCAAATGTGTGTATCACCGTATTTTTTTTACTTTTGGCGGTTCCACTGTATATAACTATATTTCCTAGACCCCCCCCCCCCCCCCCATATTAATCAGCCCACATCCCCATCGGGGTAAATACTCACATATCACCCGCAAGCGCTGCCCTCCTCATCCTGTTTGTTTTGGCCGCCGTAGCTGGCACTCTATACAGTGCGGTATCCCTATGCCTGGGCTGCAAAAGGTAAACAAAATAAACTTTAACGCACCTACGTCGGCCTTAAGCTGGGGACGGGAAAGTCAGACATCTGTCAGCCTATCACCAGCCGCAGCGATGTTCTGCCTCGGCCGGTGATAGGCCGAGCCCACTGTCATGTAAGAAGCCGGCTTCTTACATGACAGTGGGCTCAGCCTATCACTGGCCAAGGCGGAACATCGCTGCGGCCGGTTATAGGCCGACGTCTGACGCAGGTTGGAGACCACTGGTATAGAGTGTTAGCGCCGGCGGCCGCAACAAACAGGACGAGGAGGGCAGCACATGCAGGGGACATTTGAGTAGTACCCTGATGGGGACAGCGCTCGCAGGTCACATAGGATTAGTTCCCCGATGGGGACAGCCCAGCACTAGGCTGATTCATTCATTCCCGAGGGGGAGGGGCCAAACCGGTATTGCGGCATGGGTTAAAATTCATATCGTGCAGCACAAAAATTTCGGTATTCGGTATGAACCAGTACACTGCCTAGCCCCACTCCCTTCCACTTCCTACTGGCCAAGATTTGAGGGCTTTTTTCTGTAGTAAGAAATTTTTTTTTGTAAATTAAGTTATCTACTAATATGTTAGGAATATACACTATCACATGGAGGGAAGTAGTTTGAAATGACAGTGCCCATTTAAACAGTACAGCTGTCTCTATTCAGTTAGGCTTTATGATTATGCACAAACCTACTGCAAACTAGGGATCGACCGATATCGGTTTTTTAGGGCCGATACAGATAATCGGTGCAGGTTAGGGCCGATAGCCGATAACTTATACCGATATTCCGGTATAAGTTATCGGCTATTTAACCCCCTGCGACACCGCTGCAGATCATTGATTTAAAGTGGGCGCTTTAAATCAATGATCTGCAGTGGCTTTTGCGGGGCCATAGGCCGCCGCTGCCACCACCCGCTTCTCTCCCCTACCTGCCAGGGTGCTCCGGGCCATCCATTCATCGTTCCTGTAGTGTCCGGGGGCGTTCCGGGTGGAGGGTGGTCCGGTCCGGGCTGTCCTTCTCCGGCGGGCCTCTTCTCCACTCCGGGCAGGCTCCGGCCTAGTACGCTGCATAGACGTCGCTGCGCAGTGACGCCCGTGCGCAGCGACGCACCTGACGTCACCGTGTAGCGGCGTCTATGCAGCGTACTAGGCCGGAGCCTGCCCGGAGTGGAGAAGAAGACCGTGGGAGAAGAAGGACAGCCCGGACCGGACCACCCTCCACCCGGAACGCCCCCGGACACTACATGAAGGAAGGATGGCCTGGACCACCCCCATTACGGGTAAGTTAAATTTTTTTATTCACTCGGAGGGTGGGGGAGGGGCCTGACCGGTATAGCGGTATGGGAAAAAATCCATACCGGTATACCGCCTAGCATCACGGTGGGGGGTGCGACGTGATGCGGTGGGTCGGAGGTGCCGTGCGGCGGGTCGAGGGGGTGGCGGTCGCGGTGCGGTGGGGGCATTATCGGCAAGATAATTGCCGATACCGATAATGCCCAAAATAGTGATTATCGGCCGATAACATCGGCTATACCGATAATCGGTCGATCCCTACTGCAAACACACACACACACACACACACATATATATATGTCACCCAAAATTACATTGAAAAGTTCCACTCTGCATATTGTATAGTGGACTGAGAAGACCACCCCCTATAAAGATTTTCAAAGAGCTGTGTGGATCCGGCACATGCAGGACAAGGGTATTGTGTAGGAGTGCGGACTGGTGTCGCTGCAGGTAAGGCACAGGTGTGGACATCGGTGGTGCACCTCAATGTTAGTAACGTCACATCCAATAAGAAAGAGTCATAAAGAGATTGCACTCACCATCCACTGACTTTATTCACTGTAGTAAAGACATATAAAGGCGGAGGCAGGGGCACACCGATGTGCTCCTGCCTCCGCCTTTATATGCCTGTACTCCAGTGAATAAAGTCTGTGGATGGTGAGTGCAATCTCTTCTGGACTCTTTCTTATTGGTCCTTTTTTGGAGAGGTTTTACCGTTACTGCTGACATCCACCAAGCTTCTTTACTTATATCTATACCTTCACAAAACAGAGCAATAAATCATTTCTGTGTGACAACTGCAGCATTAGGCTGGTAAGTGCAGGGATCAGACTACAGTTTCTTCCAGGATCTCATATGACAACCTCCCTGTACATTTACTTGTCGTTACTCATCCTCCCTGCTGAGTCCAAGTAACAACAGAGAGCTTCTTTAACTCTGCCCTCAAGCATGACTTTTCTGGGAAGGGCCTATTCTCCGCAGAGTGATGACATCAGCATTCTATGACGCCTTTAGGGTAGGGTTACACACAATGTATAAACAGCATCTTTTACGCTGCGCAAAATCTACTGTGCAGTGGGAAAAACGCTGTGTATGCTTCTGTTAGCTGACACACGCGGTTACCTGGTGGCAGCTCTGTGTGTTCAGTGAAGTCTTGAGACGGGGCCTAGTGGCAACGTTACTGTGACATGCGGCCGTGCCTTCAAACCTCACTGAACACACAGGGCTGCCGCCGGGTAGCCGCGCGAGTTGGCTAACAGAAGCATACACAGCGTATTTCCCGCTGCACATCAAAATTTGGACAGTGTGAAATATGCTACGTATACGTTGTGTGTAACTTTACCCTTAACATCATTACACATATTCATGTTTTAGCCAGTCTAAGGCAAAAACTGAAATCTGTGGCAAAGTCTACATTTCCACCAAATCTGCACGTGTTGCATAGATTCTGTAAGAACTACGGCAGAACTGCGGAGAAAAGCATTAGCATGCTGTTCTCCTCACCTGTCAGTTGCTGGGGCATGAGGCTCCAGGGACCTGACAGTTTCCCATTAATTTGTGGAATAAAACAATGCACTGGGGTGTTTTAGTGGAATTTTTATTAATATGTAGCATATTCTGAGTATGACATTTTCTTATAGGTTTTTCTACAGAAAAACAAAAAAAATGCTTTGCAATAAAAAATTTAAAAAAATAGCACGAGGAGTCAGGCTAAAGTGATGTAACAGGCCAGTGTATCAGGAAGAAGGTGGGGCCTGGGTCCATTATATCCCACTGCCAAAGCGGGACATCACTTTAGCCTGTGATTAGCTGACCTGTGTGTCGGGTTGGGTACCAAAAGCAAGAAGACTGGGCCCAGAGGTCGGAAAAAGGTAAGTCAAAGTTAAATATTTTTATTCAGGCAGCCTAGGTATAAATAGGAAAAATACTAAATTTCCCATTAACCTCTGCAGGTCAGTATGATTACAGTGACACCCAAATTTTATAATTTGTTATGTTTTACTACTTTTTTTTTTTTAAATACATTTATTTTGTCTATAGAGCAGTACGATGGCTCATTTTTGGCACTGATTTGTATTTTTTTTTTACCTGAACCATTTTGGGGTCTATGGGATTTTTCTATGATTACTTTTTATTACATATTTCTCAGCTATGATATGAACAAAAATTAGTATTTCTATTACTTATTCTAGTTTATGTCATTTGCTGTGCACAATCAATATTTTTATATTTTGTTATTACACAGGATAGGGGATAAGTATCTGATCGCGAGGGGTCTTACTGCTGAGACTCCCCGCAATCTAAAGCCTATCCCCTATCCTATAGATAGGGTACGGTGTCCATATTAGGACATAATCAGGCGTCAGCCAAATAGCCATCATTCTGCCTCCCTCATCCTAAAAATCCGTCCTCCATCAGAGTAATCTCGCCTCCTCCGTCATACATCATGTTAAAGGGGTATTCCAGGAATTTTTTTTTATTTGACTATGCTACAGGGGCTGTAAAGTTAGTGTAGTTCATAATATAGAGTCCGTACCTGTGTGTGACGGTTTTCTCACAATTCTTATGCGACTTCCACCCCAATATTTATTATAAGCAGCATACAAAATGAATTGTCTCAGATTTTTCCCAGGTTGCAATGCGGCCAAGACCTGACTCACTAGTCAGCTGATGACAGGGAGCCTGTCTGCTTCAATGGGTGGAGGGATTGCTTGGTGGGAGAGAGATTAATCTGTAACTAATGCAACAGCTGTAGGCACCCTGATTGAAATCCACAGGTCTTTTGAATGGATGCAGCTCATTTATGTTTCAATGGGTGGGGTGGCTGATTTGTGGGAGTGAGGAAAATGGAATTCATAGGCAAACAAAAAAAAAAAAAAAAAAAAACAGGAAATACCAGTTCACAAAAAGCTAGCCACAGTATTATAGTAATCTCACAACATAGCCATTTAGCCCCAAGACAAGCGCAGATCCTCCTAAGCATGTCCATTACTGTCTGCCAGGTACATACTAAAATCACCTTATGGTGGATAACCCCTTTAACCTTGTCATCCCAAATCTCTCTCCTCCTTCAGACATAAACCAAATCCTCCTACATTCTTACACCCTCAGCTTAACCTCCCTCATCCTTCAAACCTCAGAAAAACCTCCGTCATGCCTCAGACATCAGCCGTTAAAGTTTTCCAGCCTCCCAACACTAACTGCGTAGCGGAGGAAAGCAGCGCATGCACTCTGAGCGGTACGGATAAATGCACATGCGCAGGGCTACACTCCTAATGCTGCCTCTTTTAACCCTACGCTGTCAGCGGAGTGCTATGTATGCGCTCTCAGTTTTCTACAAATCGAGGAAAACTTTACATCAATGGCTGTTCGTCTGGGGTGTTACCGAGGTTTGTCTGGGGTGTGACAGAGGTTAAGCTGAGGGTGTAAGAATGTGGGAGGATTTTGTTTAAGTCTGAAGGAGGAGAGATTACTCTGATGGAGGACAGATTTTGAGGATTATGGAGGAGGAATGATGGCTATTTGGCTGACGCCCGATGATGTCATAATACGGACACTGTAATAGGAGATTAGATCATTTTCACAGGACAACCCCTTTAATAACTTGGACACTTCCACTTGCTCAGCACTAAACATGTTTATTTTCTTTGGTTTACGTTCTTATTTTAAAAATGGTAATAGGGGGTCATATAATTATAATTTTATAAAAAACTTTTTAGTTTCCCACACAATCATTTGCGCAACAGTGAACCGTCAAATTGGCCTGAGGCAAGCTTTGGCAGGCACAATTGAGTACAGGAACCATTTTTAGCATTTATTACCGTATACATTTCATGTATAACAAAGAAACATAGAATGTGTCGGCAGATAAGAACCATTTGGCCCATCTAGTCTGCCCAATAATATGAATACTATGAATAGTCCCTGGCCCTATCTTATGTGAAGGATAGCCTTATGCATATCTCTATCTTATATGGAGGATAGCCTTATGCTTATCCCATGCATGTTTAAACTCCTTCACTGTATTTGCAGCGACCACTTCTGCAGGAAGGCTATTCCATGCATCCACTACTCTCTCAGTAAAATAATACTTCCTGATATTACTTTTAAACCTTTGCCCCTCTAATTTAAAACTATGTCCTCTTGCGGTAGTTTTGTTTCTTTTAAATATGCTCTCCTCCTTTACCGTGTTGATTCCCTTTATGTATTTAAAGGTTTCTATTGTATCACCTCTGTCTCTTCTTTCTTCCAAGCTATACATGTTAAGGTCCTTTAACCTTTCCTGGTAAGTTTTATCCTGCAATCAATGTACTAGTTTAGTAGCTCTTCTCTGAATTCTCTCTAGAGAATCTATATCCTTTTGGAGATACGGCCTCCAGTACTGCGCACAATACTCCAAGTGAGGTCTCATCAGTGTTCTGTACAGCGGCATGAGCACTTCTCTCTTTCTACTGCTTATACCTCCCCCTATACAAGCATTCTTCTAGCGTTTCCTGATGCTCTATTACATTGTCTTCCTACCTTTAAGTCTTCTGTAATGATTACTCCTAAATCCCTCTCCTCAGATACTGAGGTCAGGGCTGTGTCAAATAATCTATATTCTGCCTGAGGGTTTTTACGCCCCAGGTGTATTATCTTGCACTTATTCACATTAAATTTCAGTTGCCAGAGTTCTGACCATTCTTCTAGTTTGCCTAAATCCTTTTCCATTTGGCGGATCTCTCCAGGAACATCAACCCTGTTACATATCTTTGTGTCATCAGCAAAAAGACACACCTTACCATCGAGACCTTCTGTAATATCGCTAATGAAGATATTAAAACAATATTGGTCCCAGTAGAGATCCCTGAGGTACCCCACTGGTAACAAGACCTTGCTCTGAATATTCTCCATTGACTACAATCCTCTGTTGTCTGTTACTCAGCCACTGCCTAATCCACTCAACAATATGGGAGTCCAAGCTCAATGACTGTAGTTTATTGATAAGTCTATGTGGGACAGTGTCAAAAGCCTTACTAAAATCTAGATATGCGATGTCTACTGCCCCTCCGCCATTTATTATTTTAGTCATATTATTAACTAATATGTTAAATCGAGAACACAAATGCAGTGTGTATCCAGCCTACTGGCACCACAGGATTTCTGAGTATGGTGGCTGTAACATGGATTTTGTATTCCAGGAGGAAATACCTGAAGGCTACATACACATAATTGTTGCTTTCATTTTGGTCAAAATCAGGAGTGGTAGAGAGCTGGAGAAAAACTTCTGCAAAGAGGTGCACTTTTTTGTGTTTCCCACCTTCTCCAGGTTTATAGTACACATAGGAGAATCTAAACCTATAGCAATAAACAAGCCCATGCCTATAGAAGAGTATGTTTTATTTTTCTTCCCGGGAGCCTTTTTTCCCTTCTACGCAGCAGCAGCTAAGATGACAAAAGCTGTAAAGAAAACACATATTCCCCGCAGCCGCTTGGCTTTATTTCTAGAATGTATCACTTTTAAAAAGAAGGCTGTTTCAACAAATCCATATATGTCTGAGATATGCAATTATAGGTTTTCATATCGATGTCCCATGCTTAAAGCAATCCAACCATACGGGTCCCCACTTAACAGACACAGGTCATAGGACTGCTTGGTCAGGTTTATTCTGGCCCTATTAGATTGCCTGAGCTGTAAATAAGAATTGATCTTGCAGACTGGAGGGGAGGGACATAAACAATCCCTAGATGGTTTGTGCAGCCCTTTGCTGTCGTATCTCATCCCCTGCATGTCCCCTATTACAGAGGGACATGCACCAAAGACCCGATCAGCTGAAGAACAAGCATTTGCTCATTTTCTGGCTGATCCATGATCCCATTTCAGAGGGCGTTATCGGCCTCTTCAGATACAATTCCAATAATCGCCCTGGGTTTTAGGGCCCTTTCTGTGTCAGGCACTTCAGTGAAGAAACCATAGTGACCTTCCATTATGCTGTTCAGTGAGGGGTCCTACAAGTTAGTCCCTTACAATAAACACTGATGGTCTACCCTACCAATGTGCTATCAATGTTAAAGGGTATGTTCATACGGTGGAAAGTCTGTTTTCCGTGCAGACATTCTTACTGCACATTTTACACCGTATGAACATGGTCAGAGTTAAGAAAACCTCTTTAACTTCTTCAGGAAGCCGGGCGTATGCATACACCCTGCATCCCGAGTCCTTAAGGACGTGGGGCGTATGCATACGCCCGTGGGAATTCTGGTCCCCGCCGTTAGCTGGTTGGGGACCGGGATGCCTGCTGAAATCATTCTGTCCTGTCCTGAGACCCCCCCCCCCCCCCCCATGTCGGCGATCGCAGAAAATCGCATGTCAATTCAGACATGCGATTTTCTGCTATTCCGTGCTGATCGGGTTTCTGGTGACCTAATCACCCGGAAAATAGGGATGATCGGAGCTGTCAGTGACACCCCGATCATCCTGAGGGATGTTGCAGTGCTGCGATCTCCTCCTATCCCCTGCCATTGGTCAGAACTGATTCTGACCAATGGCAGCGCAGGACAGTGGGTTGCTATGGCAACCCCGTCCTGCCCACCCCTGGATGTCGTGGGGAACGTGTGGAGAAGATGGAGGCCGGTACCTGGAGGAGAAGATGCGTGGGGACCGCAGATCGTCACTGGAGACAGGCGCAGGTAGGGAATCGACGGCGGTGGCGGGGGGGGGGGGGGGGAATGGGAAGGAAGGGGGCAGTAAGCTATATTTACTGCTGTCCTTCCTAGTGAGTGCCAAACTGCAACTCCCAGCATGCCCAGACAGCCAAAGGCTGTCTGGGCATGCTGGGAGTTGTAGTTTTGCAACATCTGGAGGGTCACAGTTTGGAGACCACTGTTACAGTGGTGCCAAAACGGTAGCCCTCCAGATGTTGCCAAACTACAACTCAGCATGCCTAGACTGCCCAGGCTGGGAGTTGTAGTTCTGTAACATCTGTCCCTTCATATTTTGCAATTTTTGTGACATTTTTGAAAATTGCTGCTCTACTTTGAAGCCCTCTAATTTTTTCCAAAAGTAAAAATATGTCCATTTTATGATGCCAGCACCAACGGCTGTCCGGGCATGCTGGGAGTTGTAGTTTTGCAACAGCTGAAGACGTTGGCAGTCCAGGCATGCTGGGAGTTGTAGTTTTGCAACAGCTGAATGTACTCTGGTTGGGAAACACTGGTGCAACATTCCGGGAGTTGGAGGATTGGTTGGATAAATACCGGTCATTGCATTGCCGGTCATTTTAATATAAGAATAACGACAGGATCGCTAAAATACCAGCCAGGTGACCACCCTAGACTGGATACATGTAACCAATCCTGTGCAGAGGTGATCCATTTTAATCTTGGGGTTACCCTACTATCGCCCTTTTGGCCTCATGTTTTGCTGGTGATGAATAGGACTATTTCCTGAACATATACATACACAGGGATTTTACCCACTGTCCCCACCTGCTGTACACCCCGAACCTCCAGTCGCTGTGGAGACTCGTACAGCTCCCAACAGCTGTATTCTGGGCGCTAGTGGATTTCAGATGAGAGTCCCCTTTAAGGGCAGCGCTATCCTAACAGAGGCGAGGCTGGAGTACAAGTGACTAAAGCTGCCGGTACTCACCCTCCTGCACCGCGTAGCGCCGTTTCTTTCCCGGTCCATGCACCGGTCACTTTGTCCCTAGCGCCCAGCCTTCCTGGCTCCTTACCCGGAGCGACCACTCTATTTGGGCGCACCCTGCACCCCTCCTCCCTTAGTAGCCGCTTCCGCGTCCTCCGCTCCAACACTCGCGAGATCTCCGCCCTCCACACCTAGCCCGCCAAGCGCCCCCATCCTGGCTCCAGCGGTGATAACGGGGTGTACCGACATTACCGCACGGGAGGTGGTCGGCTCTCACACCTCGGCCTGTGGGGAATGCGGAGCCGCTTGGTTCTGTACAGAATTCCAGGATAACGAATCTGTACGGGCATTACCATGAGGAAATGGTGACTGCCGCGTATTTTACCTTCTAACCGCGCCTGTTGTGTTTTTTGGCCTTTGATGGGGTGGTATGCATTGGCATGGCTTTTCTTACTGTATAGCGGTGTTTCCCAACCAGGGTGCCTCCAGCTGTTGCAAAACTACAACTCCTAGCATGCCCGGACAGCCGTTGGCTGTCCGGGCATGCTGGGAGTTGTAGTTTTGCAACAGCTGGAGGCACTCTGATTGGGAAACACTGCTGTATAGGGTACACAGTATACTTGTGTATGTCACCAAACACAGTGTGAAGTTGCTGCAAATACAAGGCAGAAATCTATTCACACAGCCGTCTGCCCCCGTAAATTTACGCCTGTTCTGCTATGTTTGCTATTTTTTTAACCCCTTAAGGACCCAGCCAATTTTCACTGTAGGACCCGGCCATTTTTTGCACATCTGACCACTGTCACTTTAAGCATTAATAACTCTGGGATGCTTTTACCTTTCATTCTGATTCCGAGAGAGTTTTTTCGTGACATATTCTACTTTGTTAGTGGTAAAATTCTGTCGATACTTGCATCTTATCTTGGTGAAAAATTCCAAAATTTGATGAAAAAATAGAAAATTTTGCAATTTTTTTTTTTTACTTTGAAGCTCTCTGCTTATAAGGAAAATAGACATACCAAATAAATTATATATTGATTCACACATACAATGGGGGATATTTATCAAAGTTGTCTATGTCCCTCATCAATATAGACCAAACTACAGAGGGTTAGTGTGTCTATTGCGCGCCTAATTTATCAAATGGCGCACAGCTCTTGATAAATTCTGTGCACAGACTGCATGATCTATGGTTTAGTCTGTATTTAAACCTGCTCCAACATGGTCTGACATTTCGGCGTACTTTCAGCCGATGCGATTTGTCGCTGAAAAGTCGCTTTTGATAAATTCAGCACCAATGCATTTTTCAATGCATTTCAGTCTAAAATAGAATTGCATGCATCATGTTCTAAAAATCCTCTACAGCAAAAGTCGCAGAAAAGTCGCACATATTTAGACTGCGACTTTCTGTTCGACAAATTTAGACAAGAAAAACCAGTCTAAATCCTTTGATAAATCTCCCCCAATATGTCTACTTTATATTTGCATCATAAAGTTGATATGTTTTTACTTTTGGAAGACATCAGAGGGCTTCAAAGTATAGCAGCAATTTACAAATTTTTCAAAAAAATTTCAAAATCGAGATTTTTCAGGGACCAGTTCTGTTTTGAAGTGGATTTGAAGGGACTTCTTATTAGAAATACCCCATAAATGACCCCATTATAAAAACTGCACCCCTCAAAGAATTCAAAATGACATTCAAAAAGGTTTGTTAACCTTTTAGGTGTTTCACAGGAATAGTAGCAAATTGAAAGGGAAAATTCAAAATCTTCATTTTTTTACACTCGCATGTTCTTGTAGACCCAGTTTTTGAATTTTTACAAGGGGTAAGAGGAGAGAAATCTTCCTAAAATGTGTAACCCAATTTCTCTCAAGAAAATTCCTCATATGTGTATGTCAAGTGTTCGGCGGGCGCAGTAGAGGGCTCAGAAGGGAAGGAGCAACAGTGGGATTTTGGAGAGTGAGTTTTTCTGAAATGGTTTTTGGGGGGCATGTCACATTTAGGAAGCCCCTATGGTGCCAGAACAGCAAAAAAAAAAAACCCACATGGCATACTATTTTGGAAACTAAGCCCCTCAAGGAACGTAACAAGGAGTACAGTGAGCCTTAACACCCCACAGGTGTTTGACAACTTTTCTTTAAAGTTGGATGTGTAAATGTTGGTTTATTTTTCACTAAAATGTTAGTTTTCCTCCAAATTTTTAATTTTTACAAGGGATAATAGGACAAAATGCCCCCCAAAATTTGTAACCCCATCTCTTCTGAGTATGGAAATACCCCATATGTGGACGTCAAGTGCTCTGCTGGCGCACTACAATGCTCAGAAGAGAAGGAGTCACATTTGGCTTTTGAAAAGCAAATTTTGCTAAAATGGTTTTTGGGGGGCATGTCGCATTTACGAAGCCCCTATGGTGCCAGGACAGCAAAAAAAAAACACATGGCTTACTATTTTGGAAACTACACCCCTCAAGGAACCTAACAAGGGGTACAGTGAGCCTTAACACCTCACAGGTGTTTGACGACTTTTTGTTAAAGTCGGATGTGTAAATGAGGGGGGAAGAAAATTTCACTAAAATGATGGTTTTCCCCCAAATTTTACATTTTTAGAAGGGGTAATAAGAGAAAATGACCCCCATCTCTTCTGAGTATGGAAATACCCAATAGGGGACATGTATCAAAGATTTTACCCCTGTTTTGTGTGTATTTTTTTGCGCAAAATTTTGCGCAAGCCCTCTTTTTTGCGCATTTTTTTGCGCACGTTTTGGTAGAGCATGTCCTCCAGATGTGGCTGAATCAGGGTACCTTGGAGTGACATCTATAGTACACATGGATTTATTACCTGCGTTCTTTTCCTTTGCACCAAAAATTTTGACGCAAGTGCGTCTTTTTCCCAGCAAATATAAGCCAACTTTAACTGCACGTAGCAATCCTTTCTATTTCTGAAGGAAACTACTAAGGAACCACCAGAATGTTTTTACTTTTCTATCTCAATTCCTCATTTGGTTTGCTTTATATTGCTTTTTACTCCTTGGTTATTCCAAAGCACTTTTAAAATAATTTGCATATAGAATTTGTTTCCAGTTCAGTTATTCATTAGATCACTTGTATATTGATATTGTTATTTTATGATCCAACAATTTAATACATTTACTTAGGAAATGTTTGATAACTTATCATTGAACAAGATCCGTCACATTAAAATAGCTTTGTAATCCACTTAACACTGTAGATCATTCTCCTTTTATTTTTACAATTTACTGCTTTACGTTATACTTTTCCCCAGCGCCCGGTAAGACCACGGGGGGTTTCATCCTCCCCCCCCCCCCCCCCCCCCCCAGCGATCGCTGCTATCAGCTAGTCAAATCTGACTAGCTGATAGCAGCGTTTCGCTATGAGAATACTTAGCAGCGCGGTGTGTGAGTCCGGATCACAGGGATCGGGACACACACCGCTCTGCTAAGTGTCCCTTACCCGTCCCCCAGCGTCACTTACCCGGCCATGCGGTGTCATGAGCGGTCCCGGTGCGAGCGGCGTCCTCCAGCCGGTCCCGGGGGTGGTGCTTCCCCGCGGTGAG